>NC_086165.1:4613053-4933053 GCF_035149785.1 Candoia aspera | reverse complement strand
TGGATGCGCAGCCATGGTAACTGCCCATACAAACTAAATCTCAGTTTTTGCATTACAAATAGGAATGCTGTACTCATACGAAAAAAAATGTATATGTCAGTGAATCTCTAGCAGCAACTGATTGTCTCACTGAAATATTTTGTGACATGGTGTCAGAAATAATCTTTCTAGCTGGAACTGACAGGGTGACTCACTTTGTTTGCAAAATGATACCACTTTACTTGGAACCTTGTCGTAAAAATACAGTGACCCACATACTCAGTGGAGTATTCAGAATGTTTTTTTAAGCGATCCTTGGTGGTACACCGTTATTCTGGCCTGTCCCACTGTCTCTGTACATCCATCCCTTCAGACTCAGGAGATTTCAGTGCAGAGATAGGCCTCCCCATGTCAATAATTGCACTGAAGATTGTACACCCAAGATACGGTCATGTGGAAAGGTGGACTAGTCTCTTAGCAAAAATGGTTTCTTGGCAAAGGCTAGGGTTTCCTCAAACACTTCCTGTGTTTCTGAAGTATCTTAGCACACCCTTTTCCTTTCGGTTAGCTACTGCTTCTCTGACCCCGTAATAGTTTTCTGAAACTGACTGATTAAATGGTTTGGCTTTTCCACCTTCATAATTTGAACCTTTCACTGTTACTGTCTAAATGGTAGAAAAAACACATTAAAATCTGCAGTAGAACGACACTTTTATTAGAAGCAAATCACATGCAAAAAAGTAGGTAAATAGAATTAAATCCTAAAAATGACTATATATATATATATATATATATATATATATATATATATATATTTCTTCCAATGCAAAAAAGTAGGTAAATAGAATTAAATCCTAAAAATGACTATATATATATATATATATATATATATATATATATATATATATTTCTTCCAATGCCTAAAATGTGTATGAGAATCTGCATGCGTTTGGCATGAGGCTTTTGACACCGATGGAGAGTAGTTTAACACAGATGCTACCAGTCACATTTTGTGGGCAGGGAAACAATAGAAACAGATGTTTGAGGGTGTGATTCCCAGCATTCCTGACCAATGACTATCCTGACTGGGGATGAAGAGCATTATAGTCCAATCCACGTGGGAAGCGCTATACAGTCTTGCCTGCCCTGAAATAAAAGGCTCCTCCATATAGCAGGGTCAATGATTTAACCATTTCTGACAGTAAGTGTGAAACCGGATGGGCAAGCTGACTCTCTTCACTGTTTGTGCCGCAGACCAAAAGTCTCCTTTCTTCAGCTAAGCAGAGGAGGGTGTCTCCAGCGCCTACTGGCCAAGAGTGGGAGCGATGCTCTGCAGCACAGCTTGGGTTAACTTTGCAGGCGCGGCGGTCGGTAGCCCAGGAGCGAAACTGACCAGGCTTAGCATCAAAGACTCTTTAATACCCAGCTGAAAGATCCACAGACTGTAATATAGTTGGCTGAGGAGAGAGGAATAGGAGGTGGCATTTAGGTTCTGCCAGTTTGGGAGAAGCCAACTTGCAGTGGATTGCTTGATGGTGCTGGCCAGGCAAATACCAAATGAATGATTACAGCTGACAATAATACTTCCCTCGCTAGGGGTTAAGACGACTGGGGAATATGCAGTAGCCCGGCAAGAAGAGATACCGGTGGGGGCTGGGGGGGCTGGGGGGAGGCTAGAAAAGCAAACACTTTTGTCCCCTTAGGGAGAGTTCTGTCATGAGCACTGAGGGCGAGCAGGAGGGGGCCCCTATCCCGGGGGGAAAACGCAGGCGTAGTAGTGGGGAGTTGAGCAGCCATTCAAAGAGACACAGATCAGACCCGCCTTAGCTTTTGGGGTTGATCTGTCTGGGTTTTTCCCACGCTTCTTCAGTTTGTTAGGATTTTCTGGCTAATGTAGCAGTAATAAAGTACTAGAGAGCTATTCCTTGTCTCAGCGTGGTTCCTGGCTGTTAGGACAAGTTCTCCTCTTACAAAGGCCTTCTTTGTTTTCATCGCTTCAACCTTGAAATAGAAAGAATTCTCACCTTCAAGGTGTTTGTAGGGCGGTTCGGCTGATTAACGAATACAGCACTGGCAAAAATGCCACCGGCAGAGCTACAGGCAGGAGGAGCCGTGACGAAGGCCCTTCTGTCAGGCGTTTGTCCCCTAGAGCAGAGCTCCTGTACAGCAGAGGAACCCTGGCTAGTACCACAGCATTAATATAAACGTTTCCAACATTTTGATACGGGGGGGGGGGAATCAAGATAAGGCGTTTTAAACTAGTTGTGCAAACAAATGGCTTTGGCAGGATACGAACATTCATGAAGAATATTTGTACCGCATTTCCCCCCCCCCCGAATTTGCTGGGGCCTAGGCCGGAAAATAAATAAATAAATTGTAAAAATCTTGGAAGACAGGCATGGCAAACAATTTCCTTGTTATTGCCAAAAAAAAAAAAAAAAGCAAGCCAACTGGGGTATGTCCATGTAGTCCCCAAGAGTCGTCGGACTCAAGAGATTATTAAAAATAATAGATTAAAAACATTAAATATTTGCAGCAAGATCTCCCCCCGCCCCATAAGTGCAGCTTGTTTAACACCGAACACAGTCCTACATTTCTCCTTGAAGACTTCAGCTTATTTTGTTTCCTTCAGTTGTCCTGAACTGTCTATTCTTTAGTCAGATATGGATGGATATTATTTTGCCACAGAAAAGAGCTTTTCCCACCTTCAGTTTGGAAAATTAGAGCCGAAGTATATGGAAAAAACCCAGAACCGGGATATATCTTCAGTTTGATAGGCAGGATTGTGGTGTATAACATCTCTAACCTTTGCCCATCTGCCACGGAAAAATCACCGATGCCGATTTGGATGTTTTGATGCCTTTGGCACAGGAGAAAATTCTGCTTCTAGTTTTGTTTTCTTTAGATGCTACTCTGGTTACCATGGGGAAAAAACCATCCCTGAGGCCTCTTGGAGGCTTCCAGGAAGGTCCAACAAGATTATATTAACTGATTACAGGCAGGTTTTACTAGAGTGAGAAAGGCAACCTTCCTCCTATAGATAGTGTCTACTACACGTAAGCCATTTTTGTCTGTCAACGGATTGTTATTTCTTCTCAAACAAAAAGCAGAAATGACAAGTGTAAGAAACTTGAATAGAGGGAAGTAAAAACCACATGGCTTAATACCTGGCTTTGTCCCTGCCCCTTTTGAGACACGGATGTTTACTTATTTAATACCCATTATTGTAACCTTACCTATACTTACTCGGTGGTTTTATTGAACTAAGTATAGTTAACGTCGAAGTATAACTAAACCTGCTTAGAATCAAACACTACCTTTAGTGGCCGGACTGTTTTTTTTATAACACGATAAACAAAATGACACAATGCCTCCTGAACAACCGCAACAGCATGAATAGAGTTTACTTGTTGACAGTAATAGTCTCCAATGCTCTTTCCACCTACTGAAATCATGCCTGAGGGAGGAGATGAAGAAGCGGGAGAGCTCAGCCGGTGGCTGCCAAAAGTCAATACTGGCTTTCTGCTGGCTTGTGGGATTGCAGATGCCCCCAGGTTACCACCCCAACCGCTTTTTCCCATGTGCTTGAAAGCTGGATTGTTACAGATATTGAGAAATGCTGGACCCACATTTCTAGTATGAGAAATGAAGGTAGAAACTTACTGTTATGCTGCCTGCAACCATAATTCTGCTTAATAAAGAAGACTTTTGCTTAAAAGGTATACTGAGCCTTGAAGGGCGAGTCTCCGGAAATAATTTAAAACGTATTCACGCTAAGCATACTTCGGAAAATAAGACGATCGAAGCAAACACAAATGTATTTTGGTATTCTGGAGATTAACACAAAAATTCATTGTCCACACGGAAGAATTCTCTAAGATGTGACTGTGTGGGCGTCTGAGAATGCAATACCCTGAATAGCGTAAAATTATTTCAGTTAACAAGCAAAAAAATGTGCTTGATTAGCAACCAAGCATGCTCAAGCTACCAAGCTTGCCTTCTAGAAACATTTTTTTCAAACGTTTGATTTACAATACAGCGACAAAGAAGCTTATGCCACTTTAAAGACTTAAATTTTATTATTTAAACTTTTGGATACTAGAGCCCAATTGATCAAAAATGAACTGTAATCCTCTAGTCCCTTTGTGCCGTAATAATTTTTTTTGGTCTTTAAGCTATTATACAACTGTTGTATTTCACGCAATAGAGTAACACATACCCCCCCAATTAACGAACCACGTTACGTTTACAATATACTTCCCATGGAGAGAGAGCAGATTCTGATCCTAGCATCTCTGGGATTGGGATCTGAAAATGACGTCTGACTCAAACCTTTAAGAGTCACTGCCAAGAAGACACCATGCAGAGCTAGTAGAGAAAACTCCCAATCTGCAGTCAGTCCAGCCTTGCGCGAGGGGGCATCTGTGGCTCACCTCCATTAAATGAATGTGAAACAGCTGAAGATGAGAGCATCTGTGTATACCTTTGTGCCATTGTTTCTGAAACAGGTAATTGGACCGGAAGTTATAAGGATACTTCATACAGATGGTTTGTGTGGTGCTCCAAGGATTGAGGGGCTTCCCACTGCAATATCTGGTAGCTAATTCTAATTAACTAATTATGCATTCATAAATTCCACATCAGAGTTCAATCAATCCGACAAGGTCTGCGTGGACAAAAGTCGGAGCATTTCCCTCAAGTTGGACACGTTTATTAAACTTAAAAGATATTCATGTGATGTTCTTCGCTTAGAACTCTTTGCACACTGAACTTGAGTTAAAGCAAACATCTCCATTTCCTATATTCAAAGAGGAGCACTTTTTTTTTTTGGTGCTTTAGCACATAATCTGTTGGAGCACAGGATAATGCGATTCCCACTGCAATGTGTCGCTGAAAGTATGCTTGCGCAGCAGATGCACAATGTTCCTGAGTCGGCACTATAGTAATGATCTGGAAACATAAGCAGCAATTCTGGAAAGGCAAGAATTTCCCCTCCAAGGAACTGCAGCTTGCCAAGAAAGCAGGAAGCTGACTGTCAGCCAAACACTGGGACATTCCCACAGTAAGTGGCTATTCATCTGGAGGGACAATACTAGTTAGGGAACCCATCCAGGCAATCATATCCTACAAAATCTCCCCCCTCCTCTTCTTCATTATGATAGCTATTGTATCAGGCAAGGCCTCTTCAATGACAGACCTGCCTCCCTCTTCACTAATTTTGCAGTATGTTGTCAAGCCCTTTTCGTTTTCATGGTTCAGCAACCGGCCCACGGTGGGCCAAAGAGATGCCAGGAATATTGGCACAGCTTGGTGTGGCAGCACTCAGAAGTTACAGGGAGCCGCATTCAGAGATTCGTGGTCAAGTTCGAAACGAAAATATCTTTATCTTAGCCTAATTTCGGAGGCTACCTAGATCATTTCTGCATGTATAGAATTCAGATGGACCTGAGCTACAACACACACATCTGACACTTCCCCTCCCCTTTCCTGGCTTCACCCAGATAAAGGTTTACTGTTTTATACCCAATACAACAATGAAGACCCAATACCATAACAATTCAGCAAATGTCACATTCCATCAGGAAAAGGTTTACCCTCCTGTGTGAAGCTGGCTTCATTTGCCAAGAGAGAGATCCAGTGATGAATAACAAGATAATTCTTTTTCACTTTGCACCTCTAACAATAGAAGGATTATTTGGACTGTTACGGTGTTTTGATTTTTCCAGGCCTTTCCAAGCTTGAAAAGTTGAAAAACATTTTAAGCAATAAAGAAACAAGTACTGAGCTACAGGAATCAGAAGCAAAGCAGGAGCGTGCTTTATCCCTGGGGAATATCAAAAAAGTTGCTAGTTACATGAAACTAGATTTGATTGACTGTCTGCCTGTACTGTCTTCAATCCTTCTAGGATGTCTGAATATCTGTAGTTTCTTTTTTCATCTCCTCTAGGAGAATGGTCACCAAGAGCTTTGGAACAAGCCAGGACACTTGAACAACCTTCAATCCTTGATCTATTTTTTTCCAAAGCTGATAGTCATAGATCTGCTGGAAAAATCAGACACTTCCTGATTTTAATTGCAGTTCGCACACATGGAGGAGCGAAGTGGCTACATAAGGAGAGAAAAGGCATTCTCAGCTTAACTTACGGTTTTATAAAGTGAGCCAATCATCTATACCTAAATTGTACCATGAGTAATGAAATATTCTAGCTTTTATACAATTTTCTCAGACATAAGAAGGCAGCTGTAAAAGGAATAAATCTACCCCAAAAACTCTGTTTCCCTGAAGACGGATTGTAGAGGACAACCTACCCGCAGTTATTCATCTTTTTGTTGTGATGATGGAAATTATTCTTAGTGAAAAGTTGATGCCAGTGATCTTCCTGCCTAATGTAAGGAAGGAAATACATTAGTACTATAAAAAGGCAAAATGCTGCCATATATAAATTGGAATTCAACCCATTCTTAGACTTTCTATCTTTTGGCAAATTTTGACACAACTTGCTTCAATTGCTTCTAAATAATAATTTTACATGACAATGCCCAAGCCACAAATGATCTATCAGAAATTCATTTTTTATAATTTAATAAAAGGATAAAAAAAAGAAATTCATCTTTAATGGCCACTGTTAATTGTTCAGAACATAAAAGCAATTCTCTGCATCAGACCACAAATCTAGCTACTCCCTCCTCTTAGGTCAAAAGGCAGCCAAGAATTACACATGCAGGGCTTCAAGGCAACTGCCTTCTGCCTCTATTGCTGCCCACCAAATGAAAATTGGGAATATGCTGCCTCCAAATCTCAAGGTTCCATATTCCTTTTCTTGTTCCTTTTTTCACTTGCCCACTTTAATGTTTCACTTTAAAAAGGGACCTCTTGGACTACAACCCCTTCCTCACGCATGTGGAAATATAGGTTACTCACTCCTGCTTCAAAATGGTGCCTTTCTTAAAACAGTGAGTTTTATTTTGAAAGGGGGTGTGATTTTTATTATTTATTTTAAAATGTATTAACCTGCTTTCCAAAGTTCAAGCCAATATACAGACAGCTTCAATATTCTATTTAAAGTACTCACTCTCTGCCTTTTTCATTTGGGTTATTTCTGTGAGAAGCATGGTTATTCTTTTTTTTTTTTTAAATTACCCTTCTCTTCAAAGCTTAGGATGCTGTAGTAACAGTAACACCACATAATGAACAATGAAAGAGAACAGAATGAGACAAAGTGTTTCTTTATCCCAATCCATTCGGAACTGACAAAAGATACACTTCTTCATGCCGATTTGCTTCCAGATTTAATGTTGAGTGGATTCAATCAAATATAGAGGGCCTCAATTAATCAAGAATAACACATCCTATTTATTTCAAGCAGCCCAAGATTTAAGTATTCCTAAATCAAAATCTAACACGCAACCTATTATCAATATAGAGAAATTTATTGTGATGATGGCCTCTACGTTTAAGGGCAGATTACTTATCAATATGAAGTATTAAACAAGAAAGCTGCCATCTTTATACCCTTCTTGGGAGCACTGATGCTGGAAACACAATTATATACTAAACAGATTAAGGTGAAGATTCTTTTTTGAGCCAAGAGTCATATAATGCTTAGCTAAATAAAACATAAATTGCCATGTGTGGAGCTCTCCAAGTATTTTATAATTACACTATATGTCAGTTTCTTTGAGCCGTTTGAACGTGCTATCTAGATGGTATTAGGAATTCGCAGCCATATACTTGGTTCACACTGCATCTTAGCCATGGCTTAATCAGGACTTGTGGAATAAAACACTTTTGACTGGATCCACACATCATGCTGAGCCAAAACCAGAATTCGCAATCTACCATTGTTGGGGTCATATAAGACGATAAATTAAAACGAAACAAACTACATTATAGCTAAGTGGGAGATATGACTTCAGTAATAGTCTGTTGGGTTCCGAATCAAGTCTGCTTTTTTGATTAAATAATTAGTTCCACTGAACATAGTGAGGATTTAATTTCGAACTAGTATGCATAGACTGCGTTGTTACAGTCCATGCCACTGAACCATATTTAGTGCAAAACGTACTTTCAGATAAGCGTGTGAAGCCGTAATTCAATATGTAGATTTGTTCACTGTTGGCAGGCTAAACGAGAGAGAAATATATTCACGCAGATGGAGTTTTGTCTGCCATGAAGCACAAAACTGCACAGATAGTATTCTAACAGCTAGTTGTGTTTCAGCATAATAAAAATAACATTGAGTACAGAGAACGGAGCTCTAATTTTGGATATGATAAATATGAAATATTCATTTTGTGGACAACAGCACATGCAATAATTAATGCCAAGTAGCATTATTATTATTATTATTATAATATTTTTGAGGGTTGACAGCAACTGAGGAGGCCTGGGGACTATTCTGTGCCCATAACAAACAAACTATGCTCCTGAAAACCAGATGCATTTAGTAGGGATGCATGAGTACAGTTGAGAACAGCTGTCCCATTATTTCTGAATGCCTAGTTTCATTCTGGAATCTGTAAATTTGTTAACAGGTACGTAAATTCACATGTACACTAACCAGGAAACCTTTGAAATACTTTGTGGCATATTTTGTATACGTGTCATTAGGTGTATCATGGTCATTCGGTGTTTTTAAACTTAGGAGAACCCATTACCATTGAAGAGAGAACACTGTTAAGATTCTGTTTCCGCCTCAGCAAACTTTTGAAAAGAAAAACTCTCTGCTACTGGCCTTTGGAAAGGTATCCTGGCAAACAGGATAGCAAGTGAGAGACACATCTGACCCTTACAATAGTTAAGTAACAGGTAGCAAGAGGGAAGTTGCTTATTCTCTTTTCATTAGAAAGAAAATTGCAATTATCAGTACCTTTGGCCCTACAAACAGGGAAGGGAAGCATTTTTTAATCTCTGGTGTCAGTGGGGAAGTAAGAACATAAAGCATCAGGGGTTGTTAGGTATTTAGGTATTATATTATGATCACTTATCTTACCTGGGTTCAAAAATCTGGTTGACCATGAAATGCCGGCAAAGAGATGGCTGCCATTTAACAATCCTCCAGATTTTTGCAGCCTAGAACAGGGAGCTCTAATTTTTAGATGCTTTGAGAAGCATTTTTTTGACTGAAAGGCAAAATATAGGAAGAGCTAGAATCACAGATAAAGTCAGACCTACTAAAAAAAAAAGATTAAAAACCTACAGGTTTATTCTCTAAGCATGCTCAGGTAGGATCCAGCCATAAATATATAGCAGCTCTCTCTCGTTGTGTGATCCCTATCATAATCAAGCATCCTGCAATCCAGTTCCTGCTTCTCTTCCCTCTACGGCTTCCAGCCAGCCTGCTGTTTCTTACCTTTTTAATTGCTAGATATCAGAATATTTGTCCAAGCTACAATGGTGGAAATAATTTATTCCAATTATTTCTAAACAACTGGAAAAGGGCTGTATGTTAGTATATGGGAGACATGATCCAAAAACATTTTAATCCCTCAGATTGATATACTCCTCCTTAAAAACTAATAAAGACAATAGTAACCATTTATTTTAAGGTTCACAGGCATCTTTAATTTTTTTAGATGTAATTTTGTATATATTAATTCGTTAGACTTGGCTTGAGGCTTACCCTGCAGAAATCAATAGTCTTTATTTCCATGGTATATTCTCTCTGAAGCATTCATAAGACCATGTGATGGTTTGATTCAGTGTCAACTCCAGTCAGTAGCATCTAATCTTGCAGCTGCTCTTTCTGAATAGTTAAGTCTAGTGTATATAAATGAACAAAGAGGCAACATTTTTAACACTAATATATGTTTTGAAAACTTCTGCAGTTCGCACACTCCCTAACCTATCACATTAATATTTGAGTGAGAAAATATTAATATTTGAGAAAATAAATTCCAACATTATATTGCAAGGATCTTAATAACAGGCGAGATAACTTAAATCTTGATCCCAATATGTTCATTCCAAAGTAAGCTTGCTGAATTAGCACTGCAGCTTTAAATTCAAAAGAGCATTTCCATCCATCCTTATTTTATTCAGTTTTTTAAAACCTCAAACTTGAGAGTCTGAGAGAGTATTGGGAATGACAGACTGGCAGAAATGAATGCATCGTATTACAAATTGATAAAGACGTAAATAAACGCATATCCTGGTTTAGAAGGACATTCCCCATAGACATTCTTATAAATTATACAAGAATTATAAACTCGATCCTTATGTTCTGTGTAAAAAACTTCTTTTTGCATAAACCTGCCTAGCGATTAAAATTTCTTATGATGCTGCTACAGATCACAAGAAACGACAATCTCAATTGTGGCCTCTTGTTTCACAAACCCTTTCCCGGAGAGACACGTCTCTACATTTGGCTTTCCTAAAAGTGAAAACTACACTGCAGTTGCCCATTATTTTATTGCCTACTGTCCAACATTTTTTCCAATATTCCAATAATTTTACTTCATGCACCGGAGAAAAAAAAATCTCATCAGATAAGTCAATTTATTATTGTTTTATTTAGATAATGTAGCCCCAATACTCATACAAATCGTAACTACTGAAATGAATATGGCAATCTGAACAATTCTCATTTGCTTAGCAAATTCCAGTTCAAAAATATTCCAACCCCCCCCCCTTTTTGCCACATGGCACCTTTGTTTTTTTCAGTGTAAACTGTCTATATTCGGCCAGGATTTTCCATGTTTGCTTAAATATTGCACCATCCACATGTCTTAAAACATGACTAACCCACTGTTCTTTTAATAGCATTTTATTCATTTTATGACTCAGGTAAAAAATTAATTGGGGCAAGTGACTGTTGGAGGTATTTGCATTTATAAAAAATATAAAATTTCATAACCGTAAGAGCCAAAACCTCATGGCCACCAAAACATTATTTGTTGTGTGGCTGCTGTCCATCCTGGAAATTCCATAATAAACCCACACATAACACCAGGCAGACTGTAGAATTATTTATACCTCTATTTTAGATTATAATCTATTGGGCTATCATGACTGATGAAGGCTGCCAGCCCTCTGAAGGCACCCAGTTAGGCTTTTTACCGTGAGAGGTCATCAATTATTCTAATAACGAAATCTAACTATCATAATTAATCCTATTTCTATTTTTTTTTACCTTTTTCATTTTCCAGGGATTTTTTTTGTAATGTTATTTTAATCCCATTCATGTATCAGTTTAGATTAGAATGACTGCTGGGCTTGTATGGCACCTTTATTTTGAATTTTACTGGATTTCATTAGGTATCTTTGAACGTGAATTCTATTATTACCTTTTAGGCATATTTATTACAGACCACACAAAGAGCATTGGTCACTGGGCAGTTCAAAATACATGTATATGTATATGTATATATATACTGAATATATATACTGTATATTCTATATTATTTATTCATTTATATCTCGAATTTAGTCACTGCCCATCTCACTCAAAGAGTGACTTTGAGCAACCTTATAATTATATAAAATGATGTATGTAGTTTATAGTTTATTTATATTATCTATACTATATATAACATTAGATAATACTGGCATGTATGTTACATCTTATGCATTATATATAGAGATTAGATATCATATGCATTTTATATATTATGTATATCAATAAGATCAGATACTAATGTATCATATATTATGTATAAATATTATATATAATTATACACTATTAGATATTTTATGTATTCTATATATCATTTATTTTTATATATTAGATATTTGTATTATATCAGATATTGGGTATATAGAGGCCCCCTACCTTTCCACCCCCACTCGGCCCTTTCTCCCCTCCCCCACCCAGGAAGCCCCACCCCTCGGCGACCCCCCTCCCTTTTTCCCGCCTCCTCCTCCCCCTCCCCTTCCCCCCCGCCCGTACTATTACTACAAACCCCCCTCAGCCGGCCGCCGCGATTGGCTGACTCGCGAGCGCGCGTCACGTGACCGGCCGAGCAGCCCGTGCGCACGCTCCCTTCCTCCCGCCTCCCCCCCCCAGCGCCGGCTCCAGGCCCTGCCCCTCCTCTGCTTGGCTTGTTTCCAAGGCGACCGGAGGAGGAAGAGGAGGGGACGGGGCGGGATAGCGAGGCTCATGACGAGGGAGGGAGGGAAGGCCCGGCGCCCCCGCGGGCCCGCCCCCGACCGGGCGCGTGCCCTCGGACGAAGCTCGGCCGGCGCGCGAGGGCCGCGCGGGGCCGCGCCGGCCTGGCAGGAGCGCGCGCGCGCCCCCGTGCCTGCCCGCCCGCTCCCCTCTTGCAGCAGAGCGGAGCGGCGGAGCCCGGCGAGGAGGACCCTCGGTTGCAGCAGCAGCAGCGGCGGCGGCAGGTATCTCGCCATCGGCCTCCGACGGCCGGGGGGGTCCCTGGCGGGGGCCTGCGCCCCCTTGCCCCCCCGCCCTGCCCCTTCTCCCCCAGCCCGGCCTCCGCAAAGGGGCACGTGCTCCCCAGCTGCAGTGGGAGGCGCCGGGTCCCCATCCCGGGGGCCGCGGGGAGCCCGGCCGGGGAGGGGGGGAGGGGGCAGGATGAAGCAGAGGACCAGAGCATCCTCCCCGCCCAGCCCAGCATCCCCCTCCCTCCCTCCCGGCCCCCCACCCACCCCAGTGCCCGTGCTGTGCCTGGGCGCCTGTGGGCTTGGGCGAGGGGGTCCCCCTGTCTCAAGGCTGGGCCGGGGGCAAGGCATTCCCCAATGCGGGGGGGCCCTCAGGAAGGGGAAACGGGGGTCTCCCGGTGCTGAAGAGCAGGGCATCCCTTTCCGTCAAAAGCTGACTAAGTGCGGTGGCGCCTCCTTCCACCCTTGGGGAGGAAGAGGAAAGGGGGGATTCTCCCTGGAAAAAGCCCCGGGGCTCCCTACTTCCCCCCCCCCAAGGCTTTTCTCCGGGAAGATCTGCACCAGGGGCAGTGGGTTTCCTCCCGTCTCCTGCCCTCTCAGCGATCTGATGGCCAGGTAAACATCCCCTTCGCCCATCGGGCTCATGCAATGAGGCTGCAGAGGTGAAGATGAGGGCAGTGGATCTCTTAATTTATACTAAAGCTGTAGATTCCTATGAGAGAGAGAGAGAGCAGGTGATTATATTCCTTTGCTCTGATATTGATTCCTAACTCCAAGATGTCCATAAACTACGCTTTTTGCAAGAGAAAAAGAGCTGGTTCCCCAAGAGGGACGGGCTGTCCTCAATTTGTTTTCCTTATTCTGGTATGTAAATTGTACATCCCAAAGAGAAGATGAGGTACCGTTGACCAAAATGATGGGTAGGAACTCCTCTCTGCATGTTGAGATTTTATGATGCTCTCTTTGTGTCCCTTACGCTCAGATTTAGAAATTGAGATGGGTTGCCTGTCAAATCACTGGTTAGGTGGTAAAACCGTCTTTTGTAAGACATGGTGCTCATGCTGGGGTCTGTCTGTTGAGAGCTTAATGCATTCCGGTTAATTTGTTTTCCCAAAAAGATGTATGGGAGAGATTTAGCCTCTGATAAATTACTTTTTAATTGTGGATTTTCATGCCAAAGCTTGGCTGAGTTTTGGGGAGGGTGAGGATGAGACCTTCTCTCATTAAGATACTTGGTACTTATTAAAGAAGTGATGCTTGAAAATTTGCCAGGATGTAAATTGTAATGAGTCTAGGCATATCCACGCATTATTGCAGGTAAGGAGAAGGCAAAAGATAAAACCACAGTATTCTGTGGAAGAGGAGGATGGAGATTGTTCTGAAGGATTTCCTGTTGGATTGTAACTGCAAATGATAAATTTCTGATTTCTCAAACTTGTCAGGGTCCAAGAAATCAACAAAAGAGTTTTGGGGATTATTTCACGATGAATCAGCTGGTATTCTTTAAAAAGTGCATAATTTGCAGCTATGTTGCCATAGGTAGCTGTGAAATCAATGTATGTGCTATTCACCTGTTGCACATAGGTGTTAGTTGCAGATCCTCATCTTTCATGTTTGTTTTGTGGGTTTGATAGAAGAATTTTTTGTCAGCCGTATTTGGTCAATCTTAGTAAGGATAGAATCAGTTATAAATAACGATAATTCAATTACGTGTTCTTCCTGGGTTATATAGTACAATGCATCTTTCCAAACAATAAAGTTAAATTGATTAAGGATGAAGCTGAAAATCCACCAGAAGAAATGAGGTTACTTCACAATAATTACAGTATGTTTATGTGAGTAGTAAGTATCTATTGGTGGGACGCGGTGGCGCTGCGGGTTAAACCGCTGAGCTGTCGATCGGAAGGTCGGCGGTTCGAAACCGCGCGGCGGGGTGAGCTCCCGTTGCTCGTCCCAGCTCCTGCACACCAAGCAGTTCGAAAACATGCAAATGTGAGTAGATTAATTGGTACCGCTTCGGCGGGAAGGTAACGGCGTTCCGTGAGTCCTATGGACAACGCCGGCTCCAAGGCTTTGAAACGGAGATGAGCACCGCCCCCTAGAGTCGGACACGACTGGACTTTACGTCAAGGGAAACCTTTACCTTTACCTTAAGTATCTATTGAATTGGGGGGTTTGCTCCTGTCTATTTTTAATAAATCATTGGCCATTCTTTAATAAAACTGTTCAAATTTTTAAAAAGTGATTGTGGGAAGACAGCTCTATGTTAATACTATTGAAACTAGGGTGTATTCCATATAATATTTCACCAAACTGCAGAATTTGAAAAAAAATACTGAGCACATCCAGCTGCATTAAGAATAGGTGTAATCAAGCATTCCTAATATATGAGCCACTATTACTTTATTTATATACAGAGGAACAATTCAACAGTGCATCTCTTGCATCTAGAAGGTTCTACTTCAATCCTTAGCACCAAAAGTAAAAAGGAATTGTTTGAATATTTAGGAAAAATCTCTGCCCAGGACTCTGAAGAGCCAGTCAAATAGGCAGCATTAGCCTACAGCAGTATTTCTCAACCTCAGCAATTTTAAGATCTGTGGACTTCAACTCCCAGAATTCTCCAGCCAGCATGTCCACACACCTTAAAGTTACTGAAGTTGAGAAACACCAGCTTAGAAGGTTCTGCAGAATGCACTGAGTTGGGGATGCTCTGTTTTCCCTGCACGCCATACCACATCTCCTCTATACCACCCCCAGAATGACCTGGTCTAGGAAAAGAGTTGGTATTGCTTGAAGGGGAAAGGAACGTTCTGGAGTTTCCTGACATGATCAGTGAGTTTTGCACCTCCCTACCAGGCTATGTTATGATATAACTTAAAGTGCTCTAAGGCAGCTTCCTTTGCTGTTAACATAGTTATAGACATAAATTTGGTTTCTAAATTTGTCCACCCAGGGTGATTATCATGGATCAGCAGCCTCATTTTAGGTCTTTTTTTATAGGTGTGGAATCCATGGAGATGTGGGGATGCTTGAGAATGGATGAAACCATTTAGCCTAGTACTCATCTATTTTTAAAAACCACCTTTTGACCTTCGTGTATCTTCTCATTCTTCATTCACAATAATTTTTTAGCCTCAGCCTTCCATTTCTGCCCTAGTCTCTTCCCATTGAATAGATGGTAAGTTCCTTGGAAGCAGTCTGTGATGCCTGTGTAATTATTTTTGGTACTCTGTGTTGTGATGCTGTGATATAAAAAATAATGCCTATTCTGACAAGGTAGTAGTTCTCCAACCCAGCTACTTATGATCCATTTAAGTGGCAGTGTTATGCTTTTGAAGTTAAACTTTAGTAGGCACATGTCAATTGGATGTTTTGTAACATGCAGTACTGCTTTTTTATTTATTTGAAAATGTTGACTGGAGCTTTCCATTTCCTTAAGGAATGGGACTCAAGACCAAAAATAGGCAAAATGTCAGGATAATTTCAGGCAGGGATTGTAGGAACGCCTTCCCACTCAGAGGCTGTGGTGCTTTTGGAGAGTTGTGAAAATTATTTCTGTACATGCAAAGACATTTTGGGAAGAGACCAAATCCCATAGTTATGGTTGCAACATGGAGAAGGTTGACATTTTTTTTTGCATGCATAACATTTCTGCACAAAGTGGGCAGAGCTATAACTGCAGTCACCCTCTCACTTTCAAGACTTCTACTTTGCCTGTGGTGAATAAATAATAAATGCATATTTTAAAAAGTTTGAGACAAGTATTAAGTGATAGTATTACAAGCCAAGAAAGTACAGCCTGTATTACTGAGTTAATTTACCCATTTTATCTGTCTATAGCTTTTCTGGTAACATGCTGAAAATGATTGCCACCTTAAGATATTGACTAATAGTTTAAAAGATGTGCTACAAAAGCTGGAGAGAATAATAAATTCAGGTATCTTGAAAACAGAAGGAGAGAAGATCTAAATAATACGTAGTCCCACCCAGGCAGGTGGATTTGCTATCTCATTTTTCCCTCCTTTGGCATAAAGGTAAAGGTAAAGGTTTCCCTTGACATGAAGTCCAGTTGTGTCCGACTCTAGGGGGCGGTGCTCACCTCCGTTTCAAAGCCAAAGAGCCGGCGTTTGTCCATAGACACTTCCGTGGTCATGTGGCTGGCATGACAGTCACAGAAAGCCGTTACCTGCCCACCAAGGCGGTACCTATTAATTGACTCACATTGGCATGTTTTCGAACTGCTAGGTTGGCTAGAGCTGGGACTAGCAACAGGAGCTCACCCCGTCACGCGGATTCAGACCGCCGACCTTCCGATTGGCCAGCTCAGCAGTTTAACCCGCAGCACCACCGCGTCCCCTTCCTTTGGCATAGACAGGTGAAATAGTTACTGATAAAAAGTTTTGGGAAGAGAGGAACTGAATGCAAGTATGGATGGTGGTGGTGGTGGCATTATTTAGGAAGAACTTTCTTTAGCTCCTGTTTTGAGAGGGCCATGCTATAACCCCTAATTTCTGGCAAATAACTTGTAGAATTGTTTAATGCCAATCTTTGGTTTGTGGAATATGGCAGATAGTTGACGTTTCTTACTAGGACACCATTTTGTGACTGGAATTGGGCTTGTAACACAACAGAAGTTCATTCCGATCTCGTTTTACCTGCCAAGTTGAGAATTCAGAAGAGCGTTCCTCAGGATTTGCTAATGTAGTACTCAAGGCTTTTTCTTGACAATTTTGAAATCCATGTTTCTGTTAAAATTATGTTTAGTTTTTTTTTTTAATAGAGAAAAGTATTAATAGCACTTTTAAATTTAAAAAATCAGAAATGAAGCAATCATGTTTGTGATCCACCCTGCTTATTAGCTCTGAAGTTCCTATGGAACAGCTTCTCTACTGAAAAATATTTAATTGTAATGCAAGCACTCTTTGTGGTTTGGTATTCACTAGATTTTTCAACTTAATCACAACTGCATGTGATTGTCCTGGGCATATTCGTCAGTGGCCTTTCAACTCAACAGACCCAGCTAGCTTTGCTTGCAGCTCAGCCAATTTGCACAGTGAACAAAGCATTGTAGTTATAGGTTGCTCTATGGTTTGTGAGAGTTCTTCCTTGCTCTTTAATTGAGATAGTTGGATAACATTCCTATTGCTGTACTATGCAACATCCTGATTCCTTTCTCAGTATTTTATTCTGAGATTGGATTGTATGATCATAGTATTAAAGAAGGATCTGAGCTGAATTCCTGCAACACCCTATGTTGCCTGTCGAATTTCAGTGGCTCATCCAGGCTCCATGTGCCTTTTGATGTCATAGCAGATTTAATAAACAAGGTTGTATGAAAGGCTATTAAGTACAGGGTGCAACAGGTTTTATCCTGGACCAAAGGAAGAGAGGGAGAAGAATATCTGGAATATGGTATTTAAATTCAGTGAACTAACTGTGATTTCTCCCTAAGTGCAGCCTAGTTTCTATCACATCGATTTGGGTTGATGGCAGATAAATTTAGCGTATAAAATTAAAAGTCTGCTATAGCTTTACATTACTCAGAAGTAAGATTTACTCTACTTTGTGGTGTTTGTGAATACATACTAGATTATAGCCTCAAGAGTAGAAGTGCCTCAGTTTTGTACAGACAACTTGCAAATAGTACCAGCCATTGTGGTGGAAATTGTTGTATCCTATGAGTAATCATGTGCATCTTGGCTTTTTCATCTGGGAAGTAGATAAAAGGAACTAAAAATGGGCATCCCAACTTTCATAAAGAATGTATAGTTTAGACTAAATACAGGAGTCACAACTGTTGTGATGTTAACTGTATAATTGAACACTGAGTTTTCCAAATATTGTTTGGTTATGATTTTCTTATAGCTCATATACCAGTGTTTCTTGCCCTTCGCAACTTTAAGATGTGTGGACTTCAACTCCCAGAATGCTGGCTGGGGAATTCTGGGGGTTGAAGTCCACACATCTTAAAGTTGCAGAGGGCAAGAAACACTGATCTATACAAATAGGTGGTATTTCTGTTCTGTTGAAATAGAAAAGTAGTGTATGAAATAAAGTTTTCACACTTTTGTGCACTCTAGAGGTGTTACAACTGTAACTCCCCAAATTCAAATGCTGGCTGGGAGTTTTGAAACTCACATCCCCGTGAATCTGGGGTGTACCATCTGGAGAAAGCTGCTAGTGTTTTCCACTGTAATACTGAACATGCCCTGGATTGCCAAAAAATGGCACCTTCCACTTAGTTCTATGGATGATGCTTTGGGAAAAAATTATTCTTGTTAATAGTGCAAAGCTAATATAACGGTGTGAACGTGAAGCTTTTTTTGCTTAATGTGTTAGCAGAAGTGCCAAGTGAATTCTATTTCCAGAAAATATTTTTGTGGCTGAGTAAATAAATTAAAAAAAAAACACTTTATTTTCTCCCTCTTTTTCACTCTCCTTCCTTTCTCTTAAAATCCATGGAAGAAAAATGCCTTTTCACTTGTATCCATGAATATCAGTTGCTACTGGCAACCAAAAAATAAACTCTGCCAACTCCTAGTAAAATTTATTATATCCTCTGTCCCCACTGCATATGGGACAGTTTGTATGGATTTCCTCACTGTGTTTTATAAACCATCGTTTTTGATTTAGTGTGATTTGTAAATGAATCCAGTTGTGGCTGGTTCAGAAAACCATGGTGA
This sequence comes from Candoia aspera, assembly GCF_035149785.1. NCBI lineage: Eukaryota > Metazoa > Chordata > Lepidosauria > Squamata > Candoiidae > Candoia > Candoia aspera. The sequence continues at coordinate 4,914,054 of NC_086165.1, read as the reverse complement.
ATTGATCCGGGATACTAACCCAACCAGAGTTGTGAGAAATTAATAGTGGCTAGAAACAATTAATTGATTGCTGATCTCAATTCAAATTTATAAATGGCAATGTTTTTTCCTGGGACTAGTTTCTGCTCTAGGTAATGGTAGTGTTGTGTTAGGTTGAAGAGGCAATTAGCTTTTTAAACGTTTGATTTAATTAGAATATGGGGCACCTGCTTACGGTTGTCTACTGAAAAAACATCTTCTCAACCTGAGAATCTGCCCTGGTTTTCATCCTGAGCTGGTGTCACACCGCTATGATCAGATTAAACTGTAATCTTCTCAGAGTGGGCCCTGCTTGTCTCTCTCTGCTTCTCCTTTTTATTCTATGTTGCTATACATAAATATATAAAATGATATTTTCCCCCAAAAATCATTTATTTAAGGCTGTTGCAGTATTTTTCCTGGGAACAAATGCTGCTCTTAAAAACAAAATGCCTAAACCAGTTACCATAGAGTCCATCACATCTTCTAAAGTTTAGACTCCACTGTAAAAAAATATTAGGTACGTTCCCCACCTTGAGTTACTTAAAAAATAAAAAATAAAGGCAGGATAGAAAATAAATCAATAAGTAAATCTTGAGATACTTCTCTGAACATGGCTTATATTACTGGTCATAGACAGCAAAAGACCATTTTTAAATGCCATCACACAATTTGTAGTCATCATTTTGTACTAAGCTAAGGGGCAACTTTAAGCAACTAAATATCAGGGCTTTCTTTGTCTCTGAGCACAGATGCTTTGAGACTCAGTTCATTATTATGGTGTAGGTAAGCAGCACAGCATTCTATAAATGAAAATAAAATATTGATACTTAAGATCAGCCAAAGAATCATAGGCCTTTATTCAGACCAAGCTGTCATCACTTGCTTTTAACAATGAAAGATGCTTGGAAAATGCAAGGATGTTAACTTTAAGCAAAGGGTTCAGTCTGTAAGTTTGATAAATTACTTAAATATGTGATGCATGAAGAAATCCCTACATTTTGTACATAATGTACTGCAAATCAATATTAGCCGAGAAAAGAAAAAAACTTTTGTTTTCAGTGGATAGGAATTCAACAGACTTTTGGGATGGCGACCTTATCAGTAGGTAACAGCCCATCTTTTCTCTTAAATCCCTTCAAGCAACATAAAGCATTGATGATCAACAGCTGGATGGGCAGTTGTGTTCCCTCATATCCCATTGGATGCAGTGGCAGCATGTCATAATATAATGTTATTTAAGGAGTATTGTACAGGAATTGCTGGGGAAGGATATTGGCATCTACTGATCATCTCCTCTCTCACAGGGGTGACTGCAAGGTGATTAAAAAAACCAAAACAGGATGGCGGCCATGATCACACAATCAAAGCCCTGCCCTTTCTTTGCACGCGTTGCACGTGAAAAAGGGGTGAGGAGTCAAGACCACCATTTTGATTTTTATGACCTTTCCCACGAGTGCCGCTGCACCCGCCCCAGGAATGCCTCCAGATCATTGGATAGGTTCCAGAGTGATTCCTCTAGCTACCATTCGCAGAAGCCCTGTGTTGCCAGAAGTATTAAAGGGTAATGAAGAAGCACCCCTACTCCTGAGGGTTTATTTACATTTTTCCTGAGAAAATAGCTGCAAATAACATTCTAGTGGTTCAGCCCTGCAAATGGGGTTGCAAAATTGGAAGGGCTTTCTTCCTGTAGTCCTAGAAGTTCTAGAATTACCAGCTTTGGGGCCAAATGGGAATAATCTATTAAGTTTTAATGTAAGATATTTTCCAGCAGTTTTTAATTACCAGGTTTTTATTCAACGTAGAGCTGCGTAAGCAACTTGAACGTCAGCCGTACGTTACTTCCCTCCTTTGCTGTGCATGTGCTAAAGCAATCAGTGGTGTATTAAAATATCCCTTTCATATTTTCTATATCTTTGAAAAGAATAACAACTCTGTCTTTGGTGTGGATATGTGTGTGTGTGTTTATTAACTCTCCTTTCTGTGCGTTCAGAAACTCTTTTGGCCAGTTTCATTGCCATTCATTACACATTACCCAAATAACTAATGAGTCAACTCCAGTTAGGCTTTGCTAATTGGGGCACGATCAGGTTTTCACGGCTTAAGTTGTGAAAACTTCATCATGCCCCAATTAGCCATGCCTATTCCATGTGCCCAAGCTATGCTGGAAATCAATAGCTTAATTTCAATATTCTAGTTCTGCTTGGCGAAATAGAAAAGCAATACACTTCCCAAATGTAATTTATACCAGCCTTACCAAGGAAAGTGATTCGCTGTCTGAGCTTTCCTCAGTCCTCCTTCAGCTGTTTATCAGAAGAGAAATTAAAGCAGCTAAATGGCATTGTGTACCAAGAAGAGGAAGGATTCAGATGATTTGTGGAGTCCCAATATTTGCAGCAACAGACCCACAGAAAACAAAAGAAACAAATTAAGGACAGAATCTCAAAACAAGCCCCAGCATTTACAGTAATTATTGTCCACAAACCTTGTAAAATTGTGCAAGTGTTTGGCATTCTTACATTAAAGGATAGCAGATTCCACAATAGATTTATACAGTATCAGTGATGTAATCCTGATATTTAGATATCATTTGCATATACTTAGTACATTTTATTTCTGTCTAGTTATATTTATGCCTTCAGTTTACTTTGCCTTTCATTTGAACTTTATTCTTTGAGATCTGCTTCACAGGTACTTCTCCAGGTCCCTTCAGCTGCATGATGCTTGAAAAAAGGCATTTTCAGTGAAGGTTTCCCTTAAGCTGCATGTTTTTCCCATATAGAATTGTGATGAGTCTTCCCTGTCATTATTTAGTGATCTTTTTTAAAAATCCTAGCCTATTTTCCCTGTCAATGGTGATTTCATTAATACTTTATTCTTTTAAATGGATATTTCTGACTTTATTTGCTATACGTTATTTTAAAGTTTGTATTGTAATTTTATTTTACTAAAAGCTCTTTTGGAGACCTTGTAGTAAGAAAGTATATACATAGAGTATAGTACATAGAGTATAAATAGATATTGCCTGAAGTGTTGATAATACATGATGATGCACATAGATATCTTTTTGTAAGTTTCAAGGAAACCAAGAGGGAGGTAATTATTCTCATTCGGATTGGAGACCCATGATATGTATGTATGCGTGTGTGTGTGTGTGTGTGTGTGTGTTTCTGTGAAAGAGAAGATGCTGGTAGGCCATTTGACTCTTTGTCCTTTTTAGCTTACATTCTGAAATCCAAATGTCTCTGTTGTATCTCAATATTTCTTTTAATTGAATATCAACAGTGTTGGAAGAGACATGCGGTATTCTATTTCATCCCTGGTACACTGCCTAACAAAAAGCAAACCTTGCATTTTGGGATTCTCATTAACCTGAAGTCAAAGTAGAGTTGTATTTCTATTTTTGTGCAGTAGGGCACTGAGACCTTCCAAAGTACATGGCAAGGGAAAGGTTGCCACATTTTAATTCATCCTTCAGTCTAGCCTGGCAAGTGCCATACCATATGTGATACCAGCAGAAGCAACTAGCTATTTGCAAACCCCCAGCCTTAAACACTTAAACACCAAGAATATTTGTGGTCAAGTTTTAAACTACAGAATGAGTAGAATGGATAGAAGATGGTTGCGTGTCATGTTACTAGGCTGGCCATTCTCTATTACGCAATTGATTTCTGAGATCCACATTTGGGCTATAAAATTTCATACAAATTAAACACATCCTTTCTGGAAGCGTGCCTGTAGTGTGAATGACAGATGATGGAAGCTAGATACCGTCATCCCATCATATTTCCTTTTCAGCAGGGTGGCTTTTTATGCAAACTTTTTGCTTCCTGCGATTTGATTTGACTTCCCTGGTGTGATTGTTTTGGGTAGGAAGAAAGGAATACTGTAATGCTCAAGTTTGGGTATAACCCAAAAATCAGGGTATAGTTAATAATGTGTAATAATAATGAATCTATTTTTTTTTTCAGGAGCTTGGCCTACCCACTTCTACTTAGGTCATTTCTTCCCACACAGGTGGTCCTCAGAACTTCTTAGGCTCCCTGAATTAAATGTTTGAAGAGATGGTCTAATCTTATCCTGGAACAATTTATTTCAGAAATTATCTACATGAGTGTTCTGCAATCTGGAGCCCGCGAAATGGGTCTGACCACCTGCTGGCTGGGCCAGTGAGAGGTCACGCTGGCTGGGGGTGGGGTGGGAGAGTACCGTATAGGTAAGGCTGATTTCCATGTTCGGGAAAAGTACATGGAACAAAACCTTCCCTGAATATAAAATGTTAGAACGTTGTCTTTCTCATAATATGTTTAAGTAAGGTAGAGAAGGTATAGGCTAGGCTGCTTATACCGTATGCAGCTTTTCCTACTAACACTAAGGATAGTACCTACCAGTTTTGGCACAAAAGCTATGGATTTATTCCTTGAAAACAATGTATGAAGCTGGGTATGAATATGATGGAAACAGGAATAATTTGCAAGGATAGAATAATACAGAGAGACATAGTAAGTGGGGTTAATTAGTTTTAGCTATGGTTTTTTTTTTTTTTTTTCATGCCTTTAATTTGGTTGGCTTACTATTTGTTCCTTTTTTTTTCCTGGGATCTGTAAAATGTTACACCAAAAGTGAATAGTGTGGCATGGATGTATGTAGAATGTTGGCTGGAGTTGTATTAATTCAGTGTGCACGTTAAGGAAGCTGTATTTGATGGTTCCTGCATGATAAAATCTCCTTTGAAAATGAAAGCTATCACATGAACTCAGGTCAGAAGAGAACCTTTTCTTAAAAAAGGTAGTCCATGCTAGGAATTGATCATACCTGTAGAATTATTTTGATGACTATTTTTTTTAAAAAAGCCACTGGGTGGTAGCGATGGGGGAATTTGGCGCAGGAAAAGAACAAGCCTATATAAATATATACAGTGTGTACATACAAACCTTAAATTCGTCCCTCCAGAGGCAGCTTTTTTAAAAACAAATAAAAAAGACGAAAGGGATAAGCTTTCTAGGTCAATTTTGGCCCAAACCGCATATTTTCCATAGCCAGAGAATGTTTCATTATGGGGAAGCAGTTAATTTATACCATAATTTCTATGAATGTTTTACAAAACACGTATGATATTTTCTATTCTAATAGTATTTTCTGTTCTGCTTCCAGGTGTAAGCCAAATATTGTGTAATACTGGACAGCTACTCACCTAGTAAATTAAGAGCAGCGCAGTACTTGACCAAGGCAAAATGGGCATCAAAAGTATTCCACTGTAGTTCAGGAGATGGTAAAGGTATCCTATGACTAATGGAAACTTCCTGCAGCATTAGATGAGATGCCTGAAGCCACGGGTGTCACAGTGGTGCAGAGGTATGGAAATCAATGTGCCTTAATGGGTCTGAATTTTCTGGGGCCGGAAAATATTAGGTTTTGCTTCTGCTGGACATTCTGCATGGCAATACTGTATTTTCCAAGTATCAGAGTATGGACTCGTATGGAATAAGTCTTAATTTCTCATGTTTAACAGGGTCATTTAACCATTCATATGATACCTTGAAAGCTCCTAGGTGCCTCCAAGAACTAAAACACCATCTTGCATTTTTTTTTCTTTTAGCCACTCTAAAGAAAATTCTGTATTTATTCAGTTTTATTTAAGGCATGCATATAACACATTCTATAAAATTTATCCCAGGGTGATTTACAAAAGAAGAGAGAGAATGGGAGAGCCTGTGCTTTGTATGCAGTCTGTCCCAAATACAGTCTCTGGCAACTCCAGAAGCAGCTAATAGGAGAGGCTTCTGCTAGAAGGCTCTTTCTGGTGTACGGCAGTTTCTGATTTCCTCCAAAATTTCTTCTACTTTGCTAAACTGCCAGAAATAGCAAAGCAGTAAGAGTTGGTGGTCCCATTATGCTTCTTGTTCAGTGTGCCTCAGTAAAGTAAGTGGTAACTGGTTTTGGGTTTTTTTTTGCGAAGTCTAACTGTGGCCTGGTTCACGTTAAGGTTCCCCCATCTTGGTTTGCTTTGCTTAACTGTGATAAACTAAAATTGAATAGGTTTGGACAGCTGACCGTGTCATAAACCCTGGTTTACCAAATACCGTGTGTGAGTACAAACATGGTGGAAGCTGTTTAACTACATCTGTTTCGTACCTTATAACATATAGGCTCTTAGACCTGCACTGCAAGTCAGCTGCATCTTTTCTGCAACACACGAGGTATCTGAAAATGTAGTTTATATATTTCCCAGGGATGATTGCAGCCCCAGGTAACATACCTCTCATACGGCTTTTCCTGTCCCCAGAAATTTAATGCCTTTTTCAATAACCCTTGTTAGAAATGCAGGACCCATCCTCACATTAATGTTTCAAATATCCCTGAGCTACACAGTCACGTTAGCCAAAATTCCTATTGTGTTGGGATGCTTTGGCTATAACAATTGAATCAGAAGCTGTTGCTTAACATCTCATAAACATGACGATACATATGTATTTCATATACATCGGTCATGTTCAAGAGGGATTTCTTTCTACGCCTTGTGTCAACAGCTGGTATGCCTTAACACTTCCTGCCTTTTTTATAGTCTTCCAGATTCATTTATCTACAGGCTATGCAAGCAAAGTAAAGAATTTAAATGGTCTTATAGTCTCCTTTTTATTTTTAGTGCAACAACTTGACATTTTTACATTTCGTTAGAAATATTGATTATCTTTGTTATCTCCTCTTTGTTATTAATTATGCCCTACTTGAGCTGTTAGCCAGAAAGTGTCCTTATACCTTTAACTAGTTCAAACATATAATGAAGTTGATGATTATTGGCTTTCTTTCCACTTTAGCAGGATGCTCAGGTTTGTATAACATAACGTGTAAAAAATAATACAGAAATGTACATTAACTTGAGTAATAAGGCGATCATAACCTAGAACTAAAGAGAAATAATTAAAAGGCTAAACACATCAAACCAAGAAAAGCTAAATTGTAATTTGTACAATTTGTAAGATTGTAAAAACTAATTGTAAACAAGAAAGACTGAGCAAGAAAGCGGCTGTTGAAACAGCCAACTTTTACAGAAGGTAAGCTCCTCCATTGCTCCTCAGCTGGCAGTTGAGCACATACCGACCCCCAAGAGCAGAACACAAAGAACAAGGAGAAGGAAGCTGTGCTGCTCCAGATGTTGGTAGTCTGCAATTCCTAGCAGCCTCAGGGACATGCGCAGTGGCAAAGAATGTTGGCAGTCATCGCTCAGTGACATCTTAGAGAGTTTCCCCCATTAAGTCTGCAAATCCTCTGCCGTGGCTCTGCCACTTAGACCACATTACAGCACTGTTAGCAAATAAAACAACATTCCTAGAGCCCTTGCAAAGCCTAGATTTCCAGCCGAGATCAGAGGAATACAAATTAAGATTTTTTTGCTCTGTCTTGTAATTGTTCTATTTGTTGCTTGTGGTGACAGAGGCGATAGAGGACCCTTTGAATGGGATGAAACTGTATATAAGAAAGTTTCTCCTAAGTTTTTTCTGCCCTCCTTCAAATATGGCTAGGCTCTTTTAACTGGATCAGTTTGTTGCTAGGCTGATTAAATTAGAATCCAAGCTTTTAGAAAGCATCACAAACAACTTCAAAGTGTCATTTCAGGGATGCAATTGGACATCTAAGCATAAAAGAACTGCTGTCTGCTCCTAACTTACAGAGAACTTTGCTCCACTTTTTAAAAGCTTAGCAACCGAAAACTGTATCATCCACATTCTTCTTGCATTCTGTTACTAGCAGGGTACAGAGGTGTATTTTGAAATTGCTCTTACGAACTGGGCAAGCACGTCCGGACTATCGTAATGTTCCAGAGTTCTTTACAAAAAAAAAAGTTGACGTTTACATTTCGGCTGGACTGTGTTCAGTTACCAGCATGGTTGCGTCACAGTACACATGAGCCTCCTCTGAATAATTATAAATACCCACCACAGGTATGACTTCAGATAAAGCATGTGTTCAATACAAATCAAGATCACAGGATTTCTGTGGATATTCTCCGTGGTAAGTTTGGCCGCAAAACTCGCAAGACACACAAAGGAAAGGCTTCTAGAGAGAAGGGCTTGCCTCCTGCTCTGACTTTCCACTTTTTAAAAGCCAGTCCCATTTCCAGGAAGAAAGAAGGCTCACACCCAGCTCACAGTCTCCCTCCACTGAAACCTGCCCATCTTCCAGTGTTTCCAGAAATGAAATAACTTCGTAATAACTCAGAGATCATTTGTACTCACGCTGAGAAGTGTGTAAAGCCTCTTCCTGTGTCCTTTCCAAAGTACAGGTGATGAAGGCTGATGAGGCGTTCAGGAGGCTAGAACATTCTTGTCCCTCTGAAGTGCTGACTGGGGCATGTGGTAAAAAGACTTCACAGGGGAGGATATTAGCAGCTTAGCTTCTTTTCTCAGGCACTGTCTCATGGTGGCTTCTGTGCTATGGCCCTCCCCTTTCCACTGGCAGGGAGGGAGCCGTGTTTCCCAGCATTGCCTGAGCAACACCCCTTTGGCGTGCAAACAAAAGATAAGGACAGCAGAATCAAACCCACTTGCTTCTGGTAGTTGGATCTCCATCAACGTTCATGATGAACTTCCTTCCCCTCTCACTCTATAGCAAAAGCACGTTAATCTTAAAACCCCTCGACCCATCTGCAGTTTGCAGCTGTAGCAGCGTAGTTTCCATCCTTGAGAATGTTCTTTTTGAATACTGAGAAACTTCACTCCCGTGTCATTCCTTCCTGTTCATTTCCCCCAGATTTTTCTGGTTTTGCTTCCCTTGCCACCAATCTGTGCCCTTTCGCCTAAGGGCATTTGGGCTCTGTGCTCTTCTTGCTATCACTGAATGTGCTTGATTTGTTAAAGAGCCTTTAGTATTGATCCTCACCCACTCGGTGTGGCAGATGATGGGTGTACCTGGAATGACGGTGCGATCTCTCTCTATGTAAGAGCAGCTGCAGAGCATGAGAATAGATCTGGCATTAGTTCTTGGTTCTGTTTGCCCTCTCAACCCAACCTGTTGTCTTAATCTAAACCTATTTACTTGAGTAAACGATTTTCTGGGCTGGTCTATATATTGATTATCTGGCCAGTCTTCAGCATTACAGTTAGAAGTGTCTTCACACATTGGTTTCCTTTGCCTGCTGTCCCTCATTCTTGGATGGATTATTGTTTGATGTATTGAAGCACAAGTTCCACTTGAAATACTCAAGTATTCTGGCTGAGGTATAACAAACTAGGTACTAGAATTTGGAAAGTTTTAGTCAGCAGAGACTTTTGGCAAAGGCTTCTGAGGCTCTTGTCCTGGAAAGGAACTGTTCCTTCTTCCCGTTTCACAGGAAACAATCCTCTGGGAGAAAAATGATAAATGATTAGCTTAGAGGACCTACAATGTCCCATGGTATTCTGAACAGGAAGAGAGATTAATTCGGCCTTTGCTGACGTAGGCAGATTAGAAGCAAATACCAGGTCACTGCTCCTCTGCATTTCCTTATCGACATATGGGTCTGTTCATCCTAAATGTCAACTCCCAGAAGCAGAACGGAAGGAAGGAAGGAAGGAAGGAAAAGAAAGGAAGAGAAATTCTCCACACAGTTTGACTCTCGCCTGGACCTAGCAAGCCAATTACTTTGTTTTACTTTATTTTGAAATCTTATCTAACCTGCTTATTTGTTAAAAGAACTCCTAAGTATTGTTAGAGGTTTTAGTGCTTGTGTTTGCATTTATACCTTACGTATATAATGAGGTTTTGCCACTAAGTCACACATTTTATTTCATGTTTTCTTCTTTTAAAGAAATTTCCCCTTCTAATGCAACTTATTCATGAGTGAGGAGCTGGAAATAGCTGGACAGGTGCTGCCTTGGTTTCATCTTTCAACATGACCAATCCCCAGTGAGTACTATTGTTTGAATAAGAATTTTTTGATTTACTTTTCTATAAAGTGTTGTTCTGTTTGATAGGAGAAGGCATCCAACAATGGATGAAGTCTCTCTTGCTCAGGAAAGATGGAGATTGCTTTATTAGAAAACTTTCCATTGTATGCATAACCTGTAAAAACCTCCCCATTTCCTTCCTACCTTTAATCTCATATAGAGCTTCCTTTAAAAAAAAAAAAAGCTTCCTTTAAAAAAAATCCCCTTCTTACCACCAATTCTTCCTCTGTTCCTTTAATCTTCTTTCTGTAGGAAAAGGAAGGTTCTCATGCTGTTTCCATTTTTTGTTATTTCTCTGCCCCTTCCACGTGGTGCCAGTCTGGAAGCAGTTATTTAGAAAGTCTGCTCTGCTAGCCTAAATACCAGGCTTTGCTAGCAACAGGGCAAAACATGCCTGCATGGGCTGGTTTTAATCATTATATAGACAGAGGTAAAGTTGGTGTAGTGGTTAAGGCACCAGGCTAGAAACCAGGAGACGGCAATGGCAAACTACTTCTGAAAAATCTTGCCAAGAAAACTGCAGGGACTAGTCCAGGCAGTCGCCAGGAGTCAACACCCCCCAAAAGTTGCAGATCCTAACACAGCCACCCTGTATGAGCAGGAAGGCTGATATAATGGGCCTGAGAGGGCCAACATCCCAAAACCTTCTAGTTACCAATGGATCCAATTTCATATAAATCACGCCAATTTTTTCCCCTTTCTCCTTCATTTTGGATGTCTGCTGAACTGGAAATGTAGTTTAAATAACAGATAAAAGGAGATTTTGCACGTTAAAGGCAACGTGTGTACAGTCATGGCCATCTGACTTTTAAAAATGTTCTTATGATTGTAACCACTGCTACCACGGAACTTGCTGCTCAGTAGTAAAATACAAAGTACCAGTGAAGGATAAGTTCCCATAAGCCTCTTGGCATCGTATGTACATGTATGCATGGACCCGTAGACTTTTAAATAAAGTTTGGTGGATTGTGATTGGGTTCAAGCGGGATGTCCTTTGGATTCCGTTCAATACGTATATTCTTTCAAAACATTCAGTATCCGTCACTTGTAATATAAATAACCCGATGCCCTTCAGATTTTTGAACTACAGGCCATTCCATCCCTAACGATTGGCCACGCTAACTGGGGTTGATGGTAATCAAAAGTCGTCGGGTGGCCTGGCTGTCTAGCTCTATTCTAACGCATTATTTTCAAGTACACCAGGTGCTTTTCTTTTTTTCTTCGGTTATCTGGAAACGAGAGGCTATGATATGATTTGTTGTTCCCTTTTTCAATTCCTCGTGTTTGTACAAAAGTGGATGTTTTGTTTGCGGCAAACATTCTTGCATAATTTGCCCCCTGGAATACAGCGTCTTCTATAATTATCCAGTTGATTGCCCAGGCCATTTAATTCACTAGAGGATTTTAAACCCTTCCTTCAGAGAGAAATCAGTGCAATGCTCATCAAAAAGAAGTCACACATGAAGCTTTTTTTTTTTTTCTGCTTACCTGATCTTGTTTGTTCCGGTCTCACGATGTTATTAACCCATTATTTGGATCTCATTACATTTTATATTTATTTATTGATATGGATATTTATGGATTAATGATATTATTTATGATTTTATTGGATTTTAAACTGTTTTATTGTGAACCGCCCAGAGTCCCCCGTATGAGGGAGATGGGTGGTGATAAAAATATGATAAATAAATAATAATAAAAATAATTATCCTGTATTACTGGGAGCAGATGATGGCAGGTGGGAGATCTGGTGTGGACCTTTTGACATTCTTAAAGGCAGCCATTGAGGTGGGGTAATCCCTTCATCACTTCCCAAGATTTCACTGTGTACCAATCGAAGCTAATATTTGTAGCTCACGGTTGAACGGTGGCATCCTGGGTGCTCTCTGAGCCTTGTTGTTTTCTTGCAGACGTTTCATTGCCAGACTAGGCAACATCTTCCGTGTGAACAGGGCGAGGGCCTTGCTCTCAGTTTATACACCGTGGCTTGCCCTGCTTGTGTTATCCCCACCAACACAAGTGGGCAAGCCACGGTGTATAAACTGAGAGCAAGGCCCTCTCCCTGTTCACACGGAAGACATTGCCTAGTCTGGCAATGAAACGTCTGCAAGAAAACAACAAGGCTCAGGGAGCACCAAGCACTCCACAGTTCACTATGTATTTGTCAGCCCTTCGAGGGAAGCCAGGTCAGACAACAGCGCAAGCATCCCACGAATGCCACTATCATGGGGTATAATAACTGAAGCCTGAGCCTGCCAGAGTTTCCCTCTGCTCCCTCTTATGCCATACAGAATCAGGTACCAGTCTATCTGTGTTAAGCTGGCAGCTTTGCTTATATCCATGATGCACTTTTTACCACTACTCCTTGCACATATTCGTGTTTTATGAAAGACATCTATAAAAGCACTGCTTTGAATAGGCGTTTGCAATTTGGGGCTGATTATTATTTTTGTTTTCTGTTGATGACTTCGTTAGGCCTCCTATAGAAGGTGGAGTCTCAGAAGTTGAAATAATTTCACAGCAGATAGAAGAAGAGACCAGAAGCGTAGCACCTGTGCAGCTTGTTAACTTTGCCTATCGGGATTTACCGCTGGCTGCACTAGATCTGTCTGTAGCAGGTTCCCAGCTCTTGCCAAATCTGGATGAGGAGTACCAAAGAGAAGGGTGAGCATATATTTACTTACTTATTTCAACGTTTCTCTCTCATCTTTCCCATAAGATCAAGATGGTTTGTGACGTAGTTGCAGAGCAACAGTAAGATGGTGTAATACTCATGATTTTGCATCATAAAAAAAAAACGCATTACATTTGTGAAATCTGCTCTCCCGTTTACCTAAAGTTTTACCAAACCAGAGAACTCAAGCATGAGTTACTTCTGAAGCCGCTCAGAAGTTTCTAGGACCTCTCTTGTGATTCTCAAGTGAGCCTGTCTCCTTGGTAGCTTTTAAAACTCTTTTAAGCAATGTTCCTGTTCCTACTTCATGGGTATAGAGCAGTGCTTCTCTACCGTGGCAACTTTAAGGCGCGTGGACTTCAACTCCCAGAATTCCCCAGCCAACATGTCTGGCTGAGGAATTCTGGGAGTTGAAGTCCACGCGTCTTAAGGTTGCCAAGGTTGAGAAACACTAGCGTAGAGCAAAAATATCTAATATTAAATATGTTTGATGTTAATAAAATTGGTCCTAAAAGGGCACAGGAGAGACCGTGCAAAAACAGGTAATACATGGTGCATAGGAGTAGATAGTCATCCGATGGTATGGTATAAATCAATGAAAGAACTCATTTATATATATATATAAAATAACAAAAATATTTAAAATTCCCAGAGATTGTAAAGCAACAGAAGAACGATAGAACAGTTGACAAGGATGAAGGGTGTCACAAAAAAAAAATGCCAGAGAAGTTAACAGGAGGAAAGGTGGTGTTTGCTGGATGTTTAAAAGACATTAGCGTAGATGCTAGGTGAGTCTACCTTAAAACCCTTTCAGACTTTGCATGTAGGAGCTTCTTCATTCAGACTGGGCCCCATCTGCTAGAATAAATAGCATTTGGCTGTTCCCAGTGAGAATCAATCAATCAATCAATTAATTAATTGACATTTATTTATTTATTATCTATCAGTCAAATTTATCACCGCCCATCTCCCCCCAAGGAGGGACTCTGGGCGGTTATACTAATAAATGCATGCAATTAGTTAGACCATTGCTCTGACCTGATAGAAGGCAATCAAGTCTTCCCTAGGACCTTGTTATACCCTACAAGTGTTTTTAAAGTTATGTAACGTTAGGCCTATGAAAATACCCTTTTATTGTCCGGTAATTTTTATCAGTCCCTTGCTGTCTCATCTCCGCATTAGTCCTACCTATGTTAACAGAGGTATATTTGAATTAGGCCCAGTTTCCATATCTAGCACCTTGACACATTAGTCAACTCTGTAAAGGCCTTCCCTGCTGAGAGCAGCTGCTTTAGTCTGTTCATACGTGTGGGTAAATCTTCATCCTGTTTGGAGGTCCTGTGGGAGAAAGCATCTTGTTTGAAAGTTGGGCTTATGCCCATGTGGAGGAATAAGGGCCAGTATCTGGAATTGTTGATGGCTCCCCAGGAGCAAAGCATCCTGAAGTCTTAGGACCTGTTGGGACTTGTGATTGGCCACTTCAGCGGAAACTGCTGTCTTGTTTTTTTAGACTTTCACTTGTTTAGTACAACTATATCATGTGTTCCTGACTTGCAGCTCCATTTGTGTAGGAAACTGTGGTACTGGCTGTTGGCTTGTGGTGTTAGAATTTTGTCATTGAAGATAGAACAGTTCTGCAGGGTGGTATCTCTCTTTTTTGCTTAACTAAAAATCCAGTGTCCCCATAGTGCAAAATACTGGTTTAGAGAGGTAAGCATGCACTTGGAATTAAGAAACAAATTGCTTTAGAGTACATGCTTACTCCAATATTATATTTTCATATTCAGAACTGAGCTTACAGTCCATTTCACCTCCTACCTCCAATTTCCTTCTGGTTTCTTCCCAAACTTTTTTCTACTATTTCAGTAATTTAATTTACAGAAAAGGAACTTTTTCGCTGTTATTAAATCCTTGTCCAGACTCTGGGTCCATCCTCAAGCAACCTTGACTGTCCATGGTTACTGTTATTCAGTCATGTTGTCTGTTCAGAGTTCTTACAGTTAGGATACCAATCACTTACCAGGGAAATGGGTTTGATTATAGTTGTTTTTGTTGAACCTAAGACTTTAGTTTCTGACTTCAACTGTTTCATAATAAATTACAGTTCCATGTTTCAGTCAGAAACAGGAGGTTCCCGAAACCTTTGCTGTTTTCTTTTGTGCCTATCATATTAGGTCTTGAAATAATGGTTATAAAATGCTTTTAGGCTATGTACCTTTTAGGTTCATAAAATGCTTTTAGGCTGGAATTGTAGCTAGACAAATAGAGGAGCGTTCTTCTAAAGATGTCTTAGAAGAAGTAAGATTCAGGATGATCTGGACATAATGGAGAGTTGGGGTAAAATGAATTTTAGCCAAGTTGTCCAAGGGATACAAGTAGCAGCTTCCCTGTTCTGGCTTAAAGAGCTGTGGCAAAAATGTGGAAATTAAGAGAGGATGGGAGGATGTGTGAAAGTGTTTGATGTTTTACTATATAAAACCCCTAAGAATAAAATTAATAAATGCATTGAAGAAAGAAGCTTTTCCCCGTGTCTTCTTCCATTGACAAAACCATGTTTGCTATCCTGGGCTGGTCACTGCTGGCTTAGCCCATTTCACAGAGGGGGATTAATGAGAATAAAAAGGTGAGATGCGGTACAAATCAGATTACCTTCTGTAGCCTTCTTGGAAGCAAAGCCTTTTCTAAGGATATTCCATTCCACCCTCCCCTGTTTCTGTTTCCTGTTTCCAACAGTCAACTTTATGTGCCCACTGAATATAACCAGCTCTGATTGTGGTGGTTTCCCTCTTATACTTCAATTTTTTTCTTCTAGTTCTAGAAACTGAAGTTCCCCTAAACCTGCTTATTCATTCCTTTATTACAGTGTTTCTCAACCTTGGGAACTTTAAGATGTGTGGACTTCAACTCCCAGAATTCCCCAGCCAGCCATGCTGGCTGGGGAATTCTGGGAGTTGAAGTCCACACATCTTAAAGTTCCCAAGGTTGAGAAGCACTTGCTTTATTATGTGGATGGGGCCATACTGGCTAAATCAGGATCTACAATGTATTTGAAGTAGTAATTCACTCTTAATAGATACAAAATGACGACATCCTCTTAAAATTCTTGGATTCTTTTAGGTGTCCACCCTCCAGCCCTCTAAAAACATTTTATTTTATTATTTTTTTATTTTTTTATTTTATTTTATTTTATTTTATTTTATTTTATTTTATTTTATTTTATTTTATTTTATTTTATTTTATTTTATTTTATTTTATTTTATTTTATTTTATTTTTTATTCTAGGGACCAAAGGGCTGCTGCATCCATCTTTTAAATTGCTTGCTCCTTTTCTGGTTTGCATTCTGTAGTCATACTGAGCAAAAATTCATGTCCTTTCACTTGCCATGGTGCTGCATTTTGGAGCATAACTCCCCCTTCCCGTTTCAAGTCAAGAAAGAGGAAATGGTGACATCTGTTAGCAGCTTGAGTTGAAGTGTTTGTAGTGGCTCATTACCAAAGAATTATGGTAATCTTTTCCCACTCTTGTTCAGTGTTGAGCATTTGCTGAAACAGTGGTATGTTACAAAAATTCTCAGTTGGCTTTGTAGACAAAGAAATGCTGTTGAACGATGTGTTCCTGATCCTTCCTGCTCAGCATATTTTAAAGCATCTCGGTTTAAAAAGAAATGTATAAATAGATTTATACTGGGATTCTCACATATCAGCCTCTTTTTTTAAAAAGTCACAAAAGTTTTATTCGTTTCAGTGAATGCTCCTTTGCTGATGAAAATGGCTGGATCTTTTCTTCTGAAGAGGTTCAACTTGTTTAAGAATTTGTTTTACCAAATTTTTGTCTTTCTATCTATCCATCCTACTTAAAACTGGAAGGGGAAATTTTTTGAAACTTCTATCTAGCCAGTGCTAGGAACTGCCAAGTGAAATTCAGGCATCTCTTTCTACCACTTTGCTGGCAAGTGGAAATGCTTTTGAAAGAGGGTAGGGTTCTTTGATTATGATCCTTTTAGATGTCTATTGTTGGCATAATAATATACTGTTTTTAGATGATATTGGTGTAATTTACTAAATATACATTAATATTACTTACATCCCTAAAGAATGATAAACATACACATTCTTAAGTGAAGACTTTTAAAATGGGATTTTCTAATTGATCCTGATCTTTCATCGTATCTTTTTTTGGTGCTGTTCATATGGATTGAGACCCATTCCAATTTCAGTATTTCTCCCCACTTGGTTTGGTTTTGTTTTTTTAACAAGATGAGTCCCAGTTACAATTACAACCTGATATTCCATAATCACTTTAAATATGGGCATCTCTGCCATCTACTGTCCATTCTGGGAATGTTTCAAAGAAAAGACAAAGAATTAGAATCAATCTTTAGAAATGGCAAATAAAGAAAAAGAACAAGCAAGAACAAGTGTCTAGAAATACTGTTGGGAGAAGGATGCAACTATTTTTAAATGTAAGTAAATCATCTGGTAGCCATGATTTTAGAAAATACTACAAGTAATGTAATTATAACTCTTGCATATCTGTAAATAGTCCCCAGTTTTTGATAGGTGGCAGCTGAAGTCTTGAGTGAATGACTTAGGAAGTTTATTAGTAAACTGAGGTCTGAACTAGCTCTCTGTTCTGTTGCACTACATAAAGGCTTAATAATATTTGCTTTAGAACATTAAGTCCTAAAGAACATGCTTTGTTACACTGGCAGAGTTTCAAGGAAGAATGAATGCTCTGCATACAGAAAGGACCCTGTTCAGTAAGTCCTTGGTGTCTCAAATTAAATTGTCAGGTAGCCAGTGTTGGGGAAAACCTTTCTGCAGCAAACTTCTTTTCATCAGGATCATCACTGCTGGATAAAATGGTTTACTATTTCAATTTCAGTTTAAGGCAGCATGATATTGTCTTAACTGTTGTTACTGTACCTTTAAATAAGAATGTAAAAATGTAGGAATAATGGCAATAGCCAATGCAGGAAACTCTAGTATTCCAAGAAGCGGTAATGTTATTTTCATTCCTTGTTTGTTTTGATGCTGAAGTTCTATGAAGAATCCTGTGGGCTTCATACCTGTGCAATCCCTGATCCTCTGAAAAATTAAAATTGGAAATTCTGGTTTTGCAGTACATGCACACAATGTGGAATAAAACAAGTATATTGCAAATCATCAAATAAGATTACTTAATCTAGATCTTGCTTTTGCATTTTTAAACATATATAAAGGAGTCCTAGATTATGATTCTGATGGTCACTGACTTTAAAGGGCAATTAGGTTCATGCAGGAGAATAAAGCTGTTAATGGATACCAGTCTTGATGGTTATTACAGGTAGTCCTCAACTTATGACCATTCATTTTGTGACTGTTCGAAGTTACAACAGTGTTGGGAAAAGTGACTTGCGACCATCCTTGCATGAACAACTGTCACAGTGTTTCCCCTGCAGCCACATGATCAACATTCAGGCATTAGGCGACTGGCATGTATTTATGATGGCTGCAGCATCCTGGGGTCACGTGATCGCTATTTGCAACCTTCCCAGCTGGCTTCTGACAAGCAAAGTCGGTGGGGGTGGTGGATTCGCTTAACTACCACTTTATTCACTTAATGACCACAGTGATTCGCTTAACCTCTGCTGCAAAAAAGGTCATGAAGTCGGGCACAACTCACTTAACTGCCTCACTTAGTGACAGAAGTTCCGGTCCCAATTGTGGTCGTAAGTCGAGGATGACCTGTATTTAATAATTCCAGCTTTGGAAGCCACGTGCCTTTCAGTACCCACTGCTGGTGAAAGTGAATGGGTGTGGGCTCTTGAGCTTGTACCTTGCTTTTGGCCTTGGCAAAATGCATGACGTGAATGTGGGACCAGGTGGGCCTTCGATCTGAACCTGCATTGCTCCTCTTTGCTGCTTGCACATTTTGTACAACAGGAACCATTGCCGTTGAACCTGGACTCCTTCTGTGCTTGTTTGTTGCCAGGAAAACTATGCAACTTGTACTTATACCACACATGCAGCAAGCATGGTGTGTTCACGGAATACACGGTGTGAGTCAATATGTACCATAAAAGATGCGTTTTATAAGGATATGGTGATGTAGTGGTTTATGTGTCAGACCAGGACCAGGACAGAGGAGGTCCATGTCCTTCCCCAGCCGTTGAAACTCAGTGGATGACTGGCCCAGTCACATTCTCTCAGCATATAGGATTGCTGTTATGGGGATGAAATGGAGATTCCCCGGTTAAATTTGTATCCTGCTTCAGAAGGAAAGGCAGGGTATAAATTTAACAGATAAATAAGAACAGCATCTTAAATGCCCCAAGCACCTTTTGCTCATACAGCTACTCCTGTCCTGCTTTTCTTTACCTGTCTGCCTTTTTCTCGTCTGTCTTCCTCTTCTTCCTTCCTCCCTGTTTTTATTCCTTCAGGTCTAACTGGCTTAAGCCGTGCTGCGGGAGGCGAGCGGCCGTGTGGCAGGTATTTTTGCTCAGTGCAAGTCTCAACAGTTTCCTGGTAGCCTGTGTAGTATTGGTGGTGATTCTTCTGACTCTGGAACTCCTAATAGATATAAAGCTTCTCCAGTGTGAGTAGCAGGCCTTTTGGTTTTTTTCTTCCTGAAATGTTTGAACAAACCGCAGGATGTTTTAGGTGTAATGGGTTACAGAAAGGTGAGTAGGCTTGCATAGACTAGATGGGATTAAAGCCTTGTTTCTTAAACTTGGTCACTAGAAGACTTTTGGATGAAGATTCAAGGGCATTAATCAAAGCCTTACTATTTTCCCTTCAGCCTGTCTTGGGGAAAATGGTTTTTAGCATTCACACAACCGTAACCAAATACCAGAAGAGGCTGAGTGTTGTGCCAGTTTTCTTTTAACAAACCTTTCCCAGACATAGATGAAATCTGCCATCACATGGAACCTCATGCATCCCGCAAAGGTTTCATGTAAAGGGAAATAAAAACTATTGTTCAAACATGTTTTGTTTGAACGTTGCTTCTATTTTCCCCATTTTAAAAAAAGCACCAGACATAGCTGTTTCATCCTTTGGAGTCCTGGGTGCTCCCTGAGCCTTGTTGTTTTCTTGCAGATGTTTCATTGCCAGGCTAGGCAGCAACTTCAGCGCAAAGAGGGAGTGGGCCTTGCTCTCAGTTTATATACCGTGGCTAGCCCTGCTTGTGTTGGTGGGGGTGATGTTCTCTCCTTGGGAGTTCTTTGATTCGGCTGTTGTTTGCTGCCTGGTTGATTGCCTGAGTTAATAGTTCCTTGATTGGGGTGTATTGTGCTGTTTGATGGTTCATCTGGTGTTAATCCTAGTGTTGGTTTTTGCATATCTGGGTGTTGATTGCTGGCGAGGAGGTGTCCTGGTCTTTTGGCTTTTCTCTTGTCTCTTGTCTCTTGTGAATGGTATGTAAATGTTGTTTACCTCTATGTGTCTGTTGATGGCTGCTCGGTCTGAGTGCCAGGCTTCCAGGAATTCTCCGGCATTTTTGGATTTGGCTTGGTCTAGGATGCTCACAGTTTCCCAGTTGCAACTATGGTTGAGTCTGTCCATGTGTTGTGAAATTAAGGAGTTCTCATCGTGTCTTCTGACTGCCAGCTGGTGTTCGTGGATGCGCTCTGTTACAAAGGCTGTACAAAGACTGTAACAGCCACTATGTAGGACAGACAGGCAGAAGACTAGCAGAGCGCATCCATGAACACCAGCTGGCAGTCAGAAGACACGATGAGAACTCCTTAATTTCACAACACATGGACAGACTCAACCATAGTTGCAACTGGGAAACTGTGAGCATCCTAGACCAAGCCAAATCCAAAAATGCCGGAGAATTCCTGGAAGCCTGGAACTCAGACCGAGCAGCCATCAACAGACACATAGAGGTAAACAACATTTACATACCATTCACAAGAGACAAGAGACAAGAGAAAAGCCAAAAGACCAGGACACCTCCTCGCCAGCAATCAACACCCAGATATGCAAAAACCAACACTAGGATTAACACCAGATGAACCATCAAACAGCACAATACACCCCAATCAAGGAACTATTAACTCAGGCAATCAACCAGGCAGCAAACAACAGCCCAATCAAGGAACTCCCAAGGAGAGAACATCACCCCCACCAACACAAGCAGGGCTAGCCACGGTATATAAACTGAGAGCAAGGCCCACTCCCTCTTTGCGCTGAAGTTGCTGCCTAGCCTGGCAATGAAACATCTGCAAGAAAACAACAAGGCTCAGGGAGCACCCAGGACTCCACAGTTCAACCCTGAGCTACAAATATTTGTTTCGATTGGTGTTACATCCTTGCGTTTGTGAATTTGTGTGTGTCTGTGTTACTATTTCCCCCAGTGTAAAAATACATAATTTTGTTTGGTTTTTCATGGATTTGAAAAGTTTAAGAAATGACACTGAAGGTTTGATGTGTTTGCCCTTCTTTTGGTTTGGGACTAATTCCAGTGAAATTCTTACTGTCAGTTCTGGCTCTCTGATTGATACATACATACATACATACATGCGCACCCAGAGTCACTTGTTGAGATGGCAGCTATAGAAATCGAATAAACAAACATACACACTTTGTGTCTGCTTACTGTCACACTGATTTTGTCATTTTTCTTATGGCCAGGATGGTTTTCTTTACATTTTGTTTGCATGACAACAGTCACTGTATATTCCCACATTATGGTAGGTGTGTGCTAAACAAGATTCTGGAAATGCACGTATAAAAGGAGAGGCATCCTTATGTCGAAGGCACTAGTATGGAGCAAATACTGCCTTCTTAAAAAACATTTTGTTTTGAACCATAATCCTGATGTCCTGGAAATTCTCTTAAATCCTTTATAAACTTTATTTCCCATACTATCATCTTTGAACTAACAGCACTCTCTTGAGGCTTCCTGAACAACTTTTATCAGAAATTTGACATACCACCCTCCTACCAGGAATATAGATCCACTGAAGATTTTGTTTTTGTTGATGTCTTTTCTTTACACCTCTTAAGGTTTCTGCAGCTTCCCAGTTTTAAGCCTGCTTTCCAAAATTGTGAAATTACTTTAAGAATAAGAAGGAAAATACTTTCTCCACAGTCTTGCACCTCTAAATAGCAGCATTGCTCCAGGATCTCCAATAGAGGTTTTACCCTCATTTGCACCTGCTCCTTTGAACCAATATTTTTGGGGATGGAACCCAGAAAATGTGTTCTGTATGCAAAGCTCTTCCTCATGCAAAACCACAATTTTATCAGGTGCTGCTCAGTTCTGCAAACTGAACGTAGAACTGCAAAGTAAAGAACCTGAAGCAATTTTTCCAATTACTCGTATTTCAGAACACATGGCAACATTGCTACTAACTCCCATTTCAACTTCCAGTTCTTTCTAGGCCTTTGGCATAAGTGAAGTTGTCTTTCCTGCGTGTAATATTTTCATGACTCTTTACCGATACAGTTGTGTTTGCTATTAGAAAAGGCTGCCAAGTCAAAGTCACAATTTTAAAAACAAGCAAACAGTGTAGTATGATTTTAGGAAATGGGTTTTAGTGTCCTGAAATAAGAATATTTGGGTTTCTGCAGGCCTTGCTTATTCAGCTTCATTTGTCCTAGATGATCTCTATTACCACTTATGGTAATGCTTAGAACGACAGAGAACATAGGATTTTATCTCGTACTAGGCCAGGTTGAGGGACGCGGTGGCGCTGCGGGTTAAACCGCTGAGCTGCTGAGCTTGCCGCTTGGAAGGTCGGCGGTTCGAATCCGCATGACGGGGTGAGCTCCCATTGCTGGTCTCAGCTCCTGCCAACCTAGCAGTTCGAAAACATGCAAAAGTGAGTAGATTAATAGGTACCGCTTCAGCGGGCAGATAACGGCGTCCGTTTAGTCATGCCGGCCACATGACCACGGAGGAAGTGTCTACGGACAAACGCCGGCTCTTCGGCTTTGAGACGGAGGTGAGCACCACCCCCTAGAGTTGGACACGACTGGACTTAATGCCAAGGGAAACCTTTGCCTTTACCTTTACAGGCCAGGTTGGGTGTCCATCTAACCCAGCGGGTCTGCTCTGACTGGCAGCTGCACTCCAGGCTGAATATGATTTGCACTCTGATCTCTTAAAATGGAGTTACCAGAAATCCTGATCAGTCCTTTCCCCCTCTCCCCAATGGCATTTGCCTTCTTGATTTAGCTGCCCTGTTAGGAAGATATTGTATATTCTACGGTTAGGTTCAAACGTTAGAAGCCGGAGAGCACCACACAGACACTAACACTCTTCATCAGTTCGTTGAGTTGCTTATTTTCAGGGTTGCTTGCTCTGTTTGGAAGTGGTTTTCAGGGCCAGGCCTTGGTTAACTGTAGCCTCTGATCACCTGTGACATTTGACCTTCAAACAACTTCCTGTGGAAATAGATGTGCGTGGCAAGTTTATTGCCACGCACAGACGTTTTATCCAGGAATTGATACGTGAGATTAAACTAGGTGGCCTAACAGTAAATTTTTGTATTGGCTACTTTTATTACCTTCTGAAAGAGAACAAAATATTTAAAATAAAATAATCACTTCTACTGCTTACATTTTATTCTGTTTATATTAACTGGTGTGGAATAGTGGCTAAGTAGTAGACTTGGATTGGGAAGATCCATATTCAGTGCATTCAACCATGGGCCAATGTTGTGTTCCTGCACAACCTATTTTACAGGGTTGTCTTTCCAAGAATAAACTAAAGAGAAGTCCCGAAGTCTTTGAATTCCCAGGATACAAATAAAATAACAACTAGAATACATTAGCATTACTCTGTTGATTATTTCTAACTTGCTTGGTCTTTAAACTGTCCTAAGAAAAATTTTGTAAGGCAGCCTGCAAACTCTGAAAATGATTGATCTGTTGATTAGAATTCTGTGTCAATAAAAAACAGTGCTTCCCCTCTCCAAAAATTCTGTCCCAAGGGCCTGTAAGGTGCCTAACAGCTTTTACTCTGTATATTCTATTTTGTACCTCTCTGATCAAACAATTATGCAGTTCCTACATGACGTTTTCATAAGAACGACATCGCTAATTGCTGTTTTGATTTCTATTTTTTCCTTATTTCATCCCTTGTGATACTTCTAGAACTTTTACAACATTGTTTAGTTTCTTTCGCAATGCAGCCAGGCTCCGATGTATTCATACAGTGAGCTCAGGCATTTAATTTTAAAATACATTTTGAGACTGAACGCTCTGCTTTGACCTAGGGATTACATACGTGTAATATGTAACTTGCTTTTTGTCCTTAATTCTAGTTTCAAGCGCATCACAATTTGCTGGAGTTATTCACTGGATCAGTCTGGTTATCCTATCTATCTTCCTTTCAGAGGTAAGTGAAATATGAGTTGTCGCCGCATGGGAAAGGAAGATGGCTGAATTTTCTTTGGAAGAGACTTTTTTTTCTATCCCCCAATAAGCTTATATTTTTTTAATTGAGACTTGACATACTTTCAGTTTTCAGAACAGGCTTTCCCCAGCTAACCTTAATGTGCTGATGGTAGGAGACCGGTTATGCAGATAAGCTTCTGAATAAGAACACAGAATGTCCCAGCCAGTCTCTTGAGACCAGAGAGAGAGAGAACGAGCCATAAATAGCTACTTTTATTGACAGACTTTTCTTCCATTGTCACTTGAAGTGTTGGAAATGGGTAGCACGATCAATCGAAATCAGAACAATTGGCCTCTACAGTATTCCAAAGGGCTTAGTTGTGGTACTGTCCAGAAGGAAAGACATCTCACTCCGCCACCATAATCTACCCTTCCATTTTTCTTCCTTCTCTCTTGAAATGTAATTGGTAGCCTCTTTGGGGCAGAGATGCGGCTTTTGGCTTGTATTATTTATATTGATAGTGCCACAGGATAGCTTCCCCTAAAATGTTGCTGGTGCATTAATCCATTATCATCCCAAGGGGATGTTTTTAGGGATTGGTATCATGATTTGGAAGGGGCAGCAAATCAGTTATAATGCCCTGTGTTGTTTTTTATTTTTTTATGTGCTAAACCTCCCAGAACTTGTTTTGCCTTAGAAAAATGCAACAAATTCAGTACACACCGTAGCTGAAAATACATCGGATCGCTTCACTCAGGGGCCATGTATGCCAAATTGCTTAAACGATCCGGGTTCTGTTAAATTGTATTTGCAAGCTTTATCTACGAGACTTTAAGTGCAAAATACTGAGCCAGTGTCTTAATGGGTGTAATTTCTCATTGCCTGCTCCTAAATGGCCAAATTCATACTCCATTAGAAACATATTTTCTTGCCAAACTTCAAATAAGGCATGAAATTGACTTAGCAGCTGGGTTCGCTAAACTGTCGGCAGGCTGAGTGTGTCCTGTTAACACCCAGCTCACTCAGCAGTTGGGATAGAAACAGATAGTTTTAGCCCTGGGATGGTTGTAGGTTTATCCCTAATTAGCCATATGGTACAAATGGGGATGATGATCCTCCCTTCCAGCTGCCGGCCCAGAGGTGAAATCTTGGAGTGGCCCAGCAGAGTTAGGATTGGTCCACAAATTCCCTCTCCAACAGAACGGAGGAGGAAAGGAGATCTCCCCCAATTTTGTCCACAGTAGTGCTGACCCTGATTAGGGGACCCCAGATTTTCTTTAAAGATTTAAATAATTTTTTTAAAAGACGTGAAGCCTCCCGACCAACTGCCGTAACTGGACCACGCCCTGCTTGATCAGGACCTCCATGAAGGTACTTTCCCTGGAGTGGCAACGTTGCTTGAACACAACCGACATGCATTTCATAAGGCTGTATGTTAAATGGACAAGTGGCAAGATTTTAAAAAAAAAAAGTGCCCAGTGCAGCTTTTCCCAACCTTTTGACCCTGGAGGAACCCTTGAAACATTTTTCAGGCCTCGGGGAACCCCTGCCCATTCAGGTTCAAATACAGGCCAGAAGTTGCAAATATTATTATATTTGTTTCATGGGTAGCCCTGTTTATATGCATTCACAGTGTTCTTAAACTAAAAATAAAGAATGAAACTTACCTCTTTAATATAAAGTTGCCCAAATTTGAAATATTTTTTAAAATAAATTGTGTTCTCCCAGGGAACCCATAGTGACCTCTCGCAGAACCCGAGGATGCCACGGAACCCTGGTGGAGAAACCCTGGTCCAGAATGCGAGTTACTAGCTATGACTAACTCAAGCAGATGGGGGGAATGCTTAAAATTCCACTAGATGAGGTTTTATGGCTGAGGGACTCCCAATACTTTGGACTGTAGAAAATAAATCTGCCTATGGGATCATACAGCCAATTGCTGCAGAAATCTGGCACTGACAACAGCCTACCAAAGAGCTAAAATAAACTGCCAACAAAAACTTTATGCATTTTATTGAAGCAGTTCATTTTCACTTTTGTTCCCCATCAACCTGCAGATTATATTATCAGGTGCCGTGGCAGGAGTTTCATAGTGGCCTGCCATTGCATTTGATTCGTTATTATTCAGATCCAGTTTCCTTTCTAGGCTTTAGGGATATCCTCTGTTTTTCCACCCTGAGAAAAACACTTGGATTTTCAGATGGTCTAAAATGTTTGGCGGCTACTGTCCACCGAAGTCTATAAGAGGGACCTTCTTGTCCCCCCACCTAATTTGAAAGTAGGATTCATGGAGCCTTGAAGCAGCGCTGCTCTTTTTTGAGGGGGTGAACGGCTGCTATTAAAAATTAAGAGGTCGACACCCTTTGTGTGGAATTTTACCTATCTTTGCCACGTGTTTCTGGAACAAATTAAAGATTAGGAAAGGTGTTTTCTGCGTTGAGCTCCCTTTCAACCAAAAAGAAAATTAAATGGCCGAGACCTCAGAGCCCTTAAATATTGCACCCTTGTAAAAAGGAGTTCATAATGGCAGACACAGAAAAACCTTCGTGTGGTTCACGTTCCTTTTTTGGTTTTCTCTTTGACTCACATTACCCTCAGAGCAATATTCGTATCAGCTTCGGTTAAAAGGCCCTCCCTTGTTGCTTCAGCCACAACTTTTGGCATACAGGGCTTTACATTTGATGCTTTCAGTTTTATTTCCCGCTGTTTAAATCATTCAAAATCAGAAGCTTTTTCTGATCTACTGTAGAGATCTACTGTTTTCAGTGTTCCTTCTTTCCTCCCCACTCTGATACACACGCCGTACACCACTCTGGCTCTTGTGCGTGAAGTTCAAAAATCATGTCTAAGCAAGCGGTATTACGGAGTGTCAGTTGCAAGAGACAGGTGAAAGCAGTGCATCTTTTGAAGAACGCAATAAGCTTTATATATAATTTATGTCAAGTGTCAGCATTTTTCAAAATGAATGTGTAAAACGCAAATGCTAATTTCCTCTCTTCTGTCCTCCCCACCCGCTTTTTTCCCAACATGCACTTTCGTTAGACAATTTTGAGAATAGTGGTACTTGGTATATGGGACTATATTGAAAACAAAATAGAGGTAAGTCAAAAGTAAGGTAATCTTTCATGACCTTCCCCTCTTGCCCGAAGGTTGGTGTGCATTGCACAAATTTCTGCTACTTGTTGTAGCAACCAAGTTCATCCTGGTTTCCCTTGCACGTGCAAAACCTCCCCTCCAATCCGTAACTTGCAGGTGTGCCGACTTCAAATCCCAAAGGGATTGTCTAGATGGAAAATTGAGTGCATTTGGAGGACAACAGACAAGGGAAGATTACCCTCAGGAAACTCAAAAAAACTTGCTCTCATTCATACAACCATTCACCCTGTGGTAGGGAGATTCTATAACTTAGGTGAGATGCCAGTTGCAATACTATTAACATCTGGACTGATCTCAAAGATCCCTTCCAAATTCCACAGTCAGAGATGTTGATTTTTCTTTTGTAATAAAGAGAATGAAAAGCAGATAAATAAATGAAAAGGGTTCTTTGGCCCTAGGACTTCTGCATGGATTACCGTAGACCATCTTTTCTCTCCCTTTTGACCCTGGAGGAACCCTTGAATTATTTTTCAGGCCTCAGGGAACCCCTGCCCATTCAGGCTCAAATACAGGCCCAGCGTTAAAAAATTATTATACTCGTTTCATGCGTAGGCCTGTAGATATGCATGAACAGTGTTCTTCAACTGAAAATAAAGAATGAAATTTACCTCTTTCGTGCGAAGTTGCCCAAATTTGAAATAATTTTTAAAATAAATCATGATCTCCCAGGAAACCCCTAGTGACCTCTTACGGAACCCTAGGGGTTCATGCGACCCTGGTTGAGAAACCCTGATCTAGACTGAAACCATCTTGAAAAATGTCAGTGAGAACTACAGGCAGGTTAAGTAATACAGTAGAAATGTAATGTTGCGTGTTCTGCCTAAATTGTAGCTCATCTGCAGGGAACCTGCCAAGCTTTATGACAAGCAGCTAATCCTTTGAAACGTGGTTTTGGTAAATAAGACAAAAGCAATTTGAGTAGCATCTGGGTAAAATAGCCAGTATGGATCCGAAGAAGAGGAAGGGCTGGACTTGCCATTTGGTACATGCCTTCAAAAATAATGTGTAAGTGCTTCTTGTGAAATCCTTTTCATATCAGGTATTCGATGGTGCCGTGATCATCTTGTCTTTGGCTCCTATGGTGGCATCTACAGTGGCTAATGGACCAAGCAGTCCATGGGATGCTATTAGTCTTATTATTACTCTGAGAATCTGGAGAGTCAAGAGAATTATTGATGGTAAGCCATTCCTTTCTTAAATGTATACAATATATTTTGTGCTAGCTTTTCAAGTGGAAAACTCAAATTTAGCTAGTTGACTCTCACTGAGAAGACGAACCAATTCCCAATGTACTTTTGTCACTTTTTTGTACCAGTGTCGTAACAGATGCCATAAAGGAGGGTGCAGTTAGAATTCTGCAGTAAAAATATCCTGCAGCAGGATGTGGAGCCAGAAAAAAGAAAAAGGCAGCAGCTCAGGGGCAGAGCAGTTCAATGCCTGGCAACTCCTGTTAAAGGAGCTGCGTGTGAAAAATCCACCTGAGATCCATTAGCCAATTAGAGTAGAACCGATGGGCCTGGATGAGCAGATCTTCCTTCCTTTTTCCTATGTAACACCCCAGATGTCTTCCTTTTGGAACTTGGAAGGCAGATTTGAAGCAACGTAGCTGCCTGGGAAGGCTTGGAGAGAGTAGATAATTTGGACAAGCTAAGAGAATCTTTGTTAAAGGTGGTTGTTCAGCCTGTTCTTAGAATTATCCTCTCTCCTAATCAGATCTCAGTTCTTTGAAGCCGGGTTCCTCAACCTTGGCAACTCTAAGCTGTGCAGACTTCAACTCCCAGCCTTGCTGGCTGGGGAATTCTGGGAGTTGAAGTCCACACAGCTTAGAGTTGCCAAGGTTGAGGAACCCGGCTTCAAAGAGTCTCTTCTCATGAAGTCTAATGTATTTGTCAAATGATGTGTCATGACCCATTGCACTTTCAGTGGTGGTAGAAAGTCTGTGTTCACGGTAGCTGATTAGTAAGGCTTAAGTACAGAGAATTGCCTTCTATTTGGTGTGTAAGATCATCTCTCCATGGTTGTGGTTTCTAGCCTATGTACTGCCCGTTAAAGTGGAAATGGAGATGGTGATTCAACAGTATGAGAAAGCAAAGGTCATTCAAGATGAGCAGCTGGAAAGACTGACCCACATCTGTCAAGAACAGGGGGTAAGGCACAGTTGCATTTTCATGCCGATGTCAAAGGTTTTTGTTTGCCAACTTTTACTTCGTTAAAATGAACCAGGCAGGCGTGCTTGTTTCTGTTAATACACCAGTGAAATAATTACCTTAAATCAGATTGCTGTGAATTCAGAGCATGAAGAAAAAGTCAGTGTGATGTTTTAAGGAAAGCTCACATCACACCCACCCCCAACGTATAATGAAAAGGACACTAACTGGATTGGCCCCATCAGGTACCACCAAGGGTTGTTTGAAGTTGCACACTCAATCTCTTTCACTCTTTCTTCCTGACTAGGGAGATCCTGAGCTGGATTGTTAATGGTTTGGGGGTGGGGATTCATTCTCTAGCAACATTATGCTTAACTGATACCTCTTACCGAACTATAACTAGACCAAGTCGGCTTCTTTAGATGAAAGCCGGCTGGGTGACCTTGGGCCAGTCGCGCTCTCTCAGCCCAGCCCACCTCCCAGGGTTGCTGTTGTGGGGAAAAGAGGAGGAGGAAGGAGTATTTTGTATGTTCGCCGCCTTGCGTTATTTATAAAAATAATAAACGCGGGGCGAGAATTAAATAAATAAATAAATAAATTTGGGAAGTGGTGGCCGCAACATATCTGGATAGACAGATTACCCCCAAGCCTGCTCTAGACATTGAGGAATTCGTGTCCTCTTTCAAAATGATAGGTAATGTGTGAAACAGGCTTCTAATATTTATTAATAATAAATTAATTAATAGCTATTCATGGGGGTGGTTGGCCCCACGAGGGTGCCAAGGTTAAGATCTTCCCATCTTGAATGTTATATTTTACATTCTGTATTTTATACTTTGTACTTGTATTTTTATATATTTATATTGAATTGTTGGTGATTTGTCATTTTTACCAGTTGTAAGCCGCCCAGAGTCGTCGTGCATGAGATGTGGGGGCAGAGAAATTAAATCAATAAATCAATAATATGTTCATTATAGTGCTTTTTATTTCCAGCTGCCAATCATTTCCACGTCCACCGGACAGCAGCCAAGACATCCAGCATTTTATTCTTGCTAGCAAATAGTTACTAGGGGTCCAAACTCATGGAAACAGATCTTAAGAGAGCTTCCCAAGGGCAGATGAGCAGGTGGGGTATTCCAGCCAGAGGGGACTGATCAGAACAGATGAGAAATGCTGCTGTTACAGTTGTGGGGGGTGGGCTTTCGCGGCGTTTATTGATCTTCCCGAAGGCTGCACCAAGGCCGTTAAAGAGAACAGTATGATTCACTGATAGCACCATCCCCTGATACGTGTGTTGTAAAACAGCAGACAAGGTATTTTTTATATGTGTCCAGTGGTAAAAGGCAGGTGTTCCCATGAGTCCCATATGACTCCCCTCTCTCTGGCTGTTCACAGGAATTGATGCCTGTGCATTTTGTGTGTGTGTGTGTGTCCACACACGTGCACACACGTGGTTTGGGTGGAGGGAAGATAACTATAGCGTTTCTTAAATGTTTACGCTTTCACTCTGCTGAAGGAGTACTGCAGCGCTGCTTCATAGAGAGGGTGTTTTGTTTTTAATCGGGTATATGAAATACCCATATTGCATATTAAATGCAAAGTGTGTGTATATGCATTTTCTCACCTCTTGTCACTTCTGAAGTATGCAGGTAGAAGATTGTACGTAGCAGAAGACTAAGTATTTTTCCCATGCTAATGGTCACTTTCTTGGAAAAATTAGAGCATCCATCTGGGGAATGAGATATTAATCTAATTTGGTCCTGCTTTTCTATAAAAGTATATATATTTAAGTGGGCTTACAAACTTCTGAAAGCACGCCATAGAACATACAGAGCAAAATAATTAATGGGTTAGGACCTAGAGGGCTACTCTTTGTTCCAGCCACAGAATAAATTAGTATTTCTGTTTCATCTTGGAGTAACGTGAAAGCCCTGCTGAAATATGTGGATTTTACGTGCTTCCGTAAGCATTGGACAAAAACATTACCTTCTCCAAGTGTTTTTTATTCTTATCCCACCACTCAAAATATGGCAAATTCACTGTTTCCAATGATGGTAGGATGCATCTCGCACAGCCCTCAAAGGCAAACTTGAGAGATAAGTTCACGAAGGAAAAGGCGTGGGCTTGTTCCTGTGGGGCCAGGGAAAAATTAGAAAGCAGGAAACTTCTTCAGCTGAGTCCTCAAAAATCTGCAGGCGGACTAATAGAATTGGAGTATTTATGCCTTTAATCTAAAAGAAAAAATTCTCAACCACCAGGTGCCAGAAACAGCGCCCCCCTGTGTGCCGCCCAAGGGATCTTGACCATTACTCTGCACCTTTCTACTTTGGCAAATGTAGAAAGGTGCCTGGCTGCGTTTTTGCCTGTTGGCCATGGGGTGGCAGCAGAGGCACTTGTTTCATTTCCCTGGGTCAATCTGACATATTACACAATTCACGACTCTCTCTACAGTACCCACATTCTTTTTCTCTCCAAAAATTTACTTGTGAATTGGGGGTGCGGGCATCTTGCATCCACTGAAGGAGCAGAATTTGCCTGAGCGTTAAGCCTTACTGGAAGGGGTTGGTTCCCTGGTAGGTTTAAATTATTCTTGTAACACCTGAACAAGTTTTCTCTCTGTCTTCTTCCCTTTGCTCTCCGGTTATCTCTGGGGCAGCGCCAGTGTTTCTCTGGGTGCCGGTGGGGAGGCAGTTTTAAATTGAGGGTCATCATTTTATGTAAATAATGGCATGTTTATTCTGCTTGTCATCTCTGATTCCTGGTTTTTCTCGTGCCTACCAAAATTGCATTTCTAGTTCATTATACCAAGATGTTGAATTTACGAAAGCAGTACTATTTCACATCCACATTGAAAGCAGGGGAACCTTCTGTATTATAGTTTGCCTGGAGCAAACATAATATTTTTGCCACGATTGGTACAAATAACATTATGTGCATCCATGCTGTTTTTCACCATCTTAGGTTGGTTTTAGGGCCAGAGTGAGCCATACTTTTGTGTGAGCGGATCGTTTAAGCTAATCGTGGATAAAGCAATCCATGCCTTAGTGCAACGTGTAAATCCAGTGACAGCCTTTAGCCACCCTTGAACTGTTGTCAACCTAAAAGCCCTTTCAGAACAAGAAATTTCCAACAGGTCAAACTGGTTGCTTGTACAGATGTTGCCCAGATGTGAGAAGTTCAAACTCTGATGTTGAGATGCCTTTTTAGGAGCACTGCCAGAACATGGGTATCTTTTTTCACGTGCAACGTACCTCTGCAGGTACGTTTTAAAAACTATTTTTTTCTCCCTCTCTTTGGCTTCAGTTTGAAATTAGACAGCTGAGGGCTCACCTGGCGCAGCAGGATCTGGATCTGGCAGTTGAACGGGAGGCCGCTTTGCAGGCACCTCACGTGCTGAAGAAGCAGACGGGCAACCGATACAAAGTGGTGGCCACCGGAGGCGATTCCGACGATGAAACTACTGGGAACATCACAGAGTTGCGGCCGGCTCGGGGTAAGTGGTAGAGAGTCCTAGTTACAGCTGCTTTTTTTAAGCGGAGTCCAGCTGTGCGTTCTTGTGCAGCAGCCTCCATTCATTTCAACCTGACGTGTAGACTTCCCCACGTTATAGGAGGAAGCGGTAGCAAAGTCTTAGGTCAGATTGCCAAGGACAATACGCCAGGGGCCCTTCTTTCAGGAACTGGATTTGTGGCCTTAGTAGTTTCGTCCCAAACAAGAATCTTGGATTCCAAACTCAGCAGGATATTTCAATTGTGTGCTGCTTAGAAAGTTCTTGGTAAAAACTATAATAAGTAATGTATTTGTGCAATATTAGCATTTGCAGTATCTCCCACCAACAGGTTACACAGGGTCCCTCTTACCTACAGTCATTTCTTCCATGACATAATCCCTGGGTCAGGTGACTTTGCTGATACTGCCAAATCTGTTACGTCAACATGTGGCTTTCCAAACTGGGTTTGCGTCCAGCTTCGTTAATCTGCGTATTCTTTTAAATCAGAAAACATGAACATAGTTTATAATTTATGCCGATGTTCCTTGAGGGTTACATTAGGAGCGGATGGGAACGGTGCAAACTTCGGAGTAGTGTTGAAATTACTGTGCTTTGCAGGGTCAACCTTAAACTTTTATACTTTCTAGACTACGTTTCTAGGTGGCCACAAGCAGATACTGTTTCGTCGTCTTACAGCGGCTGGATCATGCATAAAACATGGCAGGTCTGCCAGCCAGATAAATCGTTCCTGAATGTCTGTACTGTACATGGTATTAGGACACTTAAGTGTACTTAGAATTCACAGCCTGCTTAAAAGCAAGATGGACTAAAATCAATTAGAATTCATTTCCAAGGGTGTGGTGTTAAAGAGATGGGAAGCCAGGTTGCAATCTGGCCCTGTTCAGACAAAAGGGAATTTTGCCTTTGCCTTTAGTTGGACTATACCGGTTAATCTTTTTTTTAAGGCGTAGTGCACGTATATATATATGCATGTATGTGTAAATATTAAGACGTTTAAGAAAAACACATTCCTACTCTTAAAGTTGTTCCCAGGTCATTTAATTGGATTTCGTGGAAATACAAATTAAATACGTTTTAGTCTTGCTTATTGTGTAGAGATGGCAAGGTATATGTAAAATAAGTGCACTTGGATGAAATTGAAAAGGTTCACCTCATGATGACTGCTCTATATGCGGTTCAAATTATTTTATTTACTTATCAAAATACCTGCAATAAACGTCAGAGCCCCCTCAAGACCCCAAACGACAAATGCAAGAGTTGAAAACAGCCAAATAGAACATAACTAAAGAGAAGGGATGTTCCCTGGAGCTTCAAAATAGAAGTTTTAAAATTACAAATGGGAATTCTGGACCAACCGTCATGAGGGCACTGGGTAAAGACAGGTTGTCCTAGAGTTTGGATTTTGTAGACAGAGAATTTGATGCTCTAGGAGGAAGTGTGGAGTATTGCCATGGAGCTGTGGTTTAAGTTGGAAGAAACTCTAATGAACTTCCATAACAAGAGGAAACTCTTACAGTGCACAAATCCAATGGTTTTTGTTTACATGTCATCAGGAATTTTTTTACTACAACTAAAGTTCAGATGTGGGCATCGGAGTGATACAGTCCTTGCTAATTTATCCCCACTGACTTAAATTTTATGTACAGGTAGTCCTCGCTTAACGACCACAGTTGGGACTGGAATTTCGGTTGTGAAGTGGAGCAGTGATTAAGTGAATCCGACCCGATTTTATGACCTTTTTTGAGGCGGTCGTTAAGAGAATCACCATGGGTATTAAGCAAACCATGTGGCTGTTAAGTAAATCAGGCGGTTCCCCATTGATTTTGCTTGTCAGAAGCTGGCCGGGAAGGTCAAAATGGCGATCACGTGACCACGGGATGCTGCAGTGGTCATAAATGCGAACTGGTTGCCAAGCGCCCAAAGCGTGATCACGTGACAGTGGGGACGCTGTGATGGTCATATGTGTGAGAACCGGTCGTAAGTCGTCTTTTCCACACCGTTGTAAGTCCGAACCATCACTAAATGAATGGTTGTTAAGTGAGGACTACCTGTATCAGAAGCTGTCCAGGATAGACCCATCCAGTGCACTTGGACCATTGGTATTATGTTACAGCTGTAGGAGACAATGAGTGTTCGTAGTATGCCTGAAGAGTGGAGAGGTAAAACAGGTGAGATTGCTATTTGCGTGGAAATGCTGCTTCAGAGACCCTTCAGAATCTTCTCACCTGGAGATCTTCAGTCCAGGCTCAAACAATGGGCTTTTAGTGAGTTAGAACTACCTGATTCCGGAGAAATGGGATACTCCTCCTGAAGCCAATTATATTTCCCCTACCCATAAAGAACAATGAAAACATTCACCATGAGCTATTTGACCATGAAGAGTTGAGAACGTCCCCAAGAAAGGTTAGACTTTGCCGATTTTCAGCCTCCTCTCTCCTTCCCATCCCCTGTATGATATTTTTATGGAGAAGCTCGTAAGTTAAAGCTCCACAGAGAGCAGCTCAGATTTGTCTTCAAAGTCTCAGCATCACATGTCATGTGCGTCAGGCCGCCTCGAAGCAAAATTTGAGAGCCCCCCAGGCACGGAGCATCCTGCCAGCGTCCGGGGCATATCAAAAAACCGGCAACTAAGAACACAGAACAGCTACGAAATATAGGAAATGATGCTCTGGCAGGTTGTCTGTATATATCAGTTTTAAAACGCTTGCACTTAAAAAAAGATGCCATCGGTTTCTGCTACTAATCTGGTCCTTTCTGTTCTCATTTTTTGGTAAAAAGGCAGAGGAACCTTTGGCACACACACAAAAAGGGGAGTTTCTTTGTTTCCAGTCTGTCGGTCATGTCTTGAGTGACTTGGGTGGCCTCTGATCAATGATCATTGAGGCTGTCAAGCCAATTAGCCTTTAGGAAGGATATTTTTTTATCCCTTTGTTAAATTATACTTACTGTATAAGCAAGTTCCTCCATGTATTGCAAGCAGGATCATCTGCTGGGTAGGGGGTCAAAATGATCGCAGTCACGGCCACCATTTTGACTTTTTTGACCCTGTCTGCAGAGACCCAGATTGTAGCTCTTGACAAATTCAATATGTCAATTGTTAAGTTTCCTTCTGTGAAACTTCCTTTAAATCTAAGGAAGAAGCTTTTGCCTTTATGGAATGCTAATGGCTGCTGAAGCTCTTACTGTTTCCTTTATGAGTCTTTCATCTCTTCCATAATATGCTAATCTAAATTGCGAGTTTTCTTGTGAAACCCTCTCTCTTTCCCTCACTGTCTTTTTAGGCTTTGCAGAAATGCACTTCTAGCTTGTTTAAAGTCAGATTTTTTTGGAAATCTCTGCAAAGAGAACAGCCTTGAAATGGTGTTTGATACTTCAAGCCAACTTCCTTTTTTACGCTAGAAGTGGGGATGGGGGGCCCATGACACCGTGATTGCCCCCCCACCCCTTTTCCTCTCTTTGTTAATTCCTGCAGCCATGAGACATTGTCTCGCCTTCCATTAAAACAATTACTGCCTTGTTGCAGCAAGTCCTTGGGACTTCAGAGTGGGTGATTATTATGTTCTCCCCAGAGACATCTAGTTAGTTTATTAAATGAAGTCCCAATAAGGCAGCCAAAATGGGGAGGCAATAATGACATTAGACTGTTTTTCATCCGAAGCTGACGCTCAAGTGACAACCCTTTGCTCCACAAATGGGAAATCTATATGGGCAAAGTTTAAGGGGTTTGTTTTTACAGGGGCTGAAGGAGGGCAGTGCAATGTTTCATCATGAATCAGTTATTCTATTTAATTAATATCAAAAGTAGTCCAAACCTATTTGTTAATGAATTACTACTACAATTAGAGGAGAGGATTATTATTGAAATGTCAGATAAATGATCCCAGATGTTATAAAAATGTAAGGGAAGAGGAGAAACAGATCATTTATTCTGCAGTAGCATTTGTTATCTTCCTTTTAGGTATCCATTTGATTATTAAGAGATATTTAATTGCTTAGAACTCATACAAGTAATCATTTTATTTAATGCACATGTGGGGAAAACGTTCTTAAGAGGCCCTACCCCATATTTTCATTAACCTTTAGTAGCAAAAGTCTGTCGCAGCAAGGCATTCCCTTTCACGTAAGTAGTTGTGATAAAAATCAGATTAAAAAAAATAAAGCTTGTTGACTAAACGGGAGCACTTTGCTAGTTTATCAAGAGATTTGTCTAACCAGCTAGTAGGGAAAACCATATCCTTACACATTTTAATCACAAGTGCTCAGGGCTAAGCTAGGAGCAAAAAAGAGATTCCGTTACTGTGCTGAGAAAAAGGAAATTGTAAATACAGCATTTGCACAGGAATGGACCAGATGTTTTGCATGCAGAGGATCCCGCTTTCTGATTTGTGGCTTCTCCAGACCGGGCTGGAAAAGAGCTTTGAAGTGGTAATACAGATAATATCAAGGTAGACTAAGTAGTTAGCCTGATTCTGTAGAAGGCGGCAGGTTGCGATGCACATTTAAAAAGGGCAAGGCTTTGATTGCATAATGTGTGGCTGCCATCTTGACTTCTTTGACCCCCGTGGATACCTGTGACTGAAGCATTTGGCTTTCCATAGCCACCACCCTGAGAAGCTGTGGTCTCTCTTAGAAATCCTTTGCTGAATGGCTTCGTCGTCTACAAAACGCACTCCGAACAAGAAGCAGCCAACGGGGAGTAACGGAAAAGCTTTTTAAAAACGGGGAAGCGGGAAACGCAAATGTTTTTAATCCTGAACTGGATCTGGAAAGGCATGTTGCGAACGCAGGGAAGGTGCTTGCTTTGTGTCTGACCAAATTGCTGACATTCACTGGACATTAAAAGCATTTGCTGAAAAGTCAGTGCAGAATCTGCGCGTCTGCCACAGCGAAGGGACTGTGTTTTACGGGGAGAAGGATTACTTGTGTCATCTGCAGCTTTGGAAAGAGACTGCCTCTTCCCCCGAATACTTTCAGTTTACATTTTCTCTGCAGCAGAGAAAATTTGACTCATAACTTTCATGCCAGAACACAAAGTACTTAGAACATTTCTCATCCTTTACACAGACATGATTTGAACTTGAATTATTTAAACTTGCTGAAACCGATCTTACCTGAGAACATGAAGCCGGCCTGCTTTATTTCTCTCCCTTCAGGAGAGAGTAAGATCACCGGTGACTGTTGAAAAACACCTGCTTACGGGAGGAGAAGGTGCCTGATCCAGACCTTGATTCAGGCTGCTCTGTGGTTCTGAATGTCCCACCTTAAATGCTTATCCTTCTGTTGCACCTCTAATTAGTTTCATTAACTGTTGGATTGGTTTGTTTGATTAACGTCACATACCACCAGCTAGCAAGTTTTCACTTCTTTACACTGTTACGCAGCTTTTCCCCTCCATCACATTTACACACAACACCACCACCACCACACCGCACAGACACACAAACCCTTTAAAAAGAAAACTGAATTCTCATACCTTTCTTCAAAGGACCCTTTGAAGTGGGATCTTGGGGTGTGTGTGTGTGTAACAGCCCTAATTTGGTGTGTGTGTGTGTGTGTGTAACAGCCCTAATTTGTTCATTGTCCAGGCTGTTCGTTTGGTGAGAAAAACTGGAAACTGGTTCATCTTTCTGGTATCAAGAAAAGCTGTCACTCATTTTCAGAACTTGTTTTAGCCAATTAGACACATTGGTTTTAATCAACCTATTAGAGGGCTTATTTGCAGTCTCGTTTCTCTATTCCAAATAACATACTTTGTCAGGACCCAAGGAGATTTTTTG
This sequence comes from Candoia aspera, assembly GCF_035149785.1. Taxonomy (NCBI): domain Eukaryota; kingdom Metazoa; phylum Chordata; class Lepidosauria; order Squamata; family Candoiidae; genus Candoia; species Candoia aspera. The sequence continues at coordinate 4,875,513 of NC_086165.1, read as the reverse complement.
TCGCTAGTTGTGCGTTGCATGATGTTGAACATGTGAACAGGGATGTTTTGTCTCCGTCTCTCATAATACAAGGACGCAGGGTCATCCCTTGAAATTAAATGGGGAAAGGGTTAGGACTGGCAGCAGGGAGCTTGACACACCTTGGAAGAAGGCAGTTGTTAGAAAATTACATCAAACAGTCCATATACAGGTAGTCCTCGACTTACAACCATTCGTTTAGCGACCATTCAAAGTTACAATGGCACTGGGAAAAGTGACTTGCGACCAGTCCTTGCACTTACAACCATTGTGGCTTCCCTGCAGTCATGTGATCAAAATTGAGGCGCTTGGCAACCGGCATGTATTTACGATTGTTGCATCCCCAAGGTCATGTGATCGCCATTTGCAACCTTCCCAGCTGGCTTCCGACAAGCAGTCAGTGGGGGAAGCCAGATTCACATGACTGGGGTGATTCACTTAATGACCGCAGCATAAAAGGTAGTAAAATCAGGCATCACTCACTTAATGACCGCCTCACTTAGCAATGGAAGTTCCAGTCCCAATTGTGGTCGTAAGTCGAGGACTACCTGAAATCAGTTTGAGGGAGACTTGAGATGAGATGATTAAACTGTAGAATTTGCTGCCGTCGGATGTCATGGTGATGACCGTGGTTCTAAGAAGGGCCTAGACAAATTCAGGACGAAGAGGGCTGCTACGACTGTTGTCCTGTTGGGGTGTACTGCCCTCTCAATTTCAGGCAGCCCTCCTTCAATCCCAGTTGCTGCAGAACTGCGGTGGAGGAGGGTTTTTTGAGAGCCCCAAACACATCTGGTTGGCTGCTGTGAGAGCCAGAACGATGGCGGCGGAGATGAGCTTGGGCAGACAGCCGTCCTTCTTAACTGTCGCAGCATTCTGGACCCATGGCACTTTCAGTGTCGGCTTGCCATGGAGATACCCACAGCTTCGGAACGTTCCTGGCCATCCCTATAGCACCGTGTCACTAATGGCGCGTGCGACAACAGCTCCGTGTCGTTTGTAGACTCCGGGATGGATGATTGAGCCTATCTCTGTCACCTACCTAACAGCACACCACTGACAAGCCTTGCAGCGTGCTCCCGACCCAGCCATCTTGCCTTGAGCTGCGCCGAGGGTTCTTTCTAAACTCAGGCATTAGCAGAGAGCACCCCCTGGATTGCAGGCATTTAAAGATCAGCAGAGGCCAAAAAAGCTTTTAAAGAGCCAGCAGAACCAGGAGGGCAGCCGCACTCCCTTTCAGTGTCAGCTTTGATTGCCATCTCAGGAGCTTCGTCCGTTCAGGTACCAAGCACTCAGCGGTTTGAGCCTTGTGTGGAAAACGTGCACCCAGGAAACATCTGTTTCTTTCACCTACAAACCACAGTGTGCTGTGAAGAAGGCAGGGCCGTAGCCGCAGAGACCCAGGGGGCTACGAAGGTTCCCGCTGAAAGGATGGAGCAAGGTCTGTCTTCTCCCCTCCCTCCTGAAATGGGTATTTTAAAAAAAACACATGAAAGGAGTAGATGCTTTTAAGGCATTCACTATGCCACAGAGTGAGCAGATCAAGTTGCTTTTTCAGACTGGGTGTTCCTGCCCACATGTGCCTTCTAAAAGAATTGCTTTTGCTTCTCCTAACCCATGCCTTTTTTTTTCCCAACATCACGCGGCAGGCATTTATTGACTTCTGCCATTTCCATTGCAGATAATTTTAGAATTACCTCGGTTTCTCCGATATCGAAATAGTTTTTTACCGAAATCTGGAGGGCAGTGGCTTCATTTCTCCCACACATTGTGCCATGCAGCTGGCATTTTTGTCTTGAGTATGTATGGGTTGCTACCTTACAAGGACCCTGTAAAGGAAGTATTTATAAAGAGAGAGAGAATACGGAGAATTTGCTCTTTCCAGATTACACTGCTGGGGTCATCTGGTGACAGTGATGGACAGTTCAGCAGAATATAAGGGTCCTCCTTATAAGAGCCTTACTAATTCCTTACTCCTAACTAAGAGTCTTACTTAACAGGGATGATGGATTTATCCTTTACTGGCCCAAAATCAAATAAGTAAGATGAACGAACTGGGGAGACTTGCAATGTGTGGCTTGCTTGCATTTTTAAAAGAAGCTTTACCTAAGGAACTCCTTTTCTGCCTGCAGAGCTTCCTTGAACATGTGAAAAAAATAGTATCCCCCGAGTTCTGAAGACTCCTCAGGTTAGCAGGAGCTCTCGAGACCACTGGGTGAAGCGTGTACTAGTATCATCCTGTCATACTGAACACATGAGGTGTGAATGTTTCCGCCAAGTAGTCCCCGCTTAACCACCACAACTGGGATTGGAATTTAGGTTGCTAAGCATTGCGGTCATTAAGCAAATCTGGACCCGATTTTATGACCATTTTGTGGTGGTCGTTAAGTGAATCACTTGGTCATTAAGCAAATTATGCGGTTTCCTATTGATTTTGCTTATCGGAAGCTGGCTGGGAAGGTCGAAAATGGTGATCGTGTGACTGCAGGGTGCTGCAACCATTGTAAATGCGCGATGGTTGCCAAGTGCCCAAATTGCAATCATGTGATAGCTGTAAATGTGAGGAATGGTCGTAAGTTGGTTTTTTTCAGCACCATCGTAACTCCGGATGGTTGCTAAACAAGAGGTCATTAAGTGAGGATTACCTGTAATTGGTGTTTTACAACATTCGGATTTTTTGTTTAAAGTACCTATTGTTGCTCTTTCAGAAAACACATCTTCCCATCCCCTTCCGAGCTTTGTATAAAATAGGATACTGATTGAGAATCTTCTGAACTGTGGAATTACGGAACCACGTCTTGAAAATCTTAACCGAGCCTGCAGCTGGAATTTGCTACTAATGATTCCCGTTTTGTGTTCCCAGAGACAGTGGTGAAAGACGACATGAACAACTACATCAGCCAGTACTACAATGAGCCCAGCAGTGGTAAGCTTGGATTTTGAAACTTAAAGGCACATTCCACCATTTCTCAAGAGGGTCTTCCTAGGAGGGGCATTCTGCTGGAAGCCTGCTGCCCCTTCATAGCCACCTGTTGAATTTCAGGAAAGGGGAGCAAGGTCCTCTGACGCTGACCTGTCTGTCACAGCATCAGCTTCTTAAGCCCCCCAGGAACATTATCGTTTCTCGTGCGAAATTTCCTTTTACCCCTCGGCATTGCCTCAGCAGCTTACCCAGGCAGCTGGAGCTCAGCACCCGCCTCCTGGACTTATGTGGCAGCTGAGGCTAGGGGCAGCCCTGTTCAATCCTGTTCTACAAAACCCCCCTTTCTGCAGTTGTACATGCCAAGGGATGGCTTCCATTCAAATGTCTTATTCTCCCATAACATTTGATTCTGTCCCATCAAGTTGGTGTAGACCACATGGATAGATTTTCTCCATGAATTACATTTGAAGAGGTTTATTATTTGAAGATACTTGTTATTTTAAGAGACCGAATTACCAGATGATTCCAGGGTCACGTTGGTTAGGGCTAATAATTTGTGCTGGAAAATACGTGTAAGGGTATGCTTCTTGAGAATGGGGAGCTGAGAAAGGGCAGCAGGTTTGCTTCATATCCAGGTAGACACCAAAGTCTTTTAAATCTTTTCTCATTATTAAACTCCGTTAAAGTGAGCAGATCCGCCTTTTCCAGTTATTTCTGTGCCATTTGCAAGAGGAATTTCCTAACGGTTTGAATAGTTGCGCCTGAACTGGGGGACTTGGAAGGCAAGGGGCGATCTGCCCTTTCAAAAGTTCTAGGGATTAAAAGATGCACATGCACTGGAACTTCTGCATGATTGAGTTTTAAAATCTGGGCTCTTGCATGGCAGCTGGAAAAAAGACAACAAAAAGATAACAGGTGAAGAATAAAATAACCCCATACCAAGAAGACCCATGTTAGAGGAATGGTCACTGGGCCATCCTCCAGTTGTGTTTCTCTCTCTCTGTGTGTCTGTTAAACGGAGGAAAGCTTTTTCAGCCGAAGCTCAAGGCTTGTTCTCGTTGCTAGGATGGCCCTTCCCTGAATCTGAGCTAACTCTTTGCCTCTCTGCATATAGACAGCGGTGTCCCTGAAGGAGCCTTCTGCGTCATTACGACAGCGGCCATTGACGTGCACCAGCCTAACGTCTCCTCCGATCTCTTCATGGCGGATGTGCCGATGAAGATCATGGAGAGCAACGGGATTTCCACCAGCGCGGCCTCCGGCAGTGCCTCCAGGTCCACGGACAGCTCAGTCACCAGAGCCCGGAGCGACAGCAGCCAGACGTTTGGCTCCTCCACGGACTGCAGTACGACCCGGGAGGAATCCTCCGAGTATTGCCCCTTGAAGCGGGCCTGCCAGGTCGCCCAGGGTGACCGGGCCAGTTCTTCTTTGCCCCATCACAGAGTCAGTAATGCCGTCGTGCAAGAGCTGCTGTCCTCCTTATCGGAAGACTCCTGCTTAACCCAAAAAGGACTGGATCCCGTTAACCTTAAGCTGCCCAGCCCGGCGGGGTCTGCCACAGCCAGCCCCGAGCTGGAGCGCCGCGTCAATATCTACAACAAAAAGAACCAAGAAAACTTTGGGGTGTTTCAGAAAAAGCCAGTAATCCACTTCCAGCAAAACACCCAGATGATCGAGAAGTACGCGTCTTTGGAATCCAAAGAGCAGAAGTTCAACAGCGTCCCAGACTCCTAGTCCTTTTGTTGAGTTGAGGTTAAGACAGATGAACAGACGGTTATTTGCCACGGGCGGGGCACGCTGAAGCTTTACAACGGGGCCCACAGAACCATTCCAGGATGGATTTTGTGTGTGGATTCAGGAGTTGAAAATTCATTTTTCAAAATGCATGAGTTGTGAAAGCCAGCACGAAAAACTTGACATTTCTGCCACCTGAAGTCTTCGGGCTTCACCCTCAAGGAAGTATTTGGGGGCAGGGGAGGTGAACACTGTTAAAACAATGACCTTAAAGATGTATAGATTCTTAAGGTGTGCTTTTTTAAGCCAAGCGAACACAAATCCCGCAATTTTTATTGAACTTCGAACTATCTTCTATCAGGTCAGGTTTCACCAGGGTACAGTACAAACTCACATCTTTCCTCTAACGATTTCTTACAATGTCCCTTTGTATGTGACCAATTATAAATCCCTTTGTATAAGTATTGACAATTATTTTTGATCTTCCTGGGGAGGAAAAAAAAAAGCCCGTTTTTCAAGGAGCACTTTGAATGATGCCGCTCAAAGAATTTTAAAGTAAGTGTTCTCTTATTTTTAGCATGAACATTGAGGAAGAAATATTTTGAAAAAAAAATAAAACATTGTTGCCTCCAAGATAACAGAACAAAAATGGGCATTTTACAAATACAGTTTTAATTAAAAAAAATTTTTTTTTAAAGAATATTCTAAATCATTGTTTTCATTTTTTTTTTCTAGCTGTGTTGTTGTTTATTCGTTTAGTCGCTTCCGACTCTTCGTGACTTCATGGACCAGCCCACGCCAGAGCTTCCTGTCGGTCGTCAACACCCCCAGCTCCCCCAGGGACGAGTCCGTCACCTCTAGAATATCATCCATCCACCTTGCCCTTGGTCGGCCCCTCTTCCTTTTGCCTTCCACTCTCCCTAGCATCAGCATCTTCTCCAGGGTGTCCTGTCTTCTCATTATGTGGCCAAAGTATTTCAGTTTTGCCTTTAATATCATTCCCTCCAGTGAGCTGTCTGGCTTTATTTCCTGGAGTACGGACTGGTTTGATCTTCTTGCAGTCCAAGGAGCTCTCAGAATTTTCCTCCAACACCACAGTTCAAAAGCATCTATCTTCCTTCTCTCAGCCTTCCTTATGGTCCAGCTCTCGCAGCCATATGTTACTACGGGGAACACCATTGCTTTAACTATGCGGACCTCTGTTGTCAGTGTGAGGTCTCTGCTCTTGACTATTTTATCGAGATTTGTCATTGCTCTTCTCCCAAGGATTAAGCGTCTTCTGATTTCCTGACTGCAGTCAGCATCTGCAGTAATGTTCACACCTAGAAATACAAAGTCTTTCACTGCTTCTACATTTTCTCCCTCTATTTGCCAGTTATCAATCAAGCTGGTTGCCATAATCTTGGTTTTTTTGAGGTCTAGCTGCAAGCCAGCTTTTGCGCTTTCTTCTTTCACCTTGATCATAAGGCTCCTCAGTTCCTCTTCGCTTTCCACCAGCAAAGTGGTATCATCTGCATATCTGAGATTGTTAATGTTTCTTCCAGCGATTTTAACCCCAGCCTTCGATTCCTCAAGCCCAGCATGTTGCATGATGTGTTCTGCGTACAAGTTGAATAGGTAGGGTGAGAGTATACAGCCCTGCCATACTCTTTTCTCAATCTTAAACCAGTCCGTTGTTCCGTGGTCTGTTCTTACTGTTGCTACTTGGTCGTTATACAGATTCTTCAGGAGGCAGACAAGGTGACTTGGTATCCCCATACCACTAAGAACTTGCCACAATTTGTTATGGTCCACACAGTCAAAGGCTTTAGAATAGTCAATAAAACAGAAATAGATGTTTCTCTGAAACTCCCTGGCTTTTTCCATTATCCAGCGGATATTGGCAATTTGGTCCCTAGTTCCTCTGCCTTTTCTAAACCCAGCTTGTGCATCTGGCAATTCTCGCTCCATGAATTGCTGAAGTCTACCTTGCAGGATCTTGAGCATTACCTTACTGGCATGTGAAATGAGTGCCACTGTTCGATAGTTTGAACATTCTTTAGTGTTTCCCTTTTTTGGTATGGGGATATAAGTTGATTTTTTCCAATCTGATGGCCATTCTTGCGTTTTCCAAATTTTCTGGCATATAGCATGCATTACCTTGACAGCACCATCTCGCAAGATTTTGAACAGTTCAGCTGGGATGCCGTCGTCTCCTGCTGCCTTGTTATTAGCAATGCTTCTTAAGGCCCACTCAACCTCACTCTTCAGGATGTCTGGCTCTAGCTCACTGACCACACCGTCAAAGCCATCCCTGATATTGTTTCTAGCTGTAAGAGCTGATAATGCAGCAGCTTTTGCTTAAGATAGTTTTTTGACAAAAATATTTTAAAGACGAGGTTTTTATTTATAATTGATTTTTTCCTTCCATTTCCACCACACACTCAGGTGAGCTCACGTTATCTTTGCTCTTGTATGAATTTTAAAAACCACCAACTGGTCATTTCCACATGGAGTGATTTCAGACCGTAAGATCTTTCTAGATCAGCATGTGTCAACCTTGGCCACTTTAAGATGTGTGGACTTCAACTCCCAGAATTCCCCAGCCAGCATGGCTGGCTAGGGAATTCTGAAGTCCACACATCTTAAAGTGGCCAAGGTTGACAAAGACTGACCTAAACTATAGGAGCTGTTTAATTCCCAGAGCCAACTGGTTGGAGGTGTTTAGAATGTTCTACCTCCCAGTTGGGGTCAATGCGGAGAAATGTCTACCTCCAGAGATCCAATTACACTCAAAAACGTTATGGGTATAAATCTACTGCCAACGGTAACTAGTAGTAGACCACAAAACAGGGCATTCGTAAGTTGGTTTTGGATCCTTTGGAATTCAACACACTAGTCCTGCCGTTGTGCCATAAGATCAGGCCCCTTCCTTATGCCAGTCCCAGGTAAAGCGATGAAATAAGCTGCAGCGGTGTGCCCCAACCTGGCAAGTATCTGGTCAGCGTGCCTAAAGATTCAGTTCTGGTTAGAGAAGCTACCCAATCTTCCAACCTCCCGGAGCATGTTACGATTAGCCCGCCTATATCAAGCAGATTAGTACTAACAAGGAGGAAGTCACAAGTCCCAGGATGGACACTAGTTTTTTTTTAATTACTTATTTCTTACTCAAATTTTGTTACCACCCACCTCCCCCAAAAGAGGGACTCTGGGCGTTTTACCCATAATTGGCTGGATATTAAAGGTGCAGATCATAATAGAGCAACAGATACAAGCCCAGGTTAAATTAAAACCTTCGTGACCAAACAGCGCCAGAGCTGAGGAAGATGACAATTATCTGTATATACCTCAAGTACCCAAAACAGACCCCATGGGCCTGTTAAATATAGCTTGTTGCTAAAATAGTTGCTAGAGGCATTAATGAGGAAGTAACTGACTCTAGGAACCGGGGAAGATACCAGCGTAATACATAGTTTTTCAACTATTGAAAGCTTGAGACAGAACAAGTGCTGAATAGCCAAACAAAAATTTGAAAATCTGTTGGAATTCATGGACTGGCTCTGTGCCCACCTTAAAATACAGAGCAACCTTTCCTCCTCTTGTCTTCTATAAGGCGGCAGCTCTCAGCATTCCCAAACAGCCCAGCCCAAAATGAAGAAGACGGGATTTTGGGGGCTGCTATTTCAACACACGTGGAGGACGTCAGGTAGCGCACAGATCGATCGATTATGTGCCATCAATTCCATGGCAGCTCTTAACCACCACATCGTGTAGATAAATACAAGAAATCCCCACAGCCTGACATAATACAAAATATAGCAGATGTATGTTTATTAGAGAATTAGAAAAAGAGTTCAGGAAATAACAAAGCCAAATGGAAATGAAAAGGGCAAAAATTGGTGTATTACAAGGTAGTCATTGGCATTTTTGGCAATTGTTATATTTCTAGTCCGATAAAACATAATTTATACTGCTTAAAAATCATTTCTCCCTGCTGAAGTCATACTCATTCCTTCCCAAATCTGGGGTAGCTTTCATTTTTTTAATGCTGCCGTCAACTCGGGAACAACCTGGAAGCAACACAAAACAACAAACTCACTATCAGCAAAATAACACAATCTAACCGAGAGGGCTATCCAAGTCTAATAAGCAACATACAAGACATGCTTCATTATCAACATGTGAAGCAACTGAACATCTGAACTGACTTCACTTTAAAAAACCATACTGGCAAATATCCATGAAAAATGTGTGAGCCTGACCTGCCAGTCAACTAACATATTGATACGTTTCAGTTTTTGGGTCCTTTTTTTTTTTACCATGAGAAGTTGACTTCAAACAATGATTTAATGAGAGTCTACTTGGTTTTTTAAAAGCAGGCAACTGAAAAAAAACTTCCAGCCAATCCTCCATTTTAAGGGAATTGGTGCCAAGGAATGGGCCCTGGTGGAGGAACTGCCGTAGCTCAACTCTCCCCATGCAGCAAGGTGGTTCCTTGTAGTCATTCAAAGAGTGTCAGAGGATGAGAACAGGTGGCATATTTGCTTACCGGTTACACCTGAACACTTGCGCAAACCGCTTGTGTAAAATATCCATTACCTTGTCTTTCCAGACGCCGTAAGGATGCCCTCGCTTGGAGAGATCCCAGCTGAACTCAATGTCTGATGAATATAGCCTCTCAATTATTTAAGAGAGCTACATTTCCATTAAGTGGAAATAATGTGGTCGTACAAAATTTATTAAGGAAATTGTCTACATGTTGTTTCTTCCGAATGTCACTTTGTCTCCAGCTTATTAAAAGGCCTGTGTTTACTGCCAAGCTGGCAGGCAGTCGTTTAGGAACAGCATTAACTGCTGGCAGAGTTAGGACTGTCTTCCCTCCACGCAGGAGGGTCCATGGGGTATAATGAAAAAAGTCAAGATGGCAGCCGCAATGGTACAACCAAGACTCGCGCTACTTTTTATGCGTGCCGGACGCAAACAGGTGGAGTTGCCATCACACCATTGTGGCTGCCATCTTGATTTTTTTCACAATACCCTGTGGACACCTGCCTCCTTGGATATACCAGGCACCCATACAGTCACACCCATCACATGACAATAGGTACCCAAAAGGTGGAGGCAACAGACGATGCAATGACAGAAACTCCCGCATCAGCCTTAGTAAATGTGTTTAGCGTTGGAGCTTCAACTATTATCTTAAATAAGGTTTACAGCACAGTGTTCTAAGCTGGATTGTCCTGAAAAGAGATTCCTATCTTTGAATAATAAACTCGCCATAAAAACACGTAAGTTTCATGCTTCCCAGCAAGTCAGTCTTAGGCAAGGTTGATATTGCCTGATAATGTTTATCAATACATGACTTTAAGCAGCAGAATCCTAATGGACCCCCTGAATGTTGGCAGGTACTCAGGGTAAAATCTTTTCCAAGTCTTCATCACGTTCTATAGCAATCTCGTCCAACCTGGTTGCTTGCGGTTGTACTGAGGCTACATATTCTTGGAAAAGGAACATAGTCTACCGTGTAATGGATTATTGTAGTTCATCAGAAGTCAGATGTTGAATGTACATGTACACCTGCTATCAAAATTGGAGGTCACAAGTTGATACGTTTGAGGGATGAGGGCAAGGTTTCTACGGCCTGCAACATTAGGGGCCAGATGAAGAAATCATGTGCTGTAACCCTAGATAGAGATGCTTACTTCCACGCAGACCAAGGAGGACTAGCTGCATCAAGTTGTGTCCAAAGTCTAACTCAACTCCCACCACCGCCATTTCCACCACCACCACCACCAAGAACGGGAATGCGATTGGAGCAAGGCTCACCTTAAACAGGTCAGCCACTAAACCGTAATCTGCAACTTGGAATATAGGAGCTTCAGGGTCTTTGTTGATAGCAACTATAGTCTGTAAGAGAATGAAATGAGGCTAATCAGAGAAAACAAGTTATTCATGGTTGAGTCTATAGACACTGCAGTATTATCCATGGGTTTGCTGCCATTGGCATCAACACAGTGGCTGACCCAAAAGGAGATCTCTTCCGCTGCTCACAACAGAAATTCAAAAATTAAGAGCTGAACTGAAAAGTTTTTCTCATGAATTCCCTCATATGCACATGTCAAGAGTTCTGGCTTGTGTGCCATCTTATCTGAAACCTAGTTTGTTACCTGTTGTCACAAGGACATACTAGGCAAGAATCTATTGCATAGTACAGCTGTCTTGACTTTTCATTTCTCGCCTAATGGGATATTTTCCAAACAGCACATCTAAAAAAGCCCCAACTTGCTGAGCCTAATAATAGCAATGGACAAAGTTTACTAGGGTATTCTAGTGCGTGATTTATATTCATATCCCAACTTACAGTCTAAATAGCTAAAGCTTAGAAATTGGTTGCAATGAGTAACTCTACCACAGGGCTGCAAAATTGGCAAACTGGGAGCTGCAGGTGATCTGCCAGCATCCCTTTTGGGGTCTCCAAGTAGACAAACTTTCTGTGCAGTTTTTGGATATGAAGGGGGGGGGAGTCTAAAAAGCAATATACAAAAGCTGTCAGCCTCCATTTCACCATGACCCATCCCCCAAAGCCACCCAGCCCTTAGCTTACTGATCAAAGATTCCTTCAGGCCAACCTAAGTTGCACGCTCATTCTACTAGATGCAATCATGGTCTGTTTAGCCTACCATCCATACAGCAAGGAGGGGGGGGGGACTTCAGGGTGTCCCACCTCCTACAAAACCCATTTTCTACTGTGGTAAGTGAAGCACAGTAAATAATACATTGTACTTGCAGAAAGCTCTTGGGGATTCCCTAAAAATTCCTCATAATGGCAGATATTTCATAGCGTGGGGGGGAAACCATTCAAGAGACTGTTAGTTTGATTACAGAGAGTTCTTATAAAACCCTTTTAAATAAATTTGATTTGTTTGAGAAAATACAGTATCTTCTAAAGCTTCTAAGCAAAGAAGTAGGACACAGGTCAAACTGAAGTAAAATGTTCTGGCTCTTGAAAATCCATGTTATGAGTTTAAATGTACAGCAACAATGAGTGACAAAAATGTCCAGCTAACCATCTGAAGATAAAGCAGGTTAAATTTCATTGACAGCATAAGAGAGAGAGAGAGAGAGAGAATAATTTGATCCAGTCCAGTCAATAAAAAATTGAATTCAACTTCTGAGCCAAAATCAGTTCAAGCAAAACTGATTTTTCTATTCTTTACTGATTTACATTATAATGCATAGTTACTATCAGAGATGGCAGGAAGTGGCACATTAATGCTAAATAGTTTTTGGGATTTATATTCACTGTTTTCTATTTTGTGTATGGAAGTTAAAATGTAAGGGATCGATCGATCGACTGATTCTAACTGTGAGGACTTCTGAAGATAAGGGGTGAAAGTTTCGTAAAAACCAAAGTGTTCTCCTATGACCAGAACATTTTTGCAAACTCTAAAATAGGAGGAAGTTGACAGAATTGCTTCATGCACTTTGAAATTGTTCAACTTTATTGACACTCATCAATAATGTTTGATGAGTTACTTGATTACTGATACAAGTGCCACAATTTCAGTATGGAATTTACAAAACCACACGTCATTCCTTTACTACCATATCACCAATTCTGGGCCAGTTATTACATTTACTACCTACTGCTTAATCTAAATTACACATCTCAGTCAAACTGAAGTATTTACTATCCTGCAGAGCCTATACCTTAAAATATTAATTCCATTTTTACAATTTAATAAGGTATATTGAAGCTTTTAGCTAGTATCACTTAGGGGAAAGGGTGAATATGAATTTCAGATCTTTTTATTCTTCAATTTTGGAGTAGGTTCAGTTTTCAATGCAGCCCTGTTCACTCAGAAGCGGATTTGACTATGATCAGTGATGTTTAATCTCAGGTAAATGTAGGACCTAATCCTTAAAATACTTCCACATTCAGATTCCCTGGAACAGTTGTCTTACACTGGGAGCAATGCACAACTAAAATGCATTTGAATGTTACTAAATAATCTTCATCAAGAGTTGTTATATTAAAATATGCCCTGAATTTGCACTATTTTGCTGCTTAAATATTGCTATTTAAACCAAACGGAATAATAGCATTCTGTTGCACTGATTAAATAACTTAGAGATCCTTAAGAGTACTTCTCAACAAGAAAAAGGGGGGGAGGGTCAGATTCTTCATTATTTCAAAGAGAAAAAGGAGTGTGTTGCAAACAGTGGAAAAAAGAGTATCTTAGAAAAAAACACAACTCCTTTATAGTTTTATACAGCTTTATATACCTTTATATAGCTTCAACGGGAATGGGGCAGGGAGGAGAGAGAATTACATTTTGAAATTGCCTCCTAAAAAGGCAAGAGATACCTTATTTTAAAAACAAAATACAGTCTTTCATTGGCAGTACAGATAAGCTTGGGCAAGGATCAAGCAAGTAACAGCACATGGGTACTAATGAGTTAAGTTTTTAAAGCTTTTATCATTTTATAATAGGTTTCCATCTGAATGGATAAATCGTGGAATATTCAAAGATGCCTTTTACTTTATGGAATAGTAAATCCATAATTCAGATTGTACATTGTCATGCATGAATTCATGCCTCAGAGTCCAAAATATAAGAAAATGAATCGAGTATATAGATTCTAACCCAGATTATTTTATTTTAACATAAAAATTCAGTTTGTTTCTCACTAAAGGCTCCAGATTTGGCAGTCCAAAGACTTTCAGGATATGTATGCTCTATTAATGCATTCTCCTGTGAGCTGCTGAACATTATGTGAGCTACTCGTAACTGATTTATTTTCAGAATAGAATTCATCTGTGGGCCTTTAGATTTAGCATCCTCAGTAACAAAAAGAACTTTGAAAGCAGAAACAATCAACTTCTCTGAGCAAGACACAAAAATACCGCACTGTACCTTGCTATCTTTCATTCCAGCTAAATGCTGAATTGCTCCAGATATTCCTACAGCAATATATAGTTCCTGTATGAAAAAAAGAGAGAATACAATGTTTTAAAAACATCCAAGCTGACGAAAAAAATATTCTGCAAAATACTGCAGAGGTATTGCATTGGGTCATAACTGTATTAGCTACCTCCAATTTCATGGACAGCACCGGGAAGCAGCTGTGTTGCCTATCCACAGAAGAGGTTTTAGAGTCAGTTTTCTGAACAAATCTGAGCATCATTAAAACGTATATGAGTGTAGCTGCGAGAAGCAAATGACACCAAAACTGGCACCATTCGCTTCCAGATTGAACAGACTAAGAGTCATGAAACAACACAACACAGCAAATTTCTTTGCTGGAAGTTTTCAGTGCAATCCTATACATGCTAACTAAGGAGCTGTCCCAAAGACTTCAACTGGGCTTATGCCCTCGCGCACAGGATTGCTTCCAAACAGCAATGTGCAAAACGGCCTGCACACCAGCTATTCTGTGCATGGAACAGCTGGTTTGGGGTGATTTGTTCCCAAATCAGAATGTGTGTCTGATCTGGATACAGACCAAATCAGAACAGTTCTTCCAGCCAGATGTAATCGGGGTGGGGAGTAGGAGACCGAAAAAGCTAAGGTTGCCAAAGGCGGCTGTGGGGAGGCAAAGGGGGGAAGACAGAGCTGGGAGGCCAGCGAGATATGCCTGGTTGGGAACTGTTTAGGACGGGAAGAGAGAAGGAGGCGACGCACGCACCAGTCTTGCCTGTAAAACCCCTCCGGGATCCCTGTTGGTTTGTCTCCGTCAAACCATGGCTGATCTGGAACAGCTCAGCAGAATTTCGGGAACACAAAGCGCTTGTTTTGTGTTCGAAACAAGACCTTTTCCATTCTGTGTCCCCGTCTTCTGCCAAAGCACCGGATCCCCTGTCTTGCTGCTACAGCAACAGCCATCCAGCACTCTATCTAGCCAGGTTGGCCCAACTAGGACACCTCTATGAAAACATTTGCTTTTTCATGGCCCTTAAGATTGCTACTTTTCTCTCTTTAGCTAAAGAACACTGCCCCGTGCAACAAGCGGCTTTTGACAGAGGGCCCTCCTGCTGAGTCAGATCGAGGGTCTATTTAATCAAGCACTTAAGAGGGAACAGCCAGACACTCTTGGATAGCGAACGAACAAGGCGCTGTTCATCTAGTAACTGACACTGCCTGTTTTCAACCTCTGGCAAGCAGAGATCCAGACTGCAAGTTCCATATTCTGCTGGCATCACCAAGCGCTAGGATGGTGTGATCCAACTCAAGGCTCCCACCTGGAGGGGGCCCATATGCTGGGTGTTGGTTGTTACGGTTGCCAGCCGGTCTAGGCAAACCTGAGATTTACCACATCTTGAAAGCTCCAGGTTGAACAAGGCACCTAGAACTTGTTCCGCAGTTTCTGCGCTGTTGAACTCTAATTCATATTAAAGAATCCGATATAAAGAGCAAAAATCTTGCTCCTGCTTAAGGAAATACAGTGTCTCACTACCTTTAATCATCCACCGATTTTCGGATTCGATTCACGCAAAAGCTGCCCACCTATTCTTCGACTGGGCCTGCATCTTCCCATTGCTGAGCCCACATGTTGACTGACTAAGTTTGTGGGAATTCTAATTCAAAATTTGTGAAGGATGCCAGGATGCCAACTTCTGAAGTAGTCCACATCGGGCTCTAGACGGATAAGTTGTCTAACTTGTACAAGACAGGTTCCCATGGATTTTCCCCCAACCCATAATACAAGTTGGAAGAAACTCCTTTTTCCTCCTCGTGTCTTCTAAGTCGTGGTTAGAATGACTTCCTGATAAATCAAGGCAACTTGCTTGTGTTTACCTGAAGTCTCCTGCTAGCGAGGAAGTGTGCAGTCGATCTAGGACTGTCCAGTATTTCACATCTGACATGGCTCAGTCGCTTCTCCACAGTAACACTCATGTTGCCATGCAGAAACGCCCTGACTGAAAGCAATTAAGCTATACTTTTTTCTTTTTCAATACTGTACTGACATTCCATATGATCCCATCATACCAGAGGAAACTCTTCCAATCCCAGCCACGGAATAATTTCATGTTACGAAAGAGTCCACTAGGTCAAACATTTTCATCCCTTTCTAACATTTTTAACTTTAAGAACTTGCAGAGGGCTTTGATCAGCTGTACACGTGATTACTCTTAAGAAGCCTGCTTAGGGTGTTCGCTTGAGTGCAGGGCCGTGCAGTTTTGTTTTTTTTGCTTTGTTCTCCTGGGAGATGCACATCAATTGCTTTCAGCCAAATGCACTCTCATATGAATATTTTAGTACAATTTAATGTTTCTGCACCAGTCCCTGAGGAGCAGAGCATCAATTTGAGAACACTGTTCTCTTGGACTTAAAAGCCGCGTTGGATAATGCAGTCCGAACAAGGCTGTCAGTCTTAAACTTATTCACAAGACAGAGAAAGAGTCTCAAAAATTCTGTCCTGGATACAGGCGAACCATTCTTTGAAGTTGTACCTTGAAAGCCTTCAAAAGACGTAAACAATTTCTTAATCAAAACCAAATTTTCCCCAATTTTTAATCAGCCAATAGCACTGGCTTAACAATGGTAGACTGGTAACAAAATAATCTGAGAGAACGCACTGTACTTCTTCAAAAGTTAGGCATCTGTGAAATATAAGAAGTTGGAAGCGATCTACATCTTTGCAGACATTTTAGTGCAAAGTGTTCAGGAATGCATATTCTGAAGGCACCAATGACTCAGCAGAACAGATAAAGGAACTGCAAGTTATTAAAAGCGTGAAGTTGCTCTCCGCGGTATCAGTTACTGATGCACAACTCAAAGCAATGGTTTAAATAATTCTGAATTTCTTAAACACGGGTACAAAAACTTGGGTGCAGTAGCAAAATGTATGGAAAAAAAACCAGGTACATTAGAAAAAATCCTTATAACAAAGTTACTCATTTTTAAAGCAAAATTTCATTTTACCTACATTCTAATTTAAAGACGGCCGGCAGGAAAATCCAGATGGAAAGGAGAGAGAACGTATATCCTTTCTTGGCCACACTGAGCTCAAAAGCATTTAAGTGTGGCCACCGCATACCCAGATTACCTTGATGAACACACATACCCCCGGAGAGCGTTCAGGTGGGCACCGAGTGCAAACCAACTTCCGATGCAGTTCAAGCCAGGATGAGAAAATGGGTCTCTTAGCAAAACTACTTGGCGCTCTGTCCAACGCAAATAGAGCAGAAACATCCTGCTCGCCTCTGCCTCGTTGCTAACAACCAATCTAACAAATGGGTTTTGCAACGAAACCCTTGACTCCAAGTTGGTTCAACAAAGAGTTGTGCAATTCTTACCCCCAGATGACCCTCCTGGTGGTTCTTCTGTGAAGCGTGTTTAGTCTTTACTGAGCTGGGGGCAAACTAACTGGGGCAAAGGAACCTGAGCATTACACACATACCCCCCAAATCACCGCTTTTTGTCCTTCACAGGAATCATAGAGCTGGAAGGACCCACAGAGGCTTCCAAGCCCAGGTCTGTGTAGGAATTTAACGTAAAGCATCCGTGACAGATGATGAGTCTCAAGCTTCTGCTCGAACACATCCAGTGAAAGGGAGGCCATGCCATCCTTCGTAATCGCTTCCCTGGTGATCTGCTCTTGGGGTTAGGGTTTTCTTGCCCTAACGTTCCGCTGGGGGATGCCTGCCTCTCGGGTACGACCGCCGCCATCTCCCCTGCATGCCACAAACAACACAGAGCTGGGCTCGGCCTTCTTCCCTGCAACAGCCTCACAGGTACTTGAAGCTACCTCATCCCTCGCAGGGCCCGCTTCCCAAGGATAAATGTGTCCTGTTCTGTCAATCTCGCTTCATGGGGCTCCGTTCCTAGTCCCTGATGTGGCATTGGTAGCATCTCGTTTTTGTAAAAAGGGAAAGAAAAAAACCTGAGATGCTTCCAAGGGCACCGATACGCCTGTTGTTTCTCAGGGGCCCCATCTGGCCATTCTCAGCCCTCACCACTTCGGTGCAGCCTTGGAAGGACGGATGCACTGACATAACCAGCTCTATGACAGCAAAAGGGGGGGAAAATCGCCCTGCGGGACGATGTGCCCGTGAGTAAGGCTATTTGTATTCCATCTCCTTCAATCTGTCTGCCAGCTAATAGCCTGGAATAAGAGCTAACCCAGGGATGGCAGTTCCACAAACAAAATGCCACTCCGTAAAGGAGCGCAGTCCCAGTTCTGGTTGTCATAATGCCAGCACTAAGTTGTAACCGGAGGATCACTGATTTTCCTAGCACTGAATCAGGCTTTAAGCCTTACATCTCTAACAGTGTTTCTCAACCTTGGCCAGTTTTAAGCTGTATGGACTTCCACTCCCAGAATTCCCCAGCCAGCATGCTGGGTGGGGGGGGGGGTTCTCCAGCCAGCATGTTCCTCAGCATGCTGGCTGGGGAATTCTGGGAGTGGAAGTCCACCTATCTTCAAGTTGCCAAGGCTGACAAACACTGCCCTAAGGACTCAGCATCACGCTGGGTGTTTTTAACGTATGAACCGACTGGCCGCTTCAGCACAAAGGAGAAGGAGTACTTCGTGAAAAGGCTTCTACCACCCTTGGTAGGCCGCAGCAGGTTGCAAAATTCTCCTGAACGCCCCGAGATGAAACAGCACAATAGTTGGCTCTTATGACACAATAGCCTATAGTTGATGGAAGAGTTACCAAAACGTACCCCAAAAAGGCAACGAGATATCATTAAAGCGGTTTCCCAGTGTGGTGGAACAACAGCTCCCATAATTCCAGGCCGTGGTCTTGACAGCTAGGAATTCCAGGAGCTGCAGCTGTAGCACATCTGGAGGGCGCAAGTTACAGAAGGATGTTGTGCGCCACTACCTCCACTGCTTCCCAGCTATGAGAGAAAAATCAGTATAATCCAGCCAAAGCTCTCCTCGCGTGGCCCAATTCCCTCCTAAGCCAATTCACAGATCCTATGAAAAATCATAAAAGCAGAGACCCCCTACTGCTGCCAGCAGAAATTGAGCCCAGAAGACTGGGAAAGTGACACCAAGTCCGTTGATCCGTTCCGGACAGATCAACAGGCACCGCAGCTCTCCAGCAACTTTCAGACCAAGGTCCACTCAGCTTCAGGAAGCCACTTCCCTTTCACATGATGCTCTGCAGTGACGGCACTCAATTCGGGCCAGCTCTGCTTCATGTGGGACAAGGACACCAGGCAGCAGAGCGCGCGATTCTGCAAGCTGCAAAGGGGGTTGGGAGGCAAGCCATCCTGCAGACCGTCAACCACAAATAGCTGTTCAGGAAACGCAAAGGCACTTCTTTCGTCTTACAGAAATTTCAGCCCGTCACTTTTCCAAAAGTCAGTTCAAAACTTACCGGGGCTACAATTTTGCCAGTCTGTCCAACTTGCATGTCGTTGGGGACAAAGCCTGCGTCAACAGCTGCCCGAGAGGCGCCAACTGCAAGCAAGAACGATCGTTCGATATGAAGACAAAACGTTCAGTCCCCAGTGCCGTTCCATTCCAAGACGAAGATTCCTTAATTTTGCCAATTCCCACTTCTAGGTGCGGTGCTCCCCTGCCCTGGCAGGACTGGTAATATTCTAAATGGCCTCAAGAGACCAGGAAAAGACTGCCAGAACAAGTCCCAGGTGAGAAGGCCCTATCGTGGGAGAGACCTCCCTTCACAGAAATTAGCATCCAAGCCAACTGATTCCTCCGTTATCAACGGCAAACACTGAACCAGCCCCCTCACTTAGCAGCCACCAATAACATAATGGGAATACTGGTTCCATGACTGGCTAAAGAATCAAGAGTAAAGCACTTTTTACCTGCGGCGTGCAACAGATCAGCCAGTTCGTACAACAACTTAAAGTTTTCGCCACTCTTCAAGCCTCGCCCTTAAAAATAAGAAATTAAATCTATTTGAATCGTTTAAAGTCACGAGGCCCAGCATTAGTCAAACAGATTCCCTTAGGGGGTGGTGAACTCTCTCTCTCATTGCAGGTTTTCAAAAGAAGGCAGGATGGCTATCTCTCAGGGATGCGGAAGTAGAGGATTTTTGCACTGGCCTGGGGGTGGGACTAGCTGATCTCTAAGTCCCCTTCGACTCTCTCATTCTATACGCCTGCTTCTTCTGCCCAGTTAATTTCTCCAGGCACTCCAGCATAGGAATGCTAAGGGCATTTGCTTTAGTTATTTTCGTAACTGTTGCTTCTGGATTAAAGGATTACTCCGTTACCTATGCCCATTTCATCAACAATATTTTTATTTGTAAGCCGTCCAGAGTGACTTTCACAGTGAGATGGGCGGTGTATAAATTTAATAAATAATAATTAATAACAATAATATCATCAGGGTAGAAACAGGACTTAAATCTCAGCAAACTGTTCTCCCTCTGCACGTTGGCCATGATTTCCAAGCAGGAAAGCAGGAGAACCTTCTTTTTTATTGCTTTCTTTTAAGGTAGAGATACTAAATGAGATACAGTATTACAGTATTATCTACAATGAAAAGCAGATCAGTTTGGAACTAAGACTTTTATTAGGGTTCTTAACCAATCGTAAGTCAAAGGTTGGTATTTATGGTTATTAATGTCACATACAGCTCGGTAACCTACAAGTTTCCTCCATTATTCTGTCTGTCTAGTTGAAAACTCCTCAGCCAGAATTTTGGTAGGGTGAAATTTTTTTAAAAATATACATATTCCCTTATTTGAAATGTTGCTCATGAATAAACTTTGATTAATCACTACTTACCACCTGATACAACTACTTTAGCACTAGTAAGTTCTGGCCGATCGCTTTTGGTTAACTTCTGCTCAATCCATTCGGACTGGCCAACTGGCGCAGGAGCTGATACTGTTGGCATTAACAATACCTGTCAGCGCCTAAAAAAGAGGCTGAAGATTTCCGCAAAGTCCAAAGTAGTCCCCAGCTATTACTTCTAAGCCAAAACGTTCTACTCCCAGCCACATTTTAAACAGCATTATAGATAAAAGAGCTACAATTAGACTAGCATTCACTCCATATGGTGATGGGCTTCAGTCCATGAAAACTTATTCCATTGCAGATGGCTACCTTTAGGTGCTAGCCTGCTCATCCACCATCTACAAAGAGTAGAAGAGGTTAAAACCAAATTCTAGAAGAGGTCCTATGAGTTAGAGAGTGGAAGAACAGAAGTAGGAAGAACTCTGTGTAGTGAGGATGAAACACCCTCTCTCCCCCTTACTTCAGTCTACAGCAGTGTTTCTCAACCTTGGGAACTTTAAGATGGGTGGACTTCAACTCCCAAAATTCCGCAGCATGTCCACCCATCTTAAAGTGGCCAAGGTTGAGAAACACTCAACTATAGAATCTAAAACTGCAGGTCATTACATATAGGCCAATATATACTCAAATATTTTAGGGGCATGCAATGGTCCTGTTTTAGCTTCTACAAAGCAACCTCATTCTACATTGTTGAAGTTAATTGGGGGGGGATCTTTTTCTGCCTTCAAGTCAGTCTTATACGGACAACACATCACTTTCAGAAGTGGTTTGCTTGCTGACTTGTTCCTAAGGCTGAGAGGGAATGACTGGCCCAAGGTCACCCTGCTGGCTTGTTAACCATGAGACCAAACTGGATCTCTGACCTTACGACACTGAGATCAGCTAACAGCCAAAACTGAAAGAAGTTTATTCCAACTGATTCCTACCATTTTGAAGCATGGCATTTAGGATTGCATCTCGGCAGGGTGAAGGCTTGAGTCTAAACCTTAGCAGCTATCCAAAAGACATTAGATATTGTAAGATGCAGCATCCAAGAATTCTACAAATTCCTTGCATTTTCACAAGGAATCCACCCAAGGTTTCTAAGCCCCGAGAAGGCACATAACCAAGCGAGATGTTCTAGAGAACGCTGAGAATTGGAAAATGTAAGAAGAGGAGAGGGGAATGTGAGAAATGCATGTAACTATATTACAGCGCAAGCAGATGTCTCTGTGTTTGTTTTAATAGATGTTTTAATCCAATTACAACCGAAGCAATAGAAGGCAAAAATGTAATGGAACACTCACTTTTTTCTACAGTTGCACTGCCC
Organism: Candoia aspera; assembly: GCF_035149785.1. Lineage (NCBI taxonomy): Eukaryota > Metazoa > Chordata > Lepidosauria > Squamata > Candoiidae > Candoia > Candoia aspera. Next base: position 4,853,825 of record NC_086165.1, on the reverse strand, counting down.
CCACTCACTGGAGCAGCCTCAAAGGAAGTACCTCGGACCGAGAGCACCTTTATCTTCTCATCACACTTCACAGAGCACAGAGCGTTGCCTGACACACACACCCCAAAAAAAAATCAAGGTCAGATATAGCTGCATCCAGACAATGGTTTGACTTTTGTTCACATGAAATTATTTTAGACAGTGAAACTTAAAAGGCTCAAAAACAGTCTCAAGTGTTGTGTGTTTCCACTTTTCCATTAGCCACCTCTAGCGTGAGAATTCTTTTCTTTCAGGAAGCTGAATGGCTTGACCTGTTCAGGATAACGAACTTGTGCAATTTACACAGGAGTCTGCAGTTGTGGCTTTGTAGGAAAAAGCACCCACTGTCTGAACACGGGGCCTGCAACCCACGATCACCAAGGAGAATGCTTGATGAGGGTGGGGAGTTTGGAAAGATGGAAGAGACGAAACGAAGAGATTAGGAAGGCGAAGACGAATAGAAACAAAAATTACCCACTAGCCCAGCATAATGATTTTTAAAGAGGAAATTATTAGATGGTGATTCAAGCCTCTATTTGCAATCCATCAATCTCTGAAGGCAGGATAGCACTGACAAAAGGAAAAAGAGCCCAGCCATAACAAACTTAAAAAGACATAAAAGCTCATGCTTTCATGTCCAAATTACATTAGGGGATCAGATAAACATAATGAGGCTAGACAAGTATTTGGGCTGCAAAATAATAAGGGAAAGTCAATTAAATATTACAAATAATTGCATCAATGTCCTCCTAACTAAGAAAAATTAACCCTGCGGATTGCTGAAATCAGAGCTAATGTAACCCACATGAAATAAAGGGGATTCGCTGAACGGCTTACGGTTTGCAAAATCTTATCAGAAGTGCATTAACAAGAATGCGATACATATAAAGAATGTCAGCAGATCTGGTTGATTAAGAAGCTGGATCTGGTTTCTCAGAACACTGAGCCTCAATCTTATCGTACTTGGAAGGATCCTGTTTGGAGAAACCATTTCCACTTCCCAGCCCTCAGAGCTTCCTCGTTTAAACTTCTCTGTGTCACAAGTACACCGGAACAGACTTGCAAAACTCACCTGCATAAATAGTCCTCACAAAAGTATCAGGTGACTTGATTTCAATTATGTCTGAGATGGGAGCAACATCCAACTTAGCAGCCACTCTGGGAAGGAGATTCTAAACATTAAAAATATGTTGACAGTAGCAAACAACTCGGCGACACCAAGGCAAAGCTAAGCGGCTGTTCTAATTCTACCCTGAAAATTACAGATACGTTTAAGCAATATATTTAGTGCTTCTCTGTGACACAAGGTCCATTAAAACAAATGAAAGATTAACAGACCGAGCAGCATAGGCTACGTTTTAGGAGTATCAGAGATATTCAGAATCCTATTTATATAGTGGCTCAATCTCTCTAGAGCAACAGATTCTGGGTAGTCTGAAATATGCTCACCTTCCCGAAGGCAGACGCTCCAGCACAGATGTGTGTGTAACCGAACTGCTTCTGAGTTTCCAAGATCAGTGGAGTCAGCTCCTCTGGAGAGAAAATATAATGGTCAGAGCAATTTTTTTTTTGGTCTGGCAAAAGGCAAGCTGCAAAGAATCTTAATGCAAAATCAGTTTGGGAAAGAGACTCACCAGCCAGAAGTCCTTTATATGCATCGTGTTGAGCAAAAAGAACCTTGGACACTCCCTGCACTTTGCTCAGCTCTTGTGCCACCTGCAAGAAGTAGATCGTGACTTCAGTGTTCCACAATTCCCAAAATTCCTAGCCATCTCTGCAAATCTGAAATGCTAGATTATTATTTCTATAGGGGAAGCATTGCTATCCTGCCTAGATGTTGGTGAAAAGATAATGACAGGGGTGGGGGGATGTAGAACGGTAATTTAGAGCAGAGTTTCTCAAGCTTAGCAACTTTAAGACATGTGGACTTCAACTCCCAGAATTCCATGCTGGCTGGGGAACTCTGGGAGTTGAACTTGCCATGGTTGAAAAACACTGATTTAGAGCTACAACTTTCTCAGTTCTTTCAGTCCTACACAGAGATACTTTGACATTCCTTTCCTTTCAGCAGCTCCAACATTAGATGGATTTTTTTCATTTCTGTTCTCAGGCTTGAAAAACTCTCACACCAAAGCTAATTAGCCTGCCTAACCAGCAAATTAGTAGACAAGAGCAACGGCCTGGGTAAGCACACTTTATTTATTTATTTACCTTTTCACAGTTGGTTCCCGCTACCAAACAGGACACTTCGCCTCCGAGGCGTTTTGCTGCAGTAACGGTGTTCAAAGTAATCGGTATAAGGGCCTCGTTGGCATGTTCCGCTATTACCAGCGTACTCTGACACCGGTGAAGTAACGAAACCTGGAAAACAAGATAAAGATGGAAGAAAAAGAAGTTGGATCAACACAAAAATACCTGAAATTCTGCATGGACAAGTAACATATGCTAAAGATTTTAGTATTTACTTACTGTTCCGTCTCATAAACAGTTGCAATTATTTAGTAGATAGATACTTGCATGCACAGCATTTGCAAGCATAAAACAAGATCTGATGCTTCTGTTGAGATCTATTTATGAAGGAGTCTCCCTACCTCAACATCCCTTATATCTTTTGTATAATTTTTGTCATCCCAAATCAATCCACTGCAGGACGATTATGGTTATGGACCATCGAAGGTTATGGACCATAATCTATCATGCTGGTCCAGTGTGGGCTGGTAGACAGATGTTTTCAACTTCCAGTCAAGAAGGTGACTGGCCAAGTCACCCAGGCAGCTCCCATACCTAAGGGACAACTAGAATCTGGATCTTCTCAGTCCTAGTCCAGCACCTTAACCACTACACCACATTGCCTGTCTATGAAATACCATGCCAAAAATAACTGGAGGATATATGTACTTAACAATGGAAGCAAGGACATTGCATTATTACACATCTTAGTTTAAATCTTCAGTCTTCCCCAAATTAGCAAAGCCAGAAGACATTCCTTGCTATATATTTCCCCTGGTGGAGCAACTTACTCCCAGTTTGCTGGATTTTCCCTTTAAAGTTCACTACAGATTCATAAGTACCTTTTTCAATTGCTTCATTACATGCTTAACATAAAAGGGACTGCATTTAGACCTCCACTTTGTGTAGGTGCTCTGGATGATGTGTTTAGTGAACCATGATTTAAGACACCATAGGCAGAAGAGTGCAGGTTTCTGTAGGATACTTCATGTTCCAACTTAAGTGTATTAAATCATCAAAAGGTGTAAAGGATTTTTAAATCATTTGAGGTGAATTACCAGTAAGAAATTACTTATTGCCAATATACATCAAAAGAACCTATTTTTGATTATGCCCCATACATCATTTTCCATAAAAAGTTACAAGGCCGTAGGCAGGGCCTGAAGAATAAATCTATGCCTTCATGGCAAAATGCCCACATTCGCTCAAATTTATAGTCCTGTCACAAAGGAAAATATGCTGTACTGCTGAAAGTTGGATGCTTAAGTTTCCTGTGGGACTGAAAGATATCTGAAAAGTCAATCCCCTGTTTGTTGGAGAGGAAGTGCTTTTATTTATTAATAAATGCTCAAGGTAGAATTCATGAGGATGGGATAAAATGCAACTTTCCCGGAGCCACATCTTGTAACGTGCTTATCAATGCCCGCAGTTCTGCTTGCAACAGAGACATTCCCTTTGTGCTTCTCTCTGCTGCAACACACACACACACACACACACACACACACTTATTGGCGCTGGCTGTCACCTAGAAAGTCCTACATGGCACAGGGCCTGGTTACTTGAGGAACCAAGAGCCCCCCGATGGGAGGAGATGGGCGGGGACAAATCAGATCAATAAATTAAATAAATAAAGCCACCTGTCTCCCATAACATCTGCCCACTGATTCAGTCCTGCAGCGTTGGCATGCTCTGGGTTCCTTTGATTAAACAGCGTCCTCTCTCAGAAGCCCGGAAATGCGTCTTCTCTGTAGGAGAGAAGAGGCCTTCGGGGCGCCCTCTGAGATCTGGATGGCCCCCACTCTGCAGTTGCTGAGAAGAGCCACGAAGGCCTGGCTCTTCACCCAGGCCTTCGGCAAAGGGGAGGGAGACCCCTCGCTTCATCACGCTTGCCCATCTTTTAATGTTTCATTGATTTTACTGTAATTCCTTTGTTGCCAGCCACCAGAGTTACTGAGTCGGGTGGCATACAAATTCAATAAATAATAGTAATAATAATATTATTATTATTATTATTTATTGAGAGTGGAGAGGAAAGCCAACCTTTCAGCAGTGTTTGTTCCAAGAACACACACACACAAGGGTGGGCAAAACCCTGCTCTCCAGCAGAACTACTGTATTTCACCTGGAGAGCAAGAGGGAAGTTTTGTACAAACAGCCAACGGGAATCAGAAACATGCGCTCATTATGCTATCATTCAAAATGGCAGTGGGAGAATTCATTTATTTTTTGTTTCTTGGAGACTGCCGTTGAGTCGTTCAGTCACTAATGACTCTTCGTAAGCTGATGGATGTCTTCTTAAAATTCACAGCCAGCACCTGTCGGTAACAGCTTCTTTAAATCCTTGTACACTCACAGCTGTGTCATCAAAGACAGCATCTCAGCACCCTGTCTGGTCTCGGCCTCTTTTTCTGTTGCCCTCAATTATTCCCAGCACCAGAATCTTCCCACAAACTCTTGCTTTTGCGTTAGATATCCAAAATATCTAAGCTTTCGCTGGCTGGGGAATTCTGGGAGTTGAAGTCCACACATCTTAAAGTTCCCAAGGTTGAGAAACACCGACATGTATCGTCTGTTAGCAGTGCTGCCTTCACCTGTTTTTAAGGTTTTTAAAAGCATGCACCCCCCAAAAAGTACAGGATATTAATCCTATCGACGTCTTCTTAAAAGGAGTTACCTCTTCTCCTCCCTATTCCAACCTTGCTCTCTTTGGAAGTTGATCCACTTTTGGCCCATTAGGAACCCAGCCAGGAGGGAGGGAGGAATGGGACACAGTGTCCTGGGAAGTGGCAGGATTCCAATTAACCGTGAACTTGGAAGTACTCCAGAAAGCGAAAATGTCTTGCTGACCTACTTGTGTCCATGTATGGCTTTCCCCACCCATCACGGAGTAGCAAAGCGAACTGCACCAACAGGCTCTGTTACCCCTTTCACTCCATCAGTCCATGAATATCTCTGATGTTGCTAGCTAAGTGTGGGCACTTGCACCACGGCACCGATGCAAACGGCAAGAGGTAGCAGCATCCACAGGCAGTGCTTTTAATGAAGGCTTGAGTGCCCTATAATTCACCGGTGACACATTGATAGCTGCTTTGCTAGAACTGTATAAACACACAGTGGAAGCAAGATTCACACCGATGGGGCTAATTTGCAGTGTGTGTGTACACGATGGCTTAAAGCTGGGATTTTCAAACCTTTTCAAGCTGTGGAACCTGTTTAAAAAAAAATAAACCAGAAACAGAAATTCCCCAAACTCCTGATCCAGGGATAGAAAATTGACTGCATCTGAGGGAAAGTTATTTTTTCCTGCCCTTTGCCTGTCAGGCAACCCCGCTAAGTTCCCAGGCACCCACCCACCCCCAGGGTTCTGCAGAGCCCAGTTTGAAAAACCCTGGCTTAGAAGTCCAGCAGATACACTCTGGCAGAAGTAGTGGGCTCCCTATGGGCAGGTGGGCTCAAGCAGAGGATAAGCACTTGGGGGGATGCTTTAATCTGAATTCCTACACTGAGCAGGAGCTGTTCTTGAAGACCTACCTGATCCTTTCCAACTCTAGGGCACCACTAGACAGCCACACTCAAAGTTCTTAACCTACCAGAGGGTGCTCTGTAGCTTTGCAAATTTCATGCATCAATATCAACCAAGGACACAGTTTCAAGAGGGGCCTCTAACACAGAACCAAAGCGTAAGTGGGTTTCCCCCACTTCTAAGAACACTGTCTCAGGAGGGTGCAGGGCCAAGTCTTGCAAATTAGCAACCTGCAGAAAAGCAGCAAAACCACGCTGAAGACCCAGGCATCTAATTTCTGTCCTTTGCATGATGACATCACGACATTGTGTGATGTCGCTGACAATGACATGACGAAGCAGCGATGAGCTTTGGGGCTGAAAGGCTGTGATGTAGTTTTCTAACATCCTGTCGTTTTGCGGGGAGCTCCGGCTGGCATCTTCAGAGGCAGAGCAAGCTGCTTCACAGCATATATCTGAGCTGCCGAGGCGCCAAAAAACTAGACCACAGCCATTCAGCACCAAAGCTCATCCCGGCTCAGTTGAGCCCACCCACAAAAGGCTCCCCAGATACCAGTAGGAAGGCCAACATGCCAGGGATGGGCCAGGGACATTCCACAATGGAGGGCAAAGCCTTCCATGACCAGAATGGGCTCTGCAGAAGCACCACATACGCCAAGCCACTCAAATTCATACACCGCTCAGTCAGTAGGTGAGATGAGCAGCTGTATAAATTTACCAAATTCATACCAATTCAGCAAATAAATAAAAATACATATATGTAAATAACCCAGAGAAAACCTATCCATATGGTCGCAAAGAGTCGAAAATGACTTGATGGAACATAATCCACCCATCAGAATATAGATCAATCAATCAAGCCACTAAATCCAAAAGCCACGTCCTCTGAAGGGCTGCGTTTCTTCAATGAGGACTGCTGGGGGGGGGCGGTTCCCACGTCCAACTGTCAGGACCACCAGAGCAGCAGGTGCCATGATGGGGCCATCCAGGCACATGCCCAGAATGGGGGGGGGGCATGTGAAGGAGACCCATGCCATCTCCACCCTTCGGGTGCCCCCAAGATCCTTGACTCAGGCACAAAAAAGGCCCTTTTCCTGACCCCCCCCCGGGCACCCCACTTTAGGCGGCCAAAGTGAAAATGGACCACAGTCGGGCACAGGGCACAGAGTCACCCCCACATTTTACTCCAAGGCTGTCAGAAGACTTGGGGGGGGGGTTCGAGGTAAGAGAGGCGAGTTTCTGTTCATTCACCCCCCCCACCCCCTTCCCCCCATCTAGGGTTGTCTTTAAGTGGGAAAAACCCGAATCATCAGAACTGGCACTGCCAGCCCCAGCCGGGGGCACTTTGCCCTCCTTCCGCCGTCCTACCTTGCAGGGCCGGCGGAGGGGGAGAGGGAGCGGCATTAAGGTCAACGCCCCCGCAGAGCCCCCTCCCACCCAGGGAAGAGTCCTCAGTCAGGCCTGGCCTCCCTCGCGTGACCTTTGACCTTGGGAGCGCGGCCGGCCTACCCTGCGGGGCGGGCGCGCCGGCAGGGAGGCTGGGGCCGCTCAAGCGCCCTGGCTGCAGCCGGCACTCACCGCTCTCCGCCCCAGGCGCTGCGCCCCGAGGACGCCCCGGAGCGCGGTCATGGCGGCCCCCGACGCCGAGCCTTCTTCCTCCTCTTCCTCGGTCTCCGCCTCAGGCACCGCCCCCGCCCCGCACCGCCCCTCCGCGCCCCTCTCGCGAGAGTTCTGCGGAACGGGAGGCGGTGCCGCGACCGCCATTGCGGTTGAGGGGCGGCAGGCCGGGAAGAGCGGCGGCGCTGCTCATTGGCGCTCAGGAGCCAATCGGCGAAAGAGGCGGGAATGCCAACTTTTCGCCAAGTCGGAAAGTGTCCGCCGTTGAAAGGAGCTGGAAAGGGGCGGGGCGCCTTTGACTGGCTGGCTAATCAGGGAAAGGGGGACGGCCGGGTTTCCTCGTCCATCTGTTTCTTAGCGCCGCCTTAGAGGATGCGGTGGCTTGGACTTCATCTCCCATAAGCCCTTTCGCTGGGGGCTTCTGGGAGTTGTTCCATATTTATGATCCCAATTTTTTTGGCGAATAACACTGACCTACCTTACAAGATTGTTGTAGGAAGCCCAGCAGACTGATTCTACGTGGCGTGCTTTCTTGTAAGCTCATGCCTCCGTTGTTACTTATAAAATCTTGGCAACCTTTTTGGCCTCCTTTTCCTTGTGTTTCATTTTTCCAAGCATCAGGGTTCCCTCCTCCTGCATCAACTATCCAAATTATTTCAACTTTAGCCTCATTATCAGTCCTTCCAATGAACAATCTGGTTTTATGGCATCTAGCATTAAATATTTTGTTCCTCTTACTATCCAAGGAACTTTCAACAGTTTTCTCCAGCACCACAATTTTAGTTCATTCAGCCTTTCCAGTGGTCCATCTTTCCCTGCCATTTATACAGCTATTATATGTTTGATGTTTTTGTTATTGGTGCGATGTCTCTGCACTTTAATATCAAAGAGACTGGAATATTTAATATTTTGTCTAGATTTGTCATGGTCTTTCTATGATGCAGACCTGGATTCCAAGTGAAATTGTGTGATTTTTGGGAAAATAAACAAGCTGGCTGGCTGGACTGATTTCGTATAGACTGCTGTCTGCTTCTGTTGTAGCTTAGCAAAAATGCCTGGTCTGCTAGTCAAAACAGCTGACGTAGATTGTTGTATTTGTGAGGATAGTAAATTAGTAGTTTAAGCCTCAAACAGTTTATACAGGTAGTCCTCGCTTAACTACCACAATTGGGACTGGAATTTCAGTTGCTAAGTGAAGCGGTCATTAAGTAAATCTGACCTGATTTTACGACCTTTTTTGTGGCGGCCGTTAAGCGAATCATGCAGTTCCCCATTGATTGTGCTTTCCAGAAGCCAGCCAGGAAGGTCAAAAATGGCAATCACATGACCACGGGATGCTGTGACGGGTCATAAATGCGAACTGGTTGCCAAGCGCCCAAATCATGATCACGCAACCGTGGGGACGCCGCAACGGTCATAAGTGTGAGGACCAGTCGCAAGTCGGTTTTCCAGCACTGTCGTAAGTCCGAACTGTCACAAAATGAATGGTCATTAAGCAAGGACTGCCTGTACTAATCCAGAAGGCCTGGCAACTTGAACAGCACAACCATTGGAAGCCAAGGAAGTGGGTCTCCATTTGTAGAAGACAACAGTCAACAAAAAGTCTTCCTAGGGGAGATTTTTTTATAGACAGTTACCATTTTACAGAAGCAGTCTGAAAAACTCACTCATGGCTTCTCTGACTACAAGATCTTTCTACCTAAATCTTCTCAGTACATCTTGGTTCATCAAAGACTCCTCAGCTTCCTTAACTGGTCCACGAGGGAGCAGATCCAAAGTGGCCCGATCGACCTGGGCATGGTAACATGGTGCGGTGTGGCAACCAACCCATTAAGAAACTAGACAGTTTCTTTGCCAGCCCACTCCTGAAACAGGAGAGGTCAAAAAAGTCAAGATGGAGGCCACAGTCTCCCCCTCAAAGCCCTGCCTATAAACCAGGGTGGTTGTGGCAGCCGTCTTGACTTTGTGAACTCCCTTCCTGTGACACCCCCCCCCCGCCCTGAAAGTTTCACAAAGTATTTCTCGCCAAGACCAAGTTAACCACCCTTTCTCTCTGAATGGAACATACATTAAATCTTCCTCCTGCTTTCCCACTTGCATCTGCTCAAAACTTGGAGGGGCTTTGCATAATCTGTCCGTAGGTGACTGAAACAAGGTTGGAAAACTGAAATGTTCAGAGTGTGTTGCCTGGTTTTTTTCTTTTTCCCCCTTTCCTCTTCTCCTGCCAATTGTCTGTTTGACCTAGCAGCTTCAAAGCCCAGTCACGCAACACCAGCCTAGCGCCGTATCTCCCTTCCAAGAGATTTACTACTCCTTCAGCTGACGCCCCTTCCTCAGACGCAGCCCAAGGGCCATTAAATCTGCAGAGCCCATTCTGAGATTGGGAGGAGCGTCCGTTGGCCTTTTATAATTTATAGGCTTTCAAGTGTTTTTAAGGAATTGAGCCTCTCTGTCCCAGGATTTGAATTTCATAGGGCAATATGAAAATGATTAAAGGAGAATTCCTCGGAATGTGGTTTGCATTCTGGTGCATGGAGGCGGCAGATGCGACGGATCAAATCCGACCCCAGCAGATTACTTAATCCTTCCCAGGGCAAGCCACACAGCCAAGCTGCAGCTGGCTGCAGTTGCAAAAACCCTGTGGTTACAACTGTGTGCCAGCTTAATACTGGAGCTGTGGCGGCTTTCAAAACACCCAACAGAGTGCTTTGGCACTTCCTATTTGTCTTTTCTTTGATCCTGATATTTCAGGCTGCAAAGATTTAAACTATCTCCCCGTTTTGTCAAACTGCTCACCAGGCAGGCTGGGAAGTTTGAAAGCTGGGGCACTAACACCCTTTGGGAAGTACACAGGGGGCCCAGTGTGTTATGCACAGCCAGCTCCTTGTACCCGATTTATACTACGGCTTAGATGCCGTAGTGTGTAATCAGCCCCTGTTTGGGATGTCCTGCACGTATAAATTGATATCTGTCTCAGAAATTCTTACACCACTTTTTGATTGGCTGCAATGATCTGAAGAAAGCCGTTGCTTTACAGGCCAAGGAAAGAATTGGGAAGACACACATTCCCAGCCAGGGCAGAGAATTCTTATTTGCATCTTTACTTGCTGTTCTTAAATTATTGCTTTGCCATCTTTGGCCAGTTGACCAGATCTTTGATTTCTCCCCATCTATCTTTTGTATAGAACATTCTAGGATGTTGCAACGGTTTTATGAATGCATGGGACCCTCAAATGCAATTACAGTGGGTGACTCTCCATATCTTTCTAAGGAATGGCTAGGACATCAACACAGCATTTGACTTCCTGCTTAAAAATGGCACGCACGGCTGGCATTGGATGGATGGAGGAAGGATACATTAGGAATGCCCCCTTCCCTACTTGCTCTTGTGCTTAAGCCCACTGATCGTCGCAAAGCAAAGTACTTTTTCACTGACTAATTGCAATGGAAATAGGAACCATCAACTAGAAATTCAACTAGGGGTGGGGGGAGCCTTGAACATGAACTCCATCAAAAAATCCCATAGAGGTGCAAGAGGAAGCCAGGACTTTCTAAATAATAATGTAACAAGCACATCCTCTGCATGGTCAGATAATCTTATCTCACGATGTTCTGGAAAGACCTTACTAAGGAGATGCCAAAATACAAAAACAATAGCCTCGATATAATAATAATTAGAGATGCATCTTACACCAGTTGTCTGCATATGTTAGACACTAAATCCTTGGCTTAGGATAAAAGAAGATGGGAAATGTGGGTCAGATTTCTCCGCCTCGCCCATACAAATACCTCTGAAACTTTTGAGAGGCCCCAGGCAGCACATGTCTGCTCTTCGGCTGCAAATCAATTGGATCAATATAGCAGGCAGGGGCCATATGGATTGGTGCCACATGCGCAACCCTTGTAAACCAGAAATCAATTAATGGCAGTTGTTGGTCCCTAACACAGTCTTCTGTGGTGACAGAGAGCGCCTTGTGAATGTTCTCCAAAGGCTTGCAGGGCATCATAAAATGTAAGGGTGGGAAAGAACCTTGGAGATCATCCAGTCCACCCCTTTGCCCGGTGCAGGATTCTATTACTGTGGCATCCCCAACAGATAGCTATCCAGCCTCTAGTTGGTAGAAAGGCCCATTCAATCACCAGCATTCCTGAACCTGGTGGTTACCCGGTATGGCTACATTCACAACCCAACTGGATCATCAGGGAAATCTTTCTTCAACTCTGCAAATAGAGAGGGCACTTCGCTTTGTGGAAAGGCAGCACAAACACATAGAAGGTATAGATGACATCCCAGCGAACCACAGCACCACCCCTATATGTTGCCAGTAAGACCCACAACTCACTGTATGCGCTGCCAACAGCCCCGTGGCTCTCCTCTATCTACGTTTAGCCAACTACCAAAGTTTATTTTATTTATGCTGGCTTTTCCTAGATTCCAGTTTCGTTTTGTATATTGTTGCTGTTATAACTGATTTCCTCTTGCCGATCGCTGTGATTTTGGGCTGCTTGTGATATCCGGTATCAGTCTGAGAGTTTTGCTTTTTAAATGGCCTCGTGGGCTTTGCAAGGAGGGGCAGGAGATGAGTGAGTTTGGAGCACTAATAGTGAATGTGTTGGTCGAGCATGGGCCCTCTATACTCAAAACCAAATAGGAGAGGTGGATCAGTAGGTTGCCCCAGCTTTTGTGAAAATGGGGGGGGGGGAACGCTGAAAGGATCGGGAGGGATCCAAACGTACCAAATAAGGACTGGGCCCATTCAGCGGATAGAGAATGCCAATAGGAAAGAAACGGGAACCCAGTGCATAAAGGAAGCGTTTTTTCATTTGGCTGAGCATTTTAGAGGCTTTTAATAAGGGTGAAGATTGTATCAGCTTGATCCACTTTAGCTGAACCACAACAAAATCTTTCTCTTAAAAAAGGCTTTCAGTATAATGGATTTTAAAAAGAAAAGAAACGGTGGTATAGTTGTGCTTTTTACACCCTTAACACGAAACCAAAGTCTGAAGTTTTGTTGTTTAAAGTCTCTTTTGGAGTGGAAGGAAGGAAGGAAGGACATAATGAGTTATTTTTTTAAGCCCATTGTTATCCTGGATTATATCATTGGATGTCCTGACCTAGTTTATTTTAAAGGGAGATGATAGATAGATAGATAGATAGATAGATAGATAGGGATAGACTGCCTGCCTGCCTGCCTGCCTGCCATCATGGCATTTATTCTTTGCACAACCTCAGAAATTTCACATCCATGGCAATTACTTCAAAGCTCAACTTTTTAAAAGAAAGCACAGGACACTCTTGTGCATTTTTTAAAAAAGGAGGGAGGAGATTAAATGTGATGTGGAAAGCGCACTGGTGCACACTGATGGCCACAGAAATCCTTTCCTTCCTTTGACAGATCTGTGGATCCAGGGAAGACCTCTCTGGAGGCCTGGCACCACCGAGTGTGCCAAGCAAAGCTTTGCCTTGCAAGGGCACAGCAAGGTAAAGCTTCAGTCACGAGGAGTGCCAGCCAGCAGCCCACTGCAGGTTCCCTGTTGCAGCCTGCCCGCCTCGTTCTGTGACCAACAGCCTTGCTTGGCAATCAGCCAGAGGCCTCCTCCACTAGCCAGCCAGCCAGCCTCCTTCGGCAGGTTCCTCCTGCCCTCTTTAACTTCCCCACCTCTCTCAGAGAACCCTGCATGGAATGGAAAGAGGTTCTCTGCTTAAGCTGTCCAAGCCACTGGATAATTTTAAGCATGCACAGACATCTGCTGTCACAGACATCATGCACAAGGATGAGACAGCGCCAGGAGGAGTAGAAAAGCAAGGCAGTGTGGAGTAACGGTTATGGGTTTGGGTTACCGCTGGAAACACTCAAGTCCACTCTAAGCCACAGAAGCTCCCTGGGCAGCTTTGCCCAGTCAAGGAAGGAAGGCAGCTTTGCCCAGGAAGGAAGGGAGGAAGGGAGGAAGGGAGGAAGGGAGGAAGGGAGGAAGGGAGGAAGGGAGGAAGGGAGGAAGTCTCTCAATCAACCTACCTTGCAGGGTTGTTGCTATGGGGAAGGGGGAAGGAGCAAATGCTCTATAGGCAGGTGTGAGCATCCAGAGCAGCGTTTCTCAACCTTGGCAACTTTAAAACATGTGGACTTCAACTCCTAGAATTCATTGTGGCTGGGGAATTCTGGGAGTTGAAATCCACACATCTTAAAGTTGCCAAGGGTGAGAAACACTGCCCTAGAGGGTATAACTCCAGCAAATTTTTAAAAATAGGGGTGCAGGATGCTGCCTCTAGGAACACCACTTGGAATTCCAAGGCTGGGATTCCTTTGTAGAATCCCTGTTTCAGATAGAGAAGGTTCCAGGGTTAATGGGCAGCCTCTCCAGTAGAGCTGGAAAAATGCCACGCTTAAAATCTTAGAAATACATTCCTAATGTAGACCAGGAGTAGGCATTTCTTTTTTTTAAGGATAGCGTTCTAGTTTAGAAGTCCCCAGATTCAGTCGCTGGCCTCTCCAGCTAGATCTTGAAAGACTCCTGTCTAAAGCCTGGCTAGCAGTCAACGTTGGAGTTCTAGATTCAATGAACTAGGATTAGATTCAAATGCTGTCTTTCCAAGACACTGTCCTGTTGCCATTAAACTCTACCAAGAGCTTCTTCCTTTTCCCCCTGCCAGAAAGGGAAGTGGAAATGCACAATTCACTCCTCGAAGTAGGACAGTCTGGGTCAGCCTGAAGGAGCAGGCCTGCAGACACAGTCAGCCAAGAGAGCAGATAGTCCATCTGAAACAGCAGGACCTTGGACAGCTCCAGGCCAACAGTGGTGCCAACAAGGCCTGGAACCCAATGGAGGCTTCAACCATCCTCTTATCATTGGCCTTGTCTTCTTTTTGCTGAACAGGGAAGGCACATTTCTGGCCTGAAAAAGCTCATTCACCTAGATAGATCTGATCAGATTTGCTAGTCCAAGGTGGGACTTAAGTGGTGATGTTAGTGGGACTTCTGAAGCTTCTGGCCCAGGAAATGCTGGTTGAAAGAGGTCTATCTGGGCAAGATGGGGATTAAACTCAATTTCTGGGGCCTTTATTAGTTTCATGGCCCATGTTACCAAACTACGGGGCTTCTTATGCCTTAGGGGAACCTCCTGTTCAGAATCTATGTCCTAATCATTGCTTGAAGATCTGGACAAGGTAGCAATACATTTGCAAGGGGAAGCATATGAGATACATTGTAATTTCCCATGATCACATCTGGCAGGTAATCTAGATCTGAATTCAACACGTGCTTCCCTTGATCAAGTACTCTGGTGAGGTTTAGTGAATATGTGAGAATGAAAGGTACATGTGTCTACCTTATCTATTTTGTAATCAAAAATCTGGGAGGTTAACAAAGAATTCTTTGCATGCTGCGTATCATTTACTGTGAGTCACTTGCCCATCCAAGTTCCTAGAAACATTGATTTCTCACTGAAAGGTACCCGAGGGTGTTCCTGGCATAAACTATGGACCCTTGACCAAGGCTGCATCCCACAACGTGTGCCTCAGTGGGTGATTCAAGAAAACAGATTGACTATAAGTGAAATATAACAGACCCAGATCACTGATGACACAAGCATGTTCTTTGATGTCTACAAAATACAATACCCTTGATTTAAACAAATGCCATATTTCCCTGGATTGCAGAATTCAGTTATCAGCTTGCTTTTAAATATATATACAAAAGTTGTGCTTTATGTACTAGCTGTATCTCACCTTTTTTTCTGTCTTGTGTGGGACAGGGAAAAAAAGATAACTGTATTTGAAAGCTTTGTTTGGAGAATCTGATCAATTTAATGTTGCCTTCTTTTAAGATCTACTTACCTTTAATAGCTCCTGCCAACCTAGCAGTTCAAAAACATGCAAATGTGAGTAGATTAATAGGTACCACTTTGGTGGGCAGGTAACGGCGTTCCGTTTAGTCATGCCGCCACATGACCACGGAGGAAGTGTCTTCGGACAAACGCCGGCTCTTTGGCTTTGAAACGGAAATAAGCAGCACCCCCTAGAGTCGGACATGACTGGACTTCATGTCAAGGGAAACCTTTACCTTTACCTTTTACCTTTAATAGGCTCTGCTTGGAAATTTGCAAATGAATGGCTATATAAATGGATTTACATAGCTTCATGCTAAAGGGAAGGGAATAAATTCCTTCTTACATAAATTACCTTTCAGTTACAAGCTAATCCATTAGGGAGAAAGTTTCAAACCCAGAATTTCAAAGAGATGTTCACAAAAAGCATTTACAAGTGCGGTCATCCATTTACATTTCAAACTACTACCACACCTGGACATTTTTTATTAAGAAATTGTCTGTCGATTGACAAAAGTGTAATCCACTGATCAGTTTTCTAAGACAAAATCCACTGGCATGATTGGATAGAAGAGCTTATTTTGTTAAATGGATCTTCCTATAAAATTGCCTTGCTACTTTATTCAACTCTAGGAATGGGTTGTGTCTATTATAAAGCCAAAATACATGCCTACACAGATCTACAAACAATCCACCATAAGCATGATGATTCTGTTATTATAAAAGTATTTGTTGTCTGCTATTATGTGAGCCCTGATTGATTTTATTTGAAAGTCTTATAGCATTTGGAAGAGAGACTTACAAATAATTATGATTCATTATTATAATAACCAAATCAGAAATGTATAAGTAGGTCAAACAATAATGCTTGCTCACCAGAAAACAATCACCACTGTCTTTCTTCTTCTCTTAAGTGAATAAAAATATTCTCCAAGACTCAAATAAATCTGTACTTACAGGAATATTAAATGTTGACTTTACTTCATAGAAAGCATTCATCTAAATGGGATTTGATTTGTTTGTTCTGTTTTCCTTGAGAAACTTGGTATGCTGATAGACAACAAATTGGGAAAAGAGAGAATTAGTGTGGTAATGGGATGCAGCCGTCTCAGGCTGTCCAGTGAGATTATCTGATGCCTAATTATGGACAGATTGTGATTAATGTGATTACGGATTGGATATTAATCTGATTCTGGATTGATCTTGTAATGTTTTGTCTGTTCCAAATGGTTAATTGGATCTGGGATGGTAGCAATGCAGTCTGAACCAGATTTTGCCCCACCACTTGATGAAAGATCTTTCGAACGAGTTGGAACTGGGAGAGCTGTCCTATTTAAAAAGATCACAAAAAGAATCGTAGGGTTTTGCTCTTAAATAAATCACAGCCTCTTTCTTCTTCTTTTTATACAGTACATACACACTAATAATTGCGCTAACAAGATTGCATCAAAGGTCTCCACATGGCCAAAAAAAGAAAGAAAGGAAGAACTAAGTAGGAATGGTACTTTTCAAAGGACAAATACCACCAGAAGCAGATAAATGGAGGACAGCTAGATTGTAAAATCATAGAATCCTCAGAGATTCTGGGAAACCACCTACTCTCAAACCTGCTTGATATAGAAGTCAAGAGTAGAGTGTTCCCAAAAGATGGTAGCCCAATCTCTGGTTGAAGGCCTTCCATGATCAAGAAACCAATGGTAATTTAGGTAACTGTTCCCTTCCAAAAATGCTTCTGATGTCCCCATGTTTTTCTACATTTCAACTGGATCTTCCCTGCTCTGGCACCATCCATGTACATCTAATTCTGCTGTCCAACAGGGATGGTCCAAAAAGTCAAGGTAGTGGCAACAATGGGGTGCTGGAAATCTTGCCCCTTTTTGTGTCTTACAGAGACTGCGTTTTCAAAGAGCTTCAGTCACATGGGCATGGCCGTCATTTTGACTTTTTCTGCAATATGTTCTTCAACATCCTGTGGCAGTTGCTCATAATTCTAACTCCAAGGAATTGGGTGGTAACTGTAGGCTTTGGGAGGGAGGGAGGGAGGGAGGGAGGGAGGGAGCAAGCTTGGGTATGTGTTCTGCTTTTGTAGAAGAAAAGCCATGTTAGTTTATGGTATCCCAAAACCAAAATGAGTTTTATAGCTCCTTTTCATACTAATGAATTTTATTTAAGGACATAAACTCTCATGAGCTGCAGCCCACTCCATCACACAACCTTGTGCCTTTCAGTAAAATTCACTCATCTGAAAAGGTGCTACAAAACCCCCCCTGTTCCGCCTTTGCGAAACCCAGAATATTTCTAGAATATAGCAAACCCAGGCCATCTGTCATATCAAGAGGCCCACCACTAGGCACAAAGGGCTCTCAGTGTGTTCTGTCAAACCTCAACAACCCAAGGAATATTTTAGCAACTGAAGCACAGTACAGGACATGTCATATGCGGCAAAGAAGACTCGGTGGCGAGGACAGCCATGTGCCTGGACCCTGGCGGCTGGCGGCCCTGTGGTAGACCCAAGAAACGGTGGATGGACTGCATTAAGGAGGACATGGAATGTATGAACCCACCCCTGAAGATGCCTTGGACCGAGCCAAATGGAGACGGATATGCCAACAAGCAGACCCTGCCATAGCGTGGGAAAAACGCGAAGAAGAAGGAGGAGGAGGAGGAGAAGGAGAAGGAGAAGAAGGAGAAGCACAGTACTGTAGAGGTCTTGTTTTTCTGTTGGAGAAGGCCAAACGCTCCCTCCTGTCTGCCTCAAATGACTCAGAAGAAAAAGCAAGTTGCATTCTATCGGTGTGCCAGAATGGGCCTTCCACAGGATGTCAGATATCCAGCAAAGCAGAGTGGGGGTGGGGGGGTGGGGGGAGGGGATCCATCCATCAGTTCAATCCCCCAAGTGCATGTTGTAAACCTTCCTTTCACGCAGGGAGCCAAGAGGCAATTTTCCAACACAACCACATGGAAAACACAAACCAAGCTTGTCAGTCTTTCAGAGTGCCTCTGGTATCTAGCTACTGATGTTTGACTTTTTGTTATTATTTGCTCAAGTCATCTGTGGCCTGCAGAGGAAGTGGCTCAACTTGATCAAGGCCCAGAACCTCGGAGGAAAAGCTGAAAGGTTCTTGAAATAAAGAAGGGGGTGGGGTGGGGTGGGGGGACAGGATATTATGAATATTTAGCTTATGGCTCTGACAGCAAGAGTCTTCATTATTTGTTGTAGAAACAGGGTTTTTCGACCTTGGCAACTTTCAGATGTGTGGACTTCAACTCCCAGAATTCCCCAGCCAGCATCCCAACAGACAGGAACTCTGGTAGAACTCACGTCTTCAATAGGCTCAGGCTACAGAGCCCTAATGGGGCGCTTTGAAGAGTATTGGGCACTCATGTGCTTGTTGATTTCTGTTCTTTGATTCCTACCTTTCATTTATACCTGATCTTGTTCCTTCTTCATCTTTCTTTTCATGATTCTTTTCAATCATCCCACTTGAAGAACAAAAATCTGAAATTTAAATCTTAAACAGCCTCATTTTGAAATACCTGGAGTTGGGGAAAATGCAAGGGAAGTCCAGAATGATATTAACTAACAGCCTTTTCTTGTTTTTTTCCTAGCAGGGAGCAACTTTAAGCACTAAAGTTTCCCACCTTACTTTGGGGAATCACCCCGTCTCAGACAGATAAGAGGCCCTGTCCAAAACCTGGTCCGGAATTTGAAATTACTGGGTGGATCTCGTACAAAGCAGCAGAACTAAGGTGTTCCAGTACAATTCTGGGAGGTGGGGCAGAGAGGGGGTTGGATTTTGATGTCTTCTGATTTGAAAGGGCAAAAAACATGGGGGGGGGCACACTGACAGAGGTTGCAATGAACAGAAAGCGGGTACAAATAAATAACCTGATCCTCCCTTTCAGACCCTCAAAGCAGAGGAACCCCAGCCAATTGGTCTCCTCCTCCGTAACACATTGTCATCTTTCACACGATCCGCTCCACCGGGTGATTGACTTCGCCCTTTGTCTGGCTTCCTACATCGTACACGGAACCCTGCGCTAGCCGGGGCGGGTTGCGGGAGCGACGCTGGGCTACCCGCGAGTCTCCCCGGAAGGAGCCTTCGGCGGCGCGTCTGCACCGCCCTCCCCCGCACCAATGCAGCTGCTCTGGCCGGACCCGCCTTAGCGAGGCGGGTTGGGTCGTGTGAATGCAACGCGTGAGCAAAGCAGTCCCCGCTGCATGCCGCGAGTCTCTTCCTGGGTCGGGGGCGGCCATCCTCTTTCTCCATGTCGTTCGTTGCAGGCGCCGCGGCTGCCTAGCCTGGCCCTGGGGCGCAAAGGCCCAGAAGCATCCCCCTGCCTGGACGCGATCGGGCGCGGAGGCGGAGGAACAGATAGACACCGGGGTCTCCTCGGTTCCAAGGAGCCGTCCGGCTGGAGCAGAGGGTGGACGGATCTCCAAGGTTCCCTTCCCTTCCAAGGACTTGCAAGACTGGGGTCTGCTGACTCCTGCTAGCCCACTTCCTGGGGCAGCAGATGCACAGACCATCGGCTGCCGACCTTCAGGGCCGTGTGGACGAGCTTGTCTGGCTTTGGAAGGGAAGCAGTGTCAGACCTCGTTAGGACTTGGAATGGAGACCACCAGGAAATGCCCAGCTGTGGTTCAGATTCGGAAGTTGAACAGACATTTAAAAAGAAGACTTACCCTACCCCAAAGTCACTTGGAGGGGTCAAATTGCTCAGGAACCACACTGGACTCAAAGGAGTCTTTATTTCTATGTGTGAATGTGCCTTCGTACACTTATTAAACCCGGAACGTAACACGGGAGAACTGGTTCCTGAATTAACCTATTTTCTGCCTTCGCAAACTGCCCTCAGCCATCCACAAACCAACAAAACACGCCAAACCACAGAAAAACTAATCCAGTTTCATATTACCCATATTTACTCAACTAGGTCTTTCTCCTGCCCCGATGAAGCCTGTTGTGAGAACCCAACCCCGGTACAAATGCGTATCGTTAAAACGTGCACACGTGGATGAAAACTATTATTTTTCCTCTGTTTCCATGCTTTAGCCCTTACTAGAAAGATTAAGTTCCCCATTATGATTTGTGTTAATAGATTATATTAGTCAAGTAATGAAATAATTGCATAGTTTACTATGATCATTCAAGAGAGAACGGCAGCAGATTACTTCAGTCTTGTTAAATAAACTTCTGTCATCTTAAAGGCTAAGATTTCTACCGTGGTGTAAAGTTTCCTGTGCTGTGCACGGCATCAGATGTATGGATGTTATCCGGAGAGAAATGTATACAGGAAAAACAAAACGCTTTTTTTTTTGCATTTATTTTAAAGTAAGTTGCCTTGACTTCAGATAAGTATGACCAGAAATTATAATATATTATATTATAAATTATAATATTATAATATATAACACGCCCAGAGTCGTGTTTGAGATGGACGGTGGGAAAATGTGCTAAATAAATAAATAAATAAAATATTAACCCAATACCGCAGTAAAAACATAACATCCCTGTTATTAATCCATATAATTGGTCTGCAAAACAATACACAAAGCAACTAAACCCTAGGTTTATGGTACAAGTCCCTGAAATGACTTCAGCTAGAGTTGAAAGAAAGCCGCGCCGTGTCCCTCGAGGTCCATGTCGCCTGCTCTGATGGGGAATTCTGTCTAGTTCAAAAATATGCATATGCCGCGTACACTTAAGGCGAATCAAAGACTTGTCATCACTCCAAACTAATTTTGCACATGGAAATCTAAGAGTTTGGGCCGGCTCCTCACATGGAGCAGAGATCTAAGGAAAATGTGGAGAGATTTTTAAAAAGTCCTACAACCGACCAACTCCGATCCTTGCTTCGGAAGGCATCACATTTAAATAATTTGAGTTGAAGCTAAGCCGTTCCTCCGTATGGATTAAAAGGAGTCTCAGAGGGCTTGCTGTGTGTGTGTGTGTGTGTGTGTGTGTGTGTGTGTGTTTAAAAATCCAGATACAGCCTTCTACAAGAAAGACCTCACAACATCAATATTGCATTCATGCGGGTTGTTGTTGTTGTTGTTTTAAGGGAATAGAGTTTTTATAAAAAATACTACCCCGGGATCGATTTGAAACAAAACTCCCAAAGTTGGAAATAGATTTCCAGCTTTTCCACGAGTGAACTCGCGAAAGTGGAGTGCCTGGGTGTCTCTATCCTACCGTAACGATCGGGTTACCGGGCACAAAATAAAACTAAACGCGTTTTCTAGGCAATCGCTTGTGTGTTTTAGGATCGAGTAGGAAACTGCCACGAGACAAGGTGGCTAGCCGTTCGCGCCAGTGGCAGCAGCAACACGTTGTTTGTGCGAACGTCTTTCTTTTAAAAAATCCTTGCAATAAATGAATAAAGTTGAGAGAGAGTGGGGGGAAACAAGGTATGTCTAGGAACGGATAAAAACTGGAAAAGGAATGTAGAGGGGATTAAGATTTGGCGATACTGCGGGCGGCGCAGGGTTTCCTTCCCGGCGCTATTTTTCATCCGTTTACTCAAAAGTAAGCCCTGCTGGATCTCTCGGTCGGATGGAAAGTGTGGCCGATCTACTGGCGAGGAAGGAAGCCCCGCTGAACTTCCAGGAGACCGAGGAAGCGCGCCGGGGACGGCGCCAAAAGAAAGCCGCGGTCCCAGGTAGGTGACTCGGATCCAGTCCCCCCGGATGAAGTGGGACTTACAGCGGAGTAGATAGGATCAGGCCGCGCTCGGAGCATTTGCCGGGGAGAAAGCCAACCGATTCAGTAATCGGCACCCCCCGGAATCGCTGGAGCCGTGACTGGCGTTGCTAAGATTATCTCCGGGAAGCCAGGAACGCTAACCTCGATTGAATTACATCATCATCATCATCATTACCTATTATTATTATTATTATTTATTGCAGAATTACAGCAAGCGGGGGGAAAAATCTCCCCCAGGAAGGCAGGTTTTCGCGGCTGGCTCTCCCAACGCCCAAAGCCCTCTTCCAAGGATGGGGACCGGAGGCTCTCCCTTCCCACGGGAGCTCCCGCCGCTTGCGCCCGCCGAGCCGGCCGCCCGGCGCCTTCTGCCGGGGGCTCCGCGTCCTGCGCCCCATTGTTCGCCCTCGGCCAATCAGCCGCCGCCGCCGCCGCCGCCAATCGCCTGCGAGGGCTGCCGGAGCAGCCCGCTGACGTCACCCCGACGAGCCGTCCTCCCCTTTCGGGGGATGAGTGGGTGGTCCGCGCCGTGCTGACGTCATGCTGCGTAGGGGACTCTGCTCTGCTCCCTCGCCGGGCCGGAGGAGTGAGTTAGGGAAGAGCCGAGCGGCGGCAGGAGGCGCCCCCCCTTTTCCCCTCTTTTTCCTTTCCCCCTTTTTTTTCCTTTCTGCACCACAACACTTTCCCGCATCTCCTTCTGCATGGTGGATATTATTTTTTCTTACCCTTTCGGAGGTGCGATGGGGGATCACGCCAAAAGTAAGTCTCTTTTGCTCTCCTATCCGAGGGGGAGCTGGAAGGATTGGGGGGCGCGGGGATGGGGGAGCGGAGATGCCCTTAGAAAAGAAGGGGGTGCTTTGGCGAGACCGCTTTGGAAAGGAGAGGGTGGGGAGAGAGGGACGTGCAAAAATAACACGCTTAGTTGTTGTTGTTGTTGTTGTTGTTGTTGTTGTTGTTGTTGTTATTTCTAGTGGGAGATCAATTTAGACTTCGTTGCACAAACGCGCGGCGGCGAACGCCCGCTCCTTGCAGAACGGGGTCTCCGTTAATCGTAATATTTGCCCCCTCGATATTGTTGCTGGTTTGGCTCTCTTGAGCCGCTTTCTTGCCCCGAATAATTTAGCACCTCGCCAGAAACTGTCCAAGGGAAAGAAGGGGATGGTGATGATGATCGTAAAGTCGATGCCTCTTTTTCCCTCCGCCTCTTTTTATGGGTGAAATATTTTCAACCCGCCCGGGAAACGGGGCGAGGGGAACTGTTGGCGAAACGGTCGCGTTGGGATGCTTGGCTCGTTGGATTTTCCTGGCTCCGTTTTCCTGTCCGGGGTTCGGTGACCTGTTTAGGCTCTAAGACAGAGTTTCTCCACCTTGGCAACTTTAAAGATGGGTGGATTTCAACTCCCAGAATTCCCCAGCCAGCATTGCTGGCTGGGGAATTCTGGGAGTTGAAGTCCACCCATCTTAAAGTTGCCAAGGTGGAGAAACCTGCTTTACGATGTTCCGGGGCTTAGGAGGGGCGCACTTCCTCCCTGGGGCTGCCCTTCGCGTTCCGCTGGGCTGGTGCTCTTCCCCCGGCCCTCTTCCCCGCACGACCTCCTCCCGACGCCCGGTTCTGACTGTCCTTTGCTCCTTTCCCCGACAGAAAAACCCGGGATCGCCACGTGCGTGGGCTGCGGGAGCGAGATCCACGACCAGTACATCCTCAAGGTCTCCCCGGACCTGGAGTGGCACGCGGCGTGCCTGAAATGCGCGGACTGTAGCCAGTATTTGGACGAGACCTGCACTTGTTTCGTGCGCGACGGCAAAACGTACTGTAAACGAGATTACATCAGGTAGCCGAGCCTTCCCCTCCCTCTTTAAGCGGGACCGGCGACCCCCTTTCTTTTTAAGCCTCTCCTCGGAGTCCTTCGCGGGCAAGCGCGCACTCTTCCGCTTGAGCCGTTGGCGCGCTTCTTCGCTCTGGGGTGCTTGTCCCTGAAAGAGCCTCGCCTCCCTCCCTCCCTCTGTTTGGTGGAAGCCTCGCGGGGGTGCTGGAATTTAAGGCGGGTCGCCGAAGGTGGAGTGAGGCGCGCGGTCTTTGAACCCCTGACGGCCGGAAGTTCAGGACGCCTTGCCAGGGGAAGGGAATAATGCCCTCTGTCATTCCCGAGGACCACCCCCACCCGCCGAGGCGGGACGCGCACAATCCTCCCGTGCAGGCCTTTCTGTAAAATTCGGGGGGAGGACCCTTGCATACAGAAAGATGCACACATATGTATACACACGTGCCTTTTATAAAACTGGAGGCACAAATCTTTGCACAGCCACTCAACCACATGCCTCTGTAAAATTCTTGGGGAACCCTTGCACAAACAAACACACATGTATACACACATGCCTTTTTTATACAGCGGTGGGCACAAATCCTGGCACAGTCACCCACCCACATGCCTGTCTGTAAAATTCGAGGGAGGAATCCTTGCACACGCACCAACACACACATAGGCATACACATACGCCTTCTTATAAAATTCGAGGAGAATCCTTGCAGGTTGGCACCCATGTACACAAATACCGGGGCGGGGCGGGGCGGGGAGGTACACTCATTTGGGCACAAACCCCACTGATATCGAGGCACTTTATTTCGAAATAAAAGAATCTGCAGCTCGGCCAGGCATTGACTTCAACCCCAGCCAAAGAGGGTTGGCCGTCCCTCCCGTCCCACTTCGCCTCGCAAACCCTCCTGCAGGTGTGTGCAGGTTAAAAGAAAACGAGAAGGGTCATGGATGGGGAATAATAATAATAATAATAGAAATAGAAATAATAATAGAAATAATAGTAATAGAAAGACCTACCCGTTAGCAATAGGGAATGTAACGCTGTTGCGACGGATTATTCATTTTCTTGCTGGTTTATTTGCTATTAGCGAAATAATTCGCAGCCGAACCGAAGAGCCGCCCCGGAGGCTCCCTGGCCCGGCGCGCCGCGGCTCTGGCGGTCTCGGCCCGCGTGGAGCTTCCAGGAGGGCTCCGCCGGCCCAGCCGCGCCAAGCTCGGCAGGGCAGGGCAGGGCAGGGCGGGCAGGGCAGGGCAGGGCAGGGTGCGGCTCTCCGGGCAGCGGCCTGGCTCCGGCTCCGGCTCCGGCTCCGCAGCGCCTGACGGCCGCCCCCGCCCTCCGCTCCGCTCGCCCCGCAGGCTCTTCGGCATCAAGTGCGCCAAGTGCGCGGGCGGCTTCAGCAGCAGCGACCTGGTCATGCGCGCCCGCGACCACGTCTACCACCTGGAGTGCTTCCGATGCTCCGTGTGCAGCCGGCAGCTCCTGCCCGGGGACGAGTTCTCGCTGCGCGACCACGAGCTGCTCTGCCGCGCCGACCACAGCCTCCTGCTCGACGGGGCCGGCTCGGCCGAGAGCCCCCCGCGCAGCCCGGGTCACCTGCAGGGCGCCAGGCCGGGCCACCTCCAGCTGCCAGGTAAGCCGCCCCCCCCCCGCCCTGACGCCCTTTGAAGGGCAGCCCCCGCCCGCCCACCCTCCCAAATTAACTCGTCCAGTTCTCAACATTCCCTTCCTTCCTTCCTTCCTTCCTTCCTTCCTTCCTTCCTTCCTTCCTTTCTCAATCATTCAGCTTCTCTCTTTTTCTACAAAATTAATTAATTCACTTCCCAACATTAATTTTTCCCTTGCTTCCTTCTAAATTCATTGTTGATTCAGGCTCTGAAAATAATTCACAAAATTCATTTTCTTTCCTTCCTTCTCTTTCTCTTCTATATTGACATCCTTCTTTCCTCTTAAATTTACTAACTTAGCTTGCTTCTCTTTTTCCCTCCCCCCCCCGCCTCTCTCTCACACACACACTTATTGCTCCCCAAATCTTTGTCTCTCCTATTTTCTGCTTCATCCTCCCTCCAGCCCTGTCCGAATCCTCTCTTCACAGCTCCATTTCTCCTCCAGATGGTGGGCTCAGATTTGCACCGATTTGTGCCCCCCCAGCCCCGGCAGGCTCTATTCCCTCAAACGGGGTCTTTCTTTCCTGCGGGACCTTCCTGGTGTCTGGGTGGCCGACCACAGCTTGGCTGCTCCCGGTGGTGGGCTAGGGCAGTTTCAAGGTTTTAAGGCTCGCAGTTGACAAAGGCCAGGCTGCTCACAATTCAAAGATAGGGAGGAGGGGAGGAAGCAGCCAGGGGCTCAAGCCACAGGTCCTGGGCACATTTGGGGCAGCCTCTCCAATGACCGCCTTCCATTGCCGCATTCCAACTCCCGTCCTCCCTAACCCAGGAGGTGGGGCTGGATTCATGGAAAGTGGGAAAAGCTTGGCATCTGAGGCAGAAGCGAGCAGGGGGCATGACTGCCACCTGTGCCTATTCATTGCTAGCTAGGCCTGATTTTTGAAGCTCAGACCTGATTTAGGGAAGCCCCCCATCCCCCACCCCACCCCACTTTCCCCCAAATCTGAATCTTTTTTCTTCTCCTCCAGGGTGTCTTACCAAAAATAAAAGGGGAAAAAAGTGACCTTTTTAAACTGACGGGAATGAGAAGGGGTTGCAGTGATGAACCCCAATCATTAACTCCCCATCATGAGTTAATAGGAAGCAGATCCTGCCAATGTCAAAATAACTGGGGTGATGGTAGTAGATCCCTGGGATAGGCTAAAATGTCATTCGGGGGCTGAACTCTGCTCTGGTTGCATCCAAGCAAAAGAATAAAAGAATTCTGGGAAATTCTGGGTGCGGGGAGGGGGTCCCCAATACTCCCTCTCCCTGCCTATCACCAGCCCCTCTCCCCAGGGATTCTCACTAAGAAAAGGGTCCCAAATAAAACCAGTATGGATCCTGTTTAAATCTGCTCTGGCACATTTTATCTCCCCACGCACCCACCCCCACCCCCACCCGTGCCCAAATCCGCCAAAAACAACTCACGGTTGCCTGCTGTCCTGGGGAGGAGAACGGCCCTTGATTCAGAACTCATCCCGAGAGGGGCCTGTGCAGTTGCAACAGAATTCCTCTGTGCATATGCAAAGTACCCATTTTCTCTCTCACACACAACACACACACACACCCCTAGTCAAAGAAAGGCAAGACTGACTTTCGGCTTCAACATCTGGGAACTCTGGGGTGAGGTCAAAAGAGGCTGGGGGAAGGCCGAAAATTCTAAAACGCTCTTTTTTAAAAAATATTTTTTTCCCTTTATCTCGCGCGTCTGAATGATGCCTGTGAAAAGAGACAGATTTTTCTGTACGGAAGTGGAGTGACTGAATGAATTTCGGGGAAAATTGCAGTCCAATTCATTGCTCCATTAGTGAAGGAAAAAATTCAGAGTCACAATACAGTAGAAGAAAACCTCGATTTGAGACTGGCGAGGTTGTCCAAATAAAGGCGTGCTTGTTCTGTGGTTCAATTGCCCCTCACCTGCGCGCACCTTCATCTGTTTCCCCTTCCCTTCTCCCCGTTGCTTCTGAGCCGCTCGGGTGCGTTTATGATACTGGAAACTCAGATCGGCCAAGCATGCATCTTGAAATCGATTTGAGTTGATGGAAAGAGGAAGGAAGGAAGGAAGGAAGGAAGGAAGGAAGGAAGGAAG
This sequence comes from Candoia aspera, assembly GCF_035149785.1. Taxonomy (NCBI): domain Eukaryota; kingdom Metazoa; phylum Chordata; class Lepidosauria; order Squamata; family Candoiidae; genus Candoia; species Candoia aspera. Next base: position 4,826,358 of record NC_086165.1, on the reverse strand, counting down.
GAAGGAAGGAAGGAAGGAAGGAAGGAAGGAAGGAAGGAAGGAAGGAAGGAAGGAAGGAAGGAAGGAAGGAAGGAAGGAAGGAAGGAAGGAAGGAAGGAAGGAAAAAGATCTGCCAATGAGAAATGCCAATGAGAAAGGCCACCTTCATGTTTCATCTAACCCCCCTCCGTTTGCGCAGGATTAGATTCCCCGCTCTTCTAAGGGCTCCGTGGCCTGGAGAAATTACGCCGGCAGGCCGAAACCTCGCAGGGTTTCCTCAGGAGGAAGCTCCCCGGACTCTCAACCGGCAAAGGCCGCGCGCGTTTGCAGCCTCCGCTTCCCTTTGCGCCCTCAGGCTGCAACGCCCCGTCCGTTTCCACGCGAGGAAGCCGCGTCGAATCCGGGGAAGCTTCCCGCCAGGAAACCCTCGCTGAAACGAACCAAACGGAGCGTGCCTCTTTTCCAAACCGAAGCCCGGTTTGGCAACGAAGTCGCTGATTTTTTTGAAAAACGCGTTTGCAAACTGTATGCGTTGCATGCAATCTTGCAAATCCATTTTAAACGCGGGCAGCATTCAGTCATCCTGGGCGCGGGCAGCGGGCGGCTGAAGTGTTATTAAACCCTCGACGGGTAATTGATAAATGATCTTTGGAAAGAGGCAGGTGGAGTTTTAAAGGGGGTGGAGGGAATTTGGGGAACCGGGTGTCTCCCCCGTCGAAACGTGCCGATTCGCCGCCGCCGCGGCGCGTTGGGTGGCTCTGAATTCGCCTCTTTTTAATATAACCAGTCGGGCTGTCATTGAATCACGCCTGATTCGATCTGAGACTGAATTGTTAAATCACACACACTATATTTCATAGTGGACGGGTGTGTCTACGGGCGTGGGACACAGATACGCACGCTCTCACAGTTGCATAACAGGGCACCTCACCTTTTTACGGGCGATTTTAAAAATTACGGTTAAAAGAAAAGATCTCCTTTCCAGTTTTCCTTCCAAGCTCTTAAACGTTAACCGATTATTTTCGGATTCTTCTCCCCCTCTCCTTTTTTTTTTTTGGTACGCAGTCTGGTTGATATTTGTGCTTGATTAATATTTAAAAAAATATTTTAAACAAGTTGGCATTTATTGCTATTTTAAACACACGGAAGGGAAGGGAAGAAATTCTGGCTTCCGCCTTGGCTTTCCACGGCTTGTGAGTTTGAAAGGACACGTTGGAAATTTATGGAGAATAGCAATAAAATAAAATAATAACATAGCATAATAACATAATATAAAATAAATAAAATAAAATAAAATATAAAAAATCGGAAGGATTTGTGACTGAAATCGGGGGTGGGGGATCTCTTCTGAGAGAAGGAATAATAATGATGATTATACTCATCATTATAATCATCATAAGCATCCCGTAACTCCCCCTTTCACATAGGAACGGAAAATTAATCACAAGGAAAACTGCCCTTCGTTTTCTTTGCGTGGGGGCTCGGGCAGGGCCTCTCAGCACCCCCACCCTTGCATTTTTGTGCCGGACCTGAGCAGTGGGACGATCCCAAGGCGGGCAGTTGACTGGGATCCCCGCTCAGCTCCGCGGCTCCGTTCTCACGGCTGCCTGGACCCCGGTTTTCGCAGGCGCAGGGACAGGGAAAGCCAGCAAGTCCGCTTGCATCTCAAGCTGAGGCAACCCGAGTCCATTTTCCTGTTGGGGAAGGATTTTTTGGTGGGGAGGGAATCGAGAAAGCGGGGCAGCCTCCAATTCTGCAGGCCCCAAAAGAAGAGACGCCTTCCTTGCAGAGAAGGAAAAGGAAAACTTTACTTTCTCTTTTACTATAGACGCATCTTGTTGCGCTGGGGAAAAAAATTAATCGAGTTGGCTTTTCCAGACCCCTCTCTGAGCTTTAATTTTCTTGGGGCCGGGGGGAGGCAATTAAAAGTTCCTCCCGTCCCATTTTCATGGGTGAATCGTTAGGTCTCCGAAGGCTTCCCCGGATCTTTCGGCCCGCCCGGCTCTGCTGAATCGCTGCCCTGTTCGGCCGCTCCTCCGTATTTCGAATAAAAGGGCCGGCCCGGTTGCTCTGCTGCTCGTTTTTAGGACAAGCCGTGCCCCCCGCCCGCCCAGATAGAGGCAGGAAATTTTTTCCCCCCCTGCTTCATTGCTGCTTGCCCAGCCAAACGAAGAAAACCTTCCGATCTTAAGGGCGAATGGGTCAGTAAATGATGATTACACTCCGGTTCAGGGTTAATAAAGCAATGGGGATTAGGGTCGAGGGGAGCACAATGCAAGCCAGGGAAGCGCTTTGAGTGACTTTGGACCTGGTGGCCTACCACACAGGGTTGTCGTTGGGGGAACATGGGAGGAAGGGGATCCGCCCGACGCCTGGGCCTCCCGGGAAACGGTGGGCTCCTAACCTGGCCCGCAGATTAACACGGAAACCGAAAACATTCTCCTCCCTTCAAGCGTCTGGGATGGGATGGCTTCCTCCCTGCTGGGGGGGCCCTGCGCTCCCCCGTTCTGGGGGCCGCCTCGCCCGCCCCGCCCCCTTCTCACGCCAGCCTTGCCCCCCCCCTCTCTCCGCAGAGCCAGTGCCCGGGCGGCAGCCTTCCCTGCGTCCCCACGTGCACAAGCAGGCGGAGAAGACGACGCGGGTGCGGACGGTGCTGAACGAGAAGCAGCTGCACACTCTGCGCACCTGCTACGCGGCCAACCCGCGGCCCGACGCGCTGATGAAGGAGCAGCTGGTGGAGATGACGGGCCTCAGCCCGCGGGTCATCCGCGTTTGGTTCCAGAACAAGCGCTGCAAGGACAAGAAGAAGTCCATCCTGATGAAGCAGCTGCAGCAGCAGCAGCACAGCGACAAGGCAGTAAGTGGGCAAGCCGGGCCGGGCCGGGCCGGGCCAAAGCGCCGCTCCCTCCCGCTGGCACCGGGAGCAAAGCGCGCCAGCCCGGCTCAGGAGTGCCCGAGCCCCCGAATCCGCGGGTTCCCTCCCTCCCGGGCTCTCGGGACTACAGTTCCCAAAATGCCACTCGGGGGGGGGGGATCTTGGCCCTCTCTTCTTCCAGGCGACTCTTTTCTTGCCCCCTCCCCTTCCAATCCCTTGGGAGTCTGTTTTTGGGGGCTCAGGGGGGCAGTGAATGAGTTTCAAGTGGCAGGAGGGCTCCACTGGCATCAGCCTGTGTTTTGCCACCGATGGAGGGGGGAATTGACCTCAATCCCAAATTCATTGGGAAGTGGGTGTCTTGCTTGGCCTGGGAGATCTAAGAGGCCGTGGATGGCTGGGGTCTCCGGAGCGGCCAAAGGGGTTTAGGGAATGGACCCATTTTCCCAACTGGCGTAATAATTTTGAACCATCCCGGCAGGACATGGGCCCTGTTTCCCCAACACAGAGACACACAGTTGGAATTTTGTTGTTTTCAGGATGCAGGGATTGATTTGCTGGGTTTTGGAGAGAGCAGGGAAGCATGCTGGGAGGCTACGGCAATGGCTGGGGTGATGGGAATTAGGGCTTGGCAGAAAGCTGGCTTTCCAAATGAATTAGATGGCAAGGCCAGTTTTGCAAGCTCAGTGCAGTGGGCAAGGACTGGGCTGGGGAGGGAAAAACCCTTCAGGAGTAAGGCCCCCTTGGGTCTCAGTTCCCTGAGAGTTGTCAGCCCGGTTCCACAGATCTGGAGTAAGTCCCATTGATTCAAGTCTACTATGCCAGGGTTGCAAAGCACTACGTTGCCCCATTGACTCCATTGCAACTTACTTCTGCGCAGAGGCCTCAAGGACCCTACTGACAGGGTGCACATCTATTCAGGTGTGTGAGGTGCGTCCAACCCCCTTGAACTCCATGGGGGCCAATCCCTTTCTGCACATACATAGTCTTGGCTGCAAAGAGTACTCCACCACCAGGCTCTTGACCTCAGCAATAATATCTATTTTTATTCATGGCCATCAGCCAGGTGGTATTTAACCAATATTGATTTTTTTTTCCCTGAGAGCAGGATCAATAGTGTCTCATGCCGGAGATCTCTGGGAGAGTAAATCTCTGCAGGGAAATGCAAGACGATAATGATGACAATAATAATAGCAATAATAGATGTAACTGTTCCTCTAACTTCCTTCTGGAAGCATCCACTGTTTACCCAAAGCTGCTAGGATGTACTCTTTATGTTTATTTCATCGATATAAAAGCACGGGGATGATTTCAAATAATCCTTGTTTTGGGCTTTTTTTTAAAGGAAGTCCAATCTTAATGTTCCCTTTATTTTTAAAGAACTTCTACCACCACCCCCAACCACCAAAATATGGATGGTTTGGCCATAGTTTTGTTTGCTCTGTTCCGTAGTGTTCCCTTCTGTTAAAAGTTATTTGATCTCTGCTGTAAATTCTACAGAAGACATCCCAGCTGGTCTTCCAGATGTTTTGAGCTGCTCTGCTGAGAATCCTCATTGTTGCACCAGAGGGGAGGGAAAGGAAGCCTTTGGAGAAAGCAGAAGGGAGATCCGGAAGGGAGATCAGGAAAAAGCAGAGGGGAAAAATAGGTGGGACTGGTTCACTGGGTGGGTGGGTGGGGGGGCTCTTCATCATTTATCAGAATCAAAGTATTTGATTGATTCCATAAATCAAATGATTGAATATATTCACTCCCATCACTGGTTGATTGAATGGAGCAGCTTGCTGGTACCAGGAAAAAAAAAATCTTTAAACACGAATTACAACAACTCCCAAAGGGGGTCAAAAAAGTCAAGATGGCGACTTGAACAGTCAGAGCTCTGCCCCCTTTTTGTGCATAGCTTTGGATTTGCCATATTGACTTTTTTGACCCCCCTCTTGAACACTCCTGTCTGAAAATAATATTGAGAGGAGCTCCAGTTTTGTGAAGAAGGAAAGATACTCTTTTTCTTTTTGGCATTTAGCTTACTCAGGGCAAGGGGCTAAAAAAACCCTACACCTCTCTCCTCAAATAATTTTCCAAATTCCCAGACTGATTAAAAATAATTAGATGATTTGATCCATAGGGATGTGGCTGTTCACTTTTGACTATGTATTTTTGTATACTTCTCCCAAGTGTGGTGTTCTTTGGAAGAAAATACTCTTGGGTTTGTTTGTTTTTTGCTTCTTTTTCTAGTCAAGTGCAGTTTGGGCTAGTGGTTAAGGTGCTGGGCTAGAAACCAGGGGGCTGTGAGTTCTAGTCCTGCCTTAGGCATGAAAGCCAGCTGGGTGCCCTTGGGCCAGTCCCTCCCTCTCAGCCCAAGAGCCAATCAGGCGTGGTACGAAAGTTCTAGTCCCGCCTTAGGTACGAAAGCCGGCTGGGTGACCTTGGGCCAGTCCCTCCCTCTCAGCCCAAGAGCCAATCAGGCATAGTAGGAGAGTTCTAGTCCCGCCTTAGGCATGAAAGCCGGCTGGGTGACCTTGGGCCAGTCCCTCTCTCTCAGCCCAGCCCACCTCACAGGGTGGTTGTTGTGGGGAAAAGAGGAGGAGGAAGGAGTATCAGGTATGTTTGCCGCCTTGAGTTATTTATAAAAATAATAACGGCGGGATAGAAAATAAAATAAAATAAAAAATTATTATTATTATTATTATTATTATTAATCTCCCTCATTGGCAAATCACTTCTAGAAACTCTGAGGGCTGCTGGAAAGGTCTGCCCACCGTTGAGAATACCCCTGACCACATCAAGAGTTCTCACCACAAAGTACCCCCCCCTGGCACCCCCCCCCCCATAGGTGGCATTCACAAATGTGGATCCAATAGAAGGGAATCTCTGGAGCTCAGGATTGAACTGTGGAGTCCTTGCTGCTCTCTGAGCTTGCTTGTGGGCTGGCAGACGCTTCATGACCCAACTGGGGAACATCATCAGTGCCCTGGAGATGGTGATGGTGATGATCTTGCCTAGTCGGGCAATGAAGCGTCTGCCAGCCCACAAGCAAGCTCAGAGAGCAGCAAGGAGTCCACAGATGGCGACCACAAGAGGTGGCAAGGGATGGCTTTTAGGCATCTCCCCTTTCTGGTATGCACACGCCCCCATCCTCTGCAGCTTGAATGGGACATCCTTTGTGTGCTAATAGGTCAGGTGACAGCGATGAGAAACTGGCTTGTTTTTTCATGTGGGGCAAAAGACCCAAAGTGCTGTCTTCTAGGCACTCCCAAGCTTTCCCTAGTGTGTTATCCAGAGGGGCAAATTAAGCCTGAACAATTTTGCAGATAATGCCGGATCACTCTCTCCATCTTTGCTCCGGGCAGATTCGGCTACGCTTTGGCTGACCTTTCTTCCCCAACTTTCCCCCCTTCGGCCTCCTCCCAAGAGTTTGCAGGGCTTAACTGGGACCCCCCTGGTTGCTGGCAGCCCGATTCGCCACGACAGCGCCGTGCAAGGCAGCGCAGTAGAGGTGCAGACTTATCAGCCGCCTTGGAAAGCTCTCAGCAATTTTGCCCTGCAGAGCGACCTGGATCAGCCTGCATTCCAACAACTGGTAAGAACCTGAGAAACCCCCCCCCCCCATAACTAGAGGGCAGGGAGGGGCGGTGTCTTTTCTTGGACTGCCACCTGGATCATCCCACTCATCCCTCAGATTGGTTACATATCTCCTTACTGGCTGCATCAGTCACCTCCCTTGATTCTGCATTTTAGAAAGGTTGAGAATGTGGAAAGAAGGAGAGATTTCTCCCCCCACTTCCCCCCACCACCCGATTCCCAGGCAAATGCATTTGAAACCATGGGGCCCAGCCCTTGGAAGGCCTTTCCCCCACCATTGTGTTTGGAAAGAAAAAGGGATCTTTAAAATATGGCCTCTCAAATGATCTCAGGTGCAAAATATTTGTCAAAAGATTTGCTGCTTAAGTAGAGAGAAAACTGGCCATGCTGTGGGTATGGGTGTGTATGAGAAAGAGAGAGACAGAAATCCAGCATCTAATTGGGGCTGATGTTGCAAAAAGATATTTTAATAACTTGGTTCTGGTATTTGTGACGCTGGAGAAAAGTGCCCAGGATCATTGTCACTAGTGTAATGGCACGCCCGATGCAAGGCTAACTGCCACAAGCAAATATCCTTTTGCACCATGAGCAAAATGGCTCCTCCCCGTGTATTGCGGGTGTTTTACAAATGAGAGTGGATAATCCTAAATTGCAGGGAATGGGGGTGACCAGTAACCCTTTGTGGTGGGTTTGAAAATAACGGCCCCTCTTTTGGGCCAAAGAGCCCTGAAATATGGATGCTTGGCCTCTGATGTCTTTAACAAATGCAATGGACGTACAAGAGAAATGCAACATTTTGAAGAAGGTGTTAAAGACGGAGGTCTGAGAACTGGGCAGGTTCTCCATTTGGCAAAGAGTAATATTCACTTCAGGGAGCAGAATTTGGAATTTGTTATGCAAAGGAGAACAGGATCTCACCACTGGGCCACATGGCTGGCTTAGAGTGACCTCTACCAGAAAATGGATTAATTAAGTAAGCCAAGTATGTGGTGTGGACTCAGCTTCTGGTGGACATTAGAATCACCTGCAAAAAAATCTTGCTGGCTTCAGTGCAGGGAAGATGGGACTGTTATCTGCTCCTTTGCCTGGGGGCAAAATCTCTTGGCCTGGTTGCAGAAGCATAAAAAGCAGCTGTTTCCTGCCATACATATTGCTTTGGGTGTGTTTAGAAGATGCATTTCTCTCTGTAATGTTGCTGACCACGCTTGGCTTTAGATTCTGCCAACAAATCAGTCCACAAACTTACTGGTTTTGGAACACAAGAGAACCAGCTGTAGACCAGGCCTTCCAGCTTTACGTAAGAAGTTTAGCAATAGGTTTTCCTTGGAGAAGGAGGTTCTGAGTACAGTTAGGATGTCAAGTTGGGATAGGCCACCTCTGGCATCCTGTTAATGACTGGATTCATCAGTCTCCCCAAATCTGGTCCCCTCCCGGTGGGTTGGATTTCAGATGCAGCATGCTTCGACGCAGCCTAAGGAATCTTCCTGTGGATTAACTGACTTCCAGCCATAAATGGTGATGATTTGCCACAGTGGAAAAGAAAATAACTCGCCAAACCAGTGTTTCTCAACCTTGGCAGCTTTCAGATGTGTGGACTTCAACTCCCAGAATTCCCCAGCACTGTGCCAGACTATGGATGCAAAGGTTTAGCTCTTGCCTTGGGAAGCTAATGGAAATAGAGTCCCCTGAAATAGGTTTATCTTCCCTATTTCTCGGGATCAAGATGGCTGACGGGATGGCTCTTGAAGTGACGTACAGGTAGAAGCCACCTGCAGAAGGACTTCTCCTTCTCACTAAGGGCTGGATGTGTGGAGGGGAACAGTGATGTTCTGCAGGTGCTGAAAGGTACCTTTCCCCAAAATATTCCCTAACTCAAGATTGGGCGGAAGTCGCCATTTGAGATCCACAAAGCAGAAGGGCAGCAATGCGCAGAATTTGGGGGATCTGAGGGTTTGCTTTGCCCTCTTAAATTCACACGGAGCCTATTTTAGGGCTTCAGTTACTAAATTAGAGTGCCTTCTCTCCGAAGGCCCCCCATTTTCACCAATGGGGACTATTCAGGGGGTGCACCCCCACTTTTCCAGCCTGTCCCCCTACCTTGTTCTTCTTTTTTTCCCCTGTTCCACAGCTCTCCATTTCTGAATCGGGGTCCCTGGGCAATTCTTCAGGCAGTGACGTGACCTCTTTATCTTCCCAGCTCCCCGACACCCCCAACAGCATGGTTCCTAGTCCGGTAGAAACGTGAGATGAGCCGCCCCCTCCTTTTTAACGCCTGACCCTTGGAGGACTTTCGCATGCTTTTGCTTCCTGCATGAGAACTGAGTGCTAAGCAAACACGACTTGTTAAATTATTACCTTTATTTAAAAACCCAGCTCCATCTCTTCCTCGGTCGTGACTGGAAGCCTTCCAGGATTCCCTGGACTTTGCCAAGCAGGGAGGGGAAGAAGGCGTAAAACCTCCCAGGAATTCTGTTCCTCCCCCCTCCGGGAATACCTCTGGATTTTACTCGAATGACCCTTAAATCCTGTTCTTGTAGCTTTAGAAGGTGGCTCTTTCTGTTTTCTTTACGATGGAAGAAACCAGCTCAACGTGGAACGGATGGGACTTCCTTGCCTCCGACTGGTCAGATGCAGGGCCATCCTCTTAGCTTCATCAATCAGTTGCCTTCATCTTGACCCCATCGCCAGCTTTCCTGGGGCTCCCGTCTCCCCATCGCCATACTCTGCCTGGAAAAACCTGGAACTTTTTTCTGTTTCTTTGGTGGCCCAAAAAGAGGAGTATTTTTTCTCTCTCTCTCTCTCTTTCTCTCCTCCTGAGCCCGCATGATTGCTGGAAAAATTCCAGCCGGACTTGTGTCCCATCCAACCCCCAACCCCCATTGCCAGTGTTAAATTATCTTATGGATGGAAGGTGTGTGGTTCATTCTCAGCCTTTGCAGACCAAAGTAAGTTATTGTTATTTATTATCGCGCGGCAGCAGGCGAGCAAGGGGAATTGAGAATTGGATCTGAATAATAAAAGAACAAATACTTGATGAGAAATTGCTTCACGCCTTGTGTTCGAATGCTTGGCCTGATGCCAAATTGTAAAGTTTAATTTGATAGCGAAGTCTTGTGTTGAGTTGTGTTCCTGATGCCTTTGCACACAGGGGCAGCATGGTGGAAGTGCATTGTCACTTCTTCTGGCCACTGTTTGTTTGTTTGTCTTCCCAATCTAGGAATTCTTCGTAGTCTCCCATCCAAATAATATTCAGGTCTGAACCAGTTTAGCATCTCAAGATCGGCCAAGTTTTGCCAGGGGCTGCTGCATAACTAAGCAATTTAATATAGAAGGGAGTGAATACTCAGGGCATATTCATTTATTGGATTTCATTTATTATATTTCATTTTGACGAAATTTATTTTGATTAAATCAAAGCCGGTTTAGATTTTTCTCATGGCCTTACTCCATTTCTGAAGGGTGGCTCTGTCACTCTTGCCACCCCCCTGCCCCCAGATGTACAATTTAATTCTATATTGAGAATGCTTCCATAAAATATGTTGGCTGGTTGTTGGGCAGAGGAGAACTTATAAGACTTAATCAGTTTTCCTTCGAGCCCAAATTCTTACAAAAGTTTTTGAGGGCTATGATTTGATCTCACTCTGAAAAGCCTGGCTTTGTCTATGCCCACGATGGACAGGCTGAGAAAAATATGTTGTAATTCTTTATTTTCTTGTATTAGCACTCCAATATCTACATATGCACATTCCCTGCAAAAACAACATGGAATAAAAATTAGTGGAACTCAGGACCTCATTTTGAGACCAGAAGGGATTGTTCTGGAGTTCACAGTCCTTTGACACGAAAATACATTGTGTAACTGCGCTAAACTTTCTTAATTTCTGCAACATAGTTCCGTTGGTGGGAGGGGTTCAGCAAAGAAGGGCCCTTTGCTTTTAGGACTGCCAAGAAATCGATTAGAAATCTTTTTAAAATCTACAGTACTCATCTTCCTTGCTTTTTTATAGTCAGTGAAGGAGTGATGGGAAGAAATACTTCTCAATGTATTTTTTTTTTCATTCCTCTGCCAGTCGCCAAAACAACTGGTACAACTTTGGACATTTTGCATCTTGAAAACCACCTGATTTTCTGCAAATTGCAGCAAAATGTCTTGGGCTAATTTTGCCAGCTTATTACCCCATGGCAAAGGCAGGATATAAGTTTTTAGAAGATTCCCCAGAATGTACAAATCTGGATAGAATAGAAACCATCTTATACATCTTAATATTAGCAATAGAAATGTTCGGCTTTTCCCTGAGCAAAGAAGACGGAACAATTTTTCTATTTTTTTGCATGCTTCCTTCTTTGATGTAATTATTTTGCTTCATTGTCAAACTCTTCTTTGCAGTCAGTAAGGACTAGAAGCTTGCTTTTTAAAAAGCATTTTTAAAAAGGAACTGTAATAATATCCCAAGGGATGTTTTAATAGAATCCAGGTTTCTCTTCCCATAGTTATGATGAAAGGGCAGACAGGCATTTTCAAGCCCTTTGCAGGAAAAAAAACCTATATTGTATATTGTTCTTTTTTACATTGTCGTATAGTCCTCTGTTCCCATCCAGTCTGCAACCATCTTATTAAGAAGACTAACCTATTCTTGGGGGACAGAGCAATAAAAATAATGAATTAAGGGTTGTAGAGAGGTAATGGTCATCATGAGAAATTGTGAAGGGGTTTCTTACTCATAAAAAGTAGGAAGTCTTTTTCGCCAGTGTAACTTTCAGCCATCATAGCTGGGTGTAAGATCTAAATTTCTTTGCACTGTGATTCTAGCTGCTGTACTACAAGGTGATTCTCTAAATCAGTGTTTTTCAACCTTGTCAACTTTAAGGTGTGCAAACTTCAACTCCCAGAATTCCCCAGCCGGCTTTGGGGAATTAATTTACCAAATGCAAATAAAATACCAATCCTTCTTTTGTACATCCAGGAAACATCTTCCCCCTTATGCCAAAGCCAAAATGTCCGTGGGGATGTTTAAAGTGATGCCACAATTTTGTTCTGCCTTTTATAGGATTTTTTCCCCCTCTATGCGGGGTAGGATTTGAGGGAGGAAGTTGCTCCAGTTTGGGGGAGCTTGTGGATGTTTTGAAGAAATGCGGAGCCTTATTTAAAAAAAAAAAGGAAATTGAATGCAACTCTGAAGATTTCATGGACATGTCCACACAGTTTTCCTAGCGACGGTATAGAAGCCAAGTGTCGTGTCAACCTCTCAGCAAGGACTTCCACGTGGTGTTCCATCCAAGCACCTCTCCTGCTTATTTAAGCCACCATCATATTTTGGCCTTAAGAAGGAGGAATAAAAGAAGCTGAATGTGAGCTTTGTATTGACCCCCAAACCCACATTCCCTTTTCTTCCCTCTGCAAACGTGAAGGAAACGGTCTATTCTAAACATATGATGCTACCTTCTGGAATTCTCTCTTATTATGGTCCAAAGTTTTTAGCTTGCCTTCCCTTCACCCTGCTTCATTTGCACAACAACCCTGTGAGGTAAGTTCAGCTGTGAAATACCTTGTTTGGCAGAGATCATCCACACTAATTCCTGGGACCGGGAATTCCAACATGGGGCTGAGGAGCTGTTGGGATTATATTGTATCATGGGGAGAAGGGTGGGGTACAAAACCAGGAAGGATGAGGAGAAAAGAGGGGTCACTAGCTGGAGGAAAAATTCAATGTTTATTTCAGCATTTCAGGGTCACTTTTCATTGTCCGGTTTGATAGTGAGAATTTCCCCATCTTTTTCAGAACACGACCGTCTAAAAAGTCCTCATTAACTCATACCTTCGGCCCTGTATGGGGAAGCGTTTCGCTGGGTCCTCAACAAGGACTAAACAAGGGCCTTGGGACACCCCACCCCCCAAAGTTGCACCTTTAATTCTTAAAGCTTTGGAGTGTTTGTAGGTCATTCATTCATTTTCTTGATAAATCCAATTTGTGATGCCAAATTGCATACGGGCTTCTTTATCACCCATTATTAATGTATTTAGGATGCCAAACTGTTTATTGATTGCAAATTATTTATGTAATTGCAAATGAAATGCATGGCCCCACGTCATGGTCTCATTGGACAGAGGGGTGCATCAGTGGCTGAGGCATTTTTTCTTAACTTTTGCATTGGGTTCTCTAACATCTCTTCCAAAGTCATTTATTTATTTATTTAATAAATTTATACTGCCTCCCAACTCACACAGGGTGACTCCGGGCAGCTTACAAAATTAAAATCCGTGGTATAAAAAAACCCATCGACCTCCCCTGCACCCACTTTGTCCTTCCTTGTTTTGAGCCAGTCCCCCCTGCACGGTGGTTTCGACTTTGCCTTCACCCCTAGAGACCTGGGATTTCCTTGTGGTGCCCTGTCCAAGGAATAACCAAGCCAGCCCCGCTTAGCTTTTGAGCCCTCAGCCTACGGGAGGGCCTCGTCAGGGCTTCAGGTGGTTGCAGCGTCCCGTTTCTCGGCGGCAGCGTGGAAATGGTGGGCGATGACCTTCCGGGCCGCTTGCCTTCCCACGACGGGGCTTGGGGTCCCGCGGGGCGCGCAGAGTTACCTCCAGCGCTTTTATAACGGGCAGATGTCTCGGGGCTTGGACGCTCGTGCCCCATCGGCTGCACGGAGCGCGGGTGTCTCTGTGAGCAGAGGGGTGGGGTGGGACGGGGCGGGGGGCCGCGGGGGGCAAAAGGCCACGAAACAGAAGCGGCCTGTCCGGGACCCTCCCCGGGCGAAGTTCACGCGCGCCGCGAGAAGCCGTCGAAAGGCGCGGGGGTCCCTGGCCGCCGTCTGGAGGGGGGGATGGCTTTCATCAGCTCCTTCACCTAATCACCTCGAACAGCATTTGCGGAGCAAATTGCTCTCAATTAGTAGCTTAAGTAAACCCAACTGCCCTCGCCCACCCACCCATGAGCCTCCCCCCCCTCCGGGATCCGGTTTCACCGGGAGATGTTTGAATCGGAGGCAAAAGAGATGCAGGAGCAATGCAAAGGTGGACCGGTCTATTCTCAGGGCTCTGGAGCGGTTCCTCCCGAGGGCACCCCCTGCAGGTGTCAGGATCTGCGCCCCCTGCCCAGCACCTCCCGTTTGTGCCGCACGCCCACGCCCACGCCCACCCGGCCCCGCGTTTCCAGGGTGCCCCGGAGCAGAGCGCCCTCTTCTCCCGGGCAAGCGGCCACCGGATAGACTGGCTCGGCCTGGGCGGCTCCACAGAGCCCGCGGGCGCCCTCGCTCCGCCTCGCCTTGGCTTCCCTCCCCGCCCTCCCGCTCGTAGCCGGGAGTTCCGCAGGCTCCGGGGCCGCGGGGAAAGGAGGTGGGGCGCCGCCTGGGAGCGCGGGCAGGCGGCCGGGCGAAGCGCGAGTCCCCGGGGAGCGCTCGGGCAGGGCGCGATCCTTGATTAATGCGCCAGTCTAGACGGCGGCGGCGGAGGCGGCTTATCTGCTCCGGCATCACCGCCCCCAGCCAGACCGCGGCGGGGAAGGACGGCGGTCCTCCCGGACCCGCGGCTTGGCTCCGGCGGAGGGGAAGGGGCTTCGGCTCTTTCCCGCAGCCTCGTCCTGGCCAGGGGTCCCGGGCTGCCTTGGTGGGGCGCCGTGGGGCGGGGATCAAGGCAGGAATAGCCCCTGGTTTCAGCCCCCCCCCCCTCCAGAGGCACAGTGCCCGCGGAGAGCCTCCCATTGGGAGGGGGGGCACACTCCCCAAGCCCCTTTTCCGTGCAAACAACCCACAGGGAGCAAGCAGGTCAGAGCAAAACCCAGCAACTGGAGCTTGGTTAGCCGTCTCCCTCCCCACCTCTGGTTTAGCAGGTTGTGTGAATGTGCTCGTGGGATTAATGCAGGGGTCAGGGTAGTGTGGAAATCCAGAATGGGTGAAGCCCCTCGGAGGAGCACAGCCCGAAAGTCCTGGGCATTTCACTACCTGGTCCAGTGTTTCTCAACCTTGGCAACTTTAAGGCCTGTGGACTTCAACTGGGAGTTGAAGTCCCCAAGCCTTAAAGTTGCCAAGGTTGAGAAACACTGGCCTGGTCTGAACTTGCTGCTGCCCGCCTCTGCCCAATGGCAGGCCGGGCCGGGCCAGGCAGGCAGCTAATGACGCACAGTTTCCTTTGCTCCTACGACAACCCCTTCAGGACAAGGTTCCCTCCCTCCCAATCAATATCGTCTACATGCCCTTCGAGAAGTACATCCCGGGGTGCTTCCAAGAAAGTGATTGGAAATCAGTCAAAAACAGAATCAATCAAAAAGTAGATTGGCCCCCAAACAAGAGGCTCAACCTTAGCTTCTCCCCCATCAGCTTTTTTTCTGTGCAACCCCCCCACCACTTATTTCAGCAGCCTTTCTAGATGAACAAAAGCGATTTTGAGGCAAGGGACAAATAAAACACACACACACAAACACACACACACACACACACACACGAGGCACCATTAGGTCACACTTCCAGCCATGTTGAAATTCCAGCCACGGGGCAAAAATTCTTATGTATTAGCCCTAATCCACACCTTTCCATGTTACTGGGGTACTCAAGGTATCCTAGAGATGATTAATCAAATGGAAGAAGAAAAGTCATACACAAAATAGGATGCATCATTAAAAGATGTGCTAGAAACTATTCATGCAGCCAGGTAAAGAGCTGTGTTTGACCCTTGGGCTGAAAAGCGGGAGGGGGGGAGATAGGGGGCACCAACGGCACTTGCAATGGGGCACATTCCAGTTTGGGAATGAGCACTCCCAGCCATCTGCCTTAAGATGCAGGGAAAGTCAACTGGGGCAGAATTTGCTCGTCTCAGTCCCAACCGTGCATCGTCCCTCCCAATTTACCAGCAGGCAACGCTCAGCGAGCCACGCCACGCCTCAGGTTCAACTATTTACAGCTATGCTTATTTGTAAGCATTTATTTTTACACAAGCTGTTGTGGGTGCCTAATACACGACACACCCACAACGGTGGCCGAGACAGCACTGCTGTTTTAGAAGGCACGGCGCCACCTCGAGTGGGCGCCAATCCTGCTGCCACGGCCCCCTACTCCGTTCAGCCTTTGACCCTTCCAGGGGTCGGCAAGCAGACACGGGGCACGTCTGTCCTTGCAGAGGAAGACATACCAGGCCTGGCACCTCCTCTCTTGGCACGCCAGGCATGCCTCATCAGGCTCCAGGGGCATCTCTGGCCGGGTTTCTGTCTGGCAAGGAGGCTAACGTGGCCGAGTTCAGTGAAACCTTTAATTGCAATCCTGGTGCGATTTTGTGGGAGGTTAACCACAGTCGTCTTCACTTTGGGGCAAATCTCAGCTTCATCGGAGGCAGGAGCAGCCTCTCCCAGAGAAAGCCGTCAGCAGAGGGGCTTCTTGCAAATATCTAGGGGAGCCCCTTGGAAAGAAAGGAAGGCGGAAGGAAGCGTCCACATTTAGTCTGCCTAGTTCCAAACTTCCCATGGTTTCTCCTCAGTGAGCATGGCGTCTTATCTGCTCCACCCCCCTCAACAAGAACACACCCCACAGAAAAGAGATATCCCAATCATATCCCTCCACTCCGTGAAAACGTTTCCAGTTCCTCCCCTATGTGAAAGAGCCTCTAGGCCAGAGTTTCTCAACCTCAGCAACTTTAAGCTGTGTGGACTTCAACTCCCAGAATTCCCCAGCCAGCTTGCTGGCTAGGGGATTCTGGGAGTTGAAGTCCACACAGCTTAAAGTTGCTGAGGTTGAGGAACACTGACTCAGTCAAGGTGAAATCGAACTTCCTCGCATGGAAGAACAATGACGTTGATGATGAAACAGAGAAGGAACATGAATAAGGTGATTAAAAGCGATTGAGAGTAATACCCAAGGCAGCAGCCGCCCATTTGTGTCCTGCAAGGGCACCCTTGCTTTCTGAGAAGCAGGAGAGCAACCTGCAGGAGAACCTTCACATCAGGACGACCTTGCAGAAGGACCTTCAGGAAAAACATCTCCTTGGGTTTGGTTCCTGGCCGTGGAGGATGGAATACCTGCACCTCAATATTCTAGACAATCTCTTCCAGCCTGCTGCTCCCAGATGTTTGGCCTTCAACACCTTTCACCCCTAGCTACCATGGTTCTTATGGGAACTGAAGTCCAACGCTTGGGAGGCAGCAGACTGGAAAGGTGAGTTTCTAGGATATCTATCAGGAGAGAGGCCGATCCATATTTATTTGGCCAAGAAAGCCTTCTGGATAAAGATCAGAGGTGGTAACCCAACTCTTTCAATTTGGTGACTCCTTTTTTTCATGTTATTTCTCCCCTTCACAAATGTCAACCAGAAGAAATGTTAATGAGAAGGTACAGATACACCGTACATAGCTGTAGGTACAGATAATACGGGATCGCCTGCACAGAGGCCATCTACAGCAGCTTCCACAATGACAGAAAATAGTCTGTTCCTGAATTTATCAGTGTGAGGATCAAGATAGTCAGAAGTAAGGAGGTCTGCTAAACAATATCTTAATCCCTGGAAATACTTCCTGAGGGGGGTACTGATTTATTTGATTTATATCCTGTTTTCTGTCCTGGAGCTCAAGGTGGCATTCCTATTTTCCTCTATAACAACACAAGTTGCTATGGCTGAGGGTGGAACCAGAAAGGGATGCGGGTCCTCCCTGGTGGGAGTCCATCACTTCTGGCTGGTTGTTCATTAAATATCTCATGTTTCTTTAGGCTTCCGCATGAACCTGAAACCTTAAGAGTGGTTTTAAAGATGTCCTACTTCCATTTGTTAAACCAGCAACATCTTTTAGAGAGCTTGCAGGGTCAGCCATTTGAAAAGCAAAAGAAAACAAAACAAAATCATGGTCATACTTCCAATGCTGGGTTATGAGAATAACGCTGAATGATGATAATACAAAGACAAGCCGCCCTCACGTGTTCCAATTTTTCTTTTAATGAACTTAGTGAAAATCACCACTTACAGACAACTGAAAACGGCCATTATCAAAATGTCCTGCTCATTTGCAACATGCCCGCAAACGTTAAAGTAAACTGGAACCCCAAATGGCTTAAATATTTTCCAACGGGGGTAAAATTCCCATAGCTTATTATCTACGTTGAGAATGTTGTGCTTCCTAAAACATCAGGAGCTTTTATACCAAAAGTGAGACAAAACAGACAACCAAACGGAATAAACTGCTTTAGGACAAGCTCTCTAGAACAGGAGACCAGGAAGATTTTACTGAAATGAAAGGAACAGGAGTAGAAATGCTTTTTGGCTGGTCTCTATTTGGAGCAGTGTTTCGTAACCTTGGCAATTTTAGGATGGGTGGACTAACTCCCAGAATTCCCCAGCCATCACGCTGGCTGGGGAATTCTGGGAGTCGAAATCGACACATCTTAAAGTTGCTAAGGTTGAAAACTGCTGATTTAGAGGATAGTTTTAGCAGCATTACAATGCCGAATATACTACTCTATGGGGAAACAGGATACACGGATCCGTGGCAAGGGTGTCTGCAGAAGGTCATCAAAGTCAAGATGTGGCCACAGACACATGTATAAAAGGGGTCAGGGCCTCGATTATGTGGTTCTGGTTGCCATCTTAACTTTTTTGACCTCCTCCTGCGGTACACCCTCGCTTTCTTCAATCTGCCATTCAGCTTGTATGCCAAACAACAACTCCCATGTTAGCTAGAAAATGCCGGGAGTTGTAAATCCATCTGGGGATGCCAGATTGGAGAAAGAGGATACGCCAATAATAAAAGAAACCTTTGTTTTCCAAAACGATTAAACCGGATTTCAAAGTATGTACAAGTCTTCAGACAGAAGTAGTGCAAATTACATATTTTTAAATATATACCTCTCTCTATGTATATTTATCTACAGTATATGCACTTTCAGTATCGAAGACCCCCCTGCACGTCCTCTTCAAGACAACCAGAATTGCTTAAACAACGGAAAAGCAATCTTCGAAAAACAGAAAATAAATTATTATTTTTTCTCTTTCTTCAAGAAGAACTGCCGGGCGTCTTCCCAGGTCTGCCGAGGGAACCTGTTCGACAGCTCCAAGTAATCTTGAGAACCAAGGAACGTTTCTGTCAAATGAAGAACAGAGACTCCCTTAGAATTATGTTGCCCTAATCCTTTCCTCGCTTTGGGGGGAGGTCTCCACGTCGCACCCTCCCCGACACCAGATTTGGCTTTGGCTGGGATCTATTTTCTGCTTTTTAAAAGGCAGCCCAGTTAAGAGAGGGAGCGCAGGGCAGCTGAGCTGCAGAAGGGTTCTCCCCACCCCCCCAGAATGGCTTTGCTTCAAAGGTCCAGCAGGACGTTCCCCTCTTCCGGCCAGCTGTCTCCGAAAAGCCACCACTTTTGAGCACAAGCCCACTGCTAACTTGATAGCCTGATATTGCTTACCCCTTTGTGGCGAAGGCTGGTTATCTGTTTGGCTCGAGCCTTGCGTAGAATCCTACAGAAATAAAATCCAAATGTTGCCCAATTTTCTCAGAAACACTACACCCAGCCTCGTTCCGGCCGGATTTCGTAGCAAGCCGAGGCAGAGCAAAAAACCTACGGAGCCAGCTCGGAAAAGACTTCCTTTAACGCTATACTTCCCTCTGGCCCAATCGGTTGTCGAAAGAACCGTTCTTGCAATCGATTTTAGCAGGAAGAAAACGTTGCCCGCAAAGTCCGAAGTGCAACAGAACTTGGCTTTTTAAGTTTTGGGTGTTTTTTTCTCATTTCTAAAAAAAGTATAATAAGACAATTCTTTTTTTTGGGGGGGGGGCATCGTTGTTTTCTATTTCAGTGCATTTGGATACATCCCCAAATGCATGAACCTGACCGAGTTCTCTCTGCTGAGCCCAGTTCCCCCATGTGGTAAACATTTATTTTCCAATTGAGGGGTCAGATATCTCACATTGCTTATGGGGGGGAGCCTCTCCCTTTCCCGAACTAAATAGGACGCCTGCCTTGGGAAGGCGCTCATGCTGTGTCTCCCCACAAGTGCACGCCAATGGAAATCCAAGAATACACGTAAATCTGTTTTTCATTTTGCAGTATCTGGGAGAAGAAAATAATCCCGGCTTTTTATACAGCCTATTTGTTTGTTTATTTGTTTAGTGCTATTATATTAGATTTACGTATTTTTAAAAAAATCAGATGGCTGAAGAAAACCATTTCTAAAGGCCAGAGGAAACTAAGTTGGCTTCAGGTTGCAAAAGCGGATAGGTTGATGTGAACAAAAATTAAAAACGATATTAACGCTAATTAAAATTAAGCTGGATTTGACTTCTGCTAGATTGTTGTGGTTTTTGGATCAGGTAGCTATATATCAATTACTTTACTGGGGAAAACAATAGTCCATTCTTCATGTGAGTAGTCAATGCTTTTGTTTTTTCTAACATCTGCTTGTGGTGGCCAAAATCATTCACAGCTTTTCCCCAAACGGTTGCTAATTTATACTTTCAAAACAGTCACAGAAGAAAAAAACATTTCCAATAAAAATGCATTTTATCCTTCTGCCCTTCTTTTAAGGGATATGACCTCATGGTTTTATTATCTCAGGCCGTGTTTTAACTATTTGCTTTTATTGCGGTGTATTTTAATGTATTTATTTATAATTTCACCCTAGAGTTTAAATATTGTGAGTCTCCCGGCAAGCTTCTTTAACGGGATGGGAAAAAAAAATGTTTAGATCTTTCAACTATTTCACAGATTTGCAACAGGTTAAGTACTACAAATTGGGAAAGTGTCTGAAGGTTGACAAGGACAACCTTTTTGATATGAGCAATTAAATGTGTATGCGCGGACATGTGCACATAAACAAACACTGCTCCGTGCAACCTGATTATTAAATAGACTACTGGCATGCCAAAAAATGTGAATCCTTACATGTGCAAGAAGGAATGATTATTTATGTAACCTGGAGTTTCCGACTGAACATTTAGTATAGCTGGTGTTTAGGTCATGCTGCCAGTGACAGTAAACACCAGCTATACTAGTAATATCTATAATTAAAAAAAACCCCTCCATTCTACATAAATACATGGCAACATTTACATTTTGCCAGCAGTTACATTATACTAAAACTAGACTTGTCTGTTGAATGGGCTTATGCTATCTATTTCAAGATCCTGCCCATACCTTATGAAGTATCAGCTTTTCAAACTTTTATCAGAATGAACTGTGCGTATTTTAAGTAAAAACATCAAGCGATATTTAGAGAATTCTCCAAAAACATTTTGCAAATGTTTACAAAATAAAACTTCGGACCATAAACAAGTCTTTCTTTGGGGGAAAAAGGAAAACTTTGCCCTCCCTCCCTCCCTCCCTCTCTTTCAAATTAAAAATTACTAGTTTTTTTTTTTTGGACAAGACGATTCTCTGCATGATTACTGAACACCAACCAAACCATTTACCTGAATGAATGTGGCCAACAACACACAACTCATTTCTTGCTCCAGAATTATCTTGTTCTGTGGGTTATTGTAACAAGCAGCAATTAGTGTCGGAAAGAGGACTTTGATGAGACGAGGGTCGCTGAAATACTGGAAAGGCAGCTGACACAGCTTTTGGAGTACGGTGGGGTGGCGGCCGGACTGCACAATTATCTGCAAAATGCAGACAGCACCGTGTTAGAGCAATGCTGATAGATTTCCCCAATCAACTGAGAAAGGCGTAAAATCAAGTCATGAAACTGAGATACATTCGTATTAATTAAGAAAAACAACAAAAACAACAAGCTAAACTTTGGTTTTAAGCATTTGGTTCCCCTCAGCTCCTTTTTATGTCCGGTACCGGCAGTGCTGCGCAATACAAATTGTATATAAAATATGACCAAGTAACGAAGGATTAGATGGCACCGAGTTGACCCAAAATGGCAAAAATGGCAACTGGTACCTACACATACCTATACATGGAGAAAACACGTGCAAAACAGAAGGAACCGTAGTGAAAGATTTAAGAAAGCATGGCCAGAAAATCGCTGGTGGGTGGGGGGATGTTGCTTAAAAAAAAAAAAAGCTTCTTGGGGCAACCAGAAAAGACTGAATCTCATGCAGCTGAAAAGAAGGATGTCTGTTGCACGGTGTTGGGTTCTGAGCTGTGGCTGACTAAGATCCTCCCATTAGTTTGATTTTTTTTAAAATCTGGATTTCTATTAATGCCCTTGACGTTAAACGGGGAATTGTTTAAATAAATGGCACTGTTGTCATGCAGGCAGACTTTATAGCAGAGGATATGTAAAGCAACACCCTTACTGCTGTCTACCAGAGAAAATTTCTTCAGTTATTTAATTCCACAGAGCCTTGATAATAAAGCAACATGGACAACCTCAGCTCGAGTGACACTCAGTAAGATAATAGCAAAAAGCTAATGATAATAAGAGGAGGAGGAGGAGGAGGAGGAGGAGGAAGACATGGGCAACGACAAAAGAGCCATTTGACCCACATTTGACTTTCTGGTATCGAATGGAACTCCTATAACTTTAGAAATCTTGTAGCTTTTTCTAGAGTTGCAATTTTAAATTGTACTCAGGAAAAAAAAAATAACAGCAGCATTTTACAGGTATACACGGCGGCGGGAGCAAGCTGCTCTCAAATTAAAACCAGAAGGACAAAAAAGAAAAAAGAAAAGAAAAAGAAAAAGAGAGAGGGAGGGAGAGAAAGAGAAAGAAATGGTAGAGGCCACAGGAACATAAATTACAGGGATTTACAAGTTTTCAAAGAACTTTTAACAATTCACTAAGAACACATTCTCAGTACATAATGCAGCTCAGGTCAAGAACAAGATCAACAACGCAATAGTTCACATTTTTTAGTTCAATGGCGAAAATGAAATTGAAAACCTGCCACTGAATACAAAGAGGAACCCCTTAATTCTCCTAAAGCCAAATGGAATTTTAAAGACACGGCTACGGCGGGGAGGGGGCTCCGTGTGCGAGCCGCTGCCGCCTTGACGTCTTGAATGACAGCCCCCCGTCCCCACCCCAAAAGCAGGATTCCAACTGAAGGCCTAAGAGTACGGTCTTAAAACGACGTTTTAATCAATATCGCCAGCTTTATTCAACAAGGGCCATTCCTGTTGTGCTGTGCATTCCTTATTTTTGTCAAAAAAAAAAAAAAAAAAAAGGGCCCTGGACTTTAGAAAAGACAATTTTTACAGATTTTTGAATAGTGAAAATTTGCCCCCAACAAACCAGACTACACATGTGACTATATACCTCCGACGTTCACAAATTTTAATTCTGAAAACCCAACTGTTGCTTCTCTTTGAGTATTGTTCAAAAATAAACCCACTTACGAGGAAAATACATATTCCGATCTTATCTTCGACCTCATATTTAACACTGGGATACAGAAGAGTATCATTAACCAAGGGATTCAGAGCTGTGGATTATTCTATGCGTGCAATAATTGTTCTTTGGTTGACTCGGGGAACTGGAATTTAAAACAGCCACTTAAAATTGCTTTTATTAACGGGCCAGTCTTTTGTTTGAAGGAGGCAAAGAGAACCACCTTATTACAAAAAACAAAAGGAAGCAACGATGCTTCCTTGCCACATGGCTGGGAAAAGGTGAAAATGAGATTTGATCCAGAAACGGTTGCCCTTTGCTCCTTATTTATGGCAGAACAAAGTCGTCGAAAAGCAATTCGGCCGACTGCTTTGTGGGATGAGGTATGCTGTTTATCCTCACGACTGCAGCTGAAAGTAGGCCCAACAGTTTAGAAATAAAAATAAGGCCGAATGTTGGGTTCCCATACAATCCTGTCCGGAGTCCCGAGAGAATCATCGGAAAAGCTTTTCCAAATCTTGCACGCTCAGAAGTCACAGGCAGCATTTGGAAGACAACCTTTCCAAGAGGCGCTCCAATCTTCCACCTGTTAAACCTGTTGGCCTCAGTGGGTGAGATGTGGACTCAACAGGTTGCCTGCATCTTTAGTTTACATTACACTTCTTAACAAATGAAGTATTGTAAGGCCTCTTGGAAAGGTCTACTTCCAAGTCAATGGAAAAGTCAACGAGAAAGGCCAAATTGGTAGACAGAGATACTGAAACAAAATCTTATTTTATGCCTTATATTTTCTTTAACGAACACGACGCTCCCTGGTTGACTCCTCTCCCTGACTAAGAATATGAAGGTTTAATACCGTGTTTCTCAACCGACCGGCTTAACGACCTGCAGTAAGGAGAAGCCGGCTCTCCTACGCGCTCTGTTTCCTTCCTTAAACACGCCGCTGGCGTGAGAGTTGTGCTCAGATGACTGGGCTTCTGGCTGGCGGCTTGCACCCCCTTTTGCGCCAGACCCACAGGCTAAGATAGTGCAATGTTGCGTTTGCCCTTTGGAGAGAGAAACTAAAGCTGCTGCTTTTGGATTTCTTGAAAATCACGTCACAGGTTGACAAAACTTAAGAGCAGCACTTTCTATACAATAGTTATACCTTCCATAGCCAGCGTTTAAATATCATATGTTAATATGTTTTCTACTACAGATTAAGGTTACTATGGTAACTAATCATTTTGGCCAAGAGGTTGAATTTAATTGTCCTCTTTTTGGATGTTAATTTTTGCACCTGGGGGGAAGAACTTGCCTGGACTTGTTTTAGTTTCAGTTTCCCTTCTGTGTAGGCATGTAGAGAGTTAAGCAGCTCTCACTGAGAGCCTGTAAATATGTTTGCTTTCTGTAAATAAAATTATTTTTATAGAAATGCCTGGTGTGTGACTTTTCTGATCTCTCCTGGGCCAAAGGCTTTCCTAGCCATCTGCCAACATCATAAAGGTATTCAAAGCCATACGTGAGCAGGGTGGCTCTGTCGGGCTGGCAAAAAAAGCAGGGGTGTCCAACAAGGCAATTAGCAGGAGGAATTCTGCTGTGGTCTGTGGCCACAAAAGACCACATCTTCCTGATCTCGGATCGAGCCACCTTCTGGAGGAGGGACCTCGTCTGAAAGTTTGACTGATCAGCCTCTTGTACGGAAGAAGGCAAATAAATGGCACCAATGCCACCTCCTATCTGTCCTCCTCCTCTTCCTACTCCTCCCCCCCGCACACTTTCACTTCCTCCTTCTTTGTTGGTAGGCTCACTTGAGCGTTATTTTTCAGCTCCATGGGAGGACAGAGATCTAGCCTCTAGGAAGCTCCAGAGATATTTCATGCAACCTATACGCTTGATTCCTGGGTTATAAGATAGGGATGAAGCTACCTGCTACAAAAGGGCATTGCTGACACCGAAGTTGATTGCCTTCTTAAGCAAAGGGTAGGAACTCGCTCCCTGATGCTTGATTTGTGTGCTCTCCCAGCTACGCATTCCCTGAGCAGGGGCAAATGTCTTAGGAATGCTTGGGTTAAAAAGTCCTAGGAGACCCCGAAGGACCACACTCAAAATCTGATAACAGGCATGGGAGAGGGGGATGTGAGGTGGTGGGTTTACTGACAACTAAAGGAGCCCATCTTTTCAAAGCAACGGGAGCTGAGCTTCTGCAATATATGGTTCCTAGGAGCACAATATGCCATTTAACAACTAAAATGCATTTATGGGAGGTTATTTATAACGACATAAAAGAAATAGTTCCTCGTGTGGCCTGGAATGTACCTTCTCTCTCTCTCTCTCTCTTTTTCCCTCTGTTGCTCTCAAGTTAGATCTGCATTATTTCTTTGCTACTCTATAAACAAATCCGGGACTGTAACCGTTTAATCAGAAGGGTATGTCATCCTGTGGGTCAAACTCTTTACCTATCTGTTTCTCTAGGTTTAACATTAGGAAGGCTTTAACTTTCCGGAGGGGTGAGGCAGGGAGGAGTTTTTACTTTTCTAGAAATATTTATCATTCCCCCCCCCCACACAATAGGGTTGACAGTGCAGATGGCTGGACTTTCAAGGTTAAAAGGACTCCGATGAAATTATCTTTCCCTTTAAAAGACTAATAGTATTTTAAGAGGTTCAGTTCCCTTAAGGGAGGGGGGGCTTTGAAATAAATTTTAAAAGTTCAAATACATTCATTATAAATCCATTCATTATGAATTCATTATTTATTTCTTGCATTACATCCTCCCCCGAGTCTTTTTCAGGAAGGTGGCATATATGGGGGAGAATCTGAGTTGCCCCCCCTTACGTTGCCCCCCACAATGATGCTGCGAGGTAGATTGGGCTAAGAGGGGGACCCTGGGCCGTAGCCAATGGGGATTTGGACCTAGACCTCCCCAATCCTAACTCAACATCCCAACCCATCCAGCACACTGGATGTGATCAAGAAGCACAATATATAATCCACCTATCGATAAAAGACAAATGCATTCATAAATGCAATAGCATAGATAGGGGAAGATGGGTGGTGACAGAAATTTGAAATATAAATAAATAAAATAGATAGATAGATAGACAGACAGACAGATGATAGCATTTATGGTATGCTAAGAGGCAGAGATTCCACGATTATCTCCAACTGTACAGCACATAATTTGTAGTTGGGAACTGTAGCATTTTAAAAAAATGTACTAAAGGAAGACACTACTCCCCCCCTGCAGCAAAGTGGATTCCTAAAAATGTGGGAGATCATAATGCTATCGCTCCTACATCATGTCTGCTTGTACCCTTAAATGGTGTTGATGGATCTACTTCTCCCACGTTTACAAAAGAGGCATTTCGGCAAAGCAAGAACTGGATCAAATATATTCTTGCGTAAACGTTCACGGACTGCATCCACGGTGGCCACTCCGCACGGGATCTGAAATCTCAAGGATGACCGGGCCTGCCTACGCCAAAACTGCAGACCGAGTCCGTAAAATGGCAAAAACGGTGACACCTTTTAAACATTGCCTAGATTGCCATCTTAATCCGATTAAAAAGGATAAACAAGCCTACATTGGAAACAGACAAACAAGCTTTAAGCCAAAGGATGTATAAATAACAGATGTAAGTAAATCTAGAGCTGGAGGGGGGGAGGAGTCAAGGGGGGGGGTGAATTCTTGGAAAGAAGGGAAGAGAAGAAAAACACTAATTTCCCCCTGCCCCTCCTTGGCCTCCTTGTTATAAATGCAGACAGGTACCTTCCCTGCATAGATTATTCTAAAGCAGTTTTTCTCAAGCTTAGCAACTTTAGGATGTGTGGACTTCAACTCCCAGAATTCTGGGAGTTGAAGTCCACAGGTCTTGAAGTCGCTAAGCTTGAGAAGCTAATGCCATGAGGGGGGGAAAACCCTCTTCGACAGCCAGAGCAGATGACTGTTTTTCTTGCTATAGCCTGCTACTGCTGGAGAAAAAGCTGAAGATTTACAGCCTATAAAGCGAAAGCAGAGGTCAGGACGGAGTGAGGTTCTGGGCCTCGTATCGTGCTGAGTTTGTTTTAAATTACAGCTCGCATCAGAGTAGCCCTCGAGAAGAAAAGAGCAACAGGCAGCCGCTGGATGCTGCAGCAGAAATGTGATGCTCTGCTCAGCCCTGTCTCTGTGAACCACTCTGCCATGGCATCAAGTCATGTGTGTTTCATGCTGACTGAAGAAACTGAGTTGGTCAAACTTGCACCACAAGTTGAGCCAGAAAGCATGGCGCATGGACTGGAGGAGAGGGGTACAGTACAGACCAGCAGCCAAACCAAAACCACCTCCTTAGGACTTAACCCAGCATTTCTCAACTGTGGCAACCTGAAGATGTGTGGACTTCAACTCCCAGAACTGTGCTGGCTGGGGAATTCTGGGAGTTGAAGTCCACACATCTTCAGGTTGCCACAGTTGAGAAACATTGACTTAACCCAATGGCTGGACCCAGTCTATGGGGTTGATTCATGGCACAACTTTGAGTGCTCAGGATTCATGTTTATTCATATGGTACCATCTAGTTTAGAGAACCATGGTGAAAAAAACATTATACCTTCCAATATTAAAAACATTATGCCTTCCGATGTGGGCAAATGACCACTAAAAGATGGCAAACAAAAACAATAGATAAACAAGAACAATGCAGCAGGTCCCTGGTTTAAGAACGAGTTCTGTTCTTACGTCTGTCCTTAAGTTGAATTTGTATTTAAGTTGGAACAGTTATTTATCATGAGTTAGTCAAATGTTTGTCTTAGTATATAGCACATTATTTATTTATTTGTTGTATTTTTATACCGCCCATCTCAAAATGACTCCTTAGAAATTTACCTTTCTATGCGTATAAAACACTTAAGAAACTTCCAAATACATTAAAACATCTTAAACAAAAGTAGTATTGTGTATTTAACCTGAAACACTGTACTTAATTTGAATTTTTAATATAATAGTCTTTATGGCAGTCCGTTCTTAACTAGGAGTTGTCCGTAAACCAGGACGTTCTTAAACCAAGGACCTGCTAGAATAGAATGGCCTGACTCAGCCTTCCCTCATCTGGTACCTTGGAGCTGGGCAGCTCCAGCTGGTATTAGTGAAAAGAAATCATTTTTAAAGACAGAAGTGGATAGTTAAAAATATTTTCTCCAAGCCACTAATGTTATGCTGACCTAAAACAAAGATACGATTTTAAACCATAACATTTGCTTCCACGACTTGGATGCTTCTGGTTCACAAAAAAGGCACAAACTGTGCCAAACACCTTTGCCCTGTGCCCCCCACCTGCCCCACGGAAGACCATGGGTGCAGGAACTCCCATTCGCAAGGTTTGGCCAGATTAAATATGCTCCCTTGTAAAACGAATATGCAAAGGTTTCTTTCTTTGCTCCTTTTAAAAATTCCCAGTGCGGCAGCATGGACAAAACCCACTCATCTGTCATTCATGTTAATTTAATTATCAGACCACATTCGACTGTCCAATATAAAATGCAAATGAGCTCAACAGTTGCCAACAACTCCTGTGTTTATTAATTAGATCAGAGAGCACAGGAACTCCCCCCCCAAGTGTCACAAGATGCAAGGGGTCTGTTAATTAACAGCAATATTTTTAATTAAGAAACTGTAACCCTTTTGTAAAACCCCCGATTGGCTTAGTCATTTATAAGGGTGGCTGAAGCATTATTCTTATTACCTGGCATTCCCTTCCGTGCCCACCCGCGGTATCATGGGACCTGTTAAGCCAACAGGCTTAATGGTGGGCAATAAAACGTTGAGGCTGGGTTCTGATAAATAGGTAGTGAGGTTTTCTGGGATGAGGGTAAATTCCTCCCCCAATGGTGAGCTAGGGAATAAAAGGAGGCTGAATCTCCTTTCCACCCAAAGGAATTGTAGGAATGACACTGGCCATGAAGTTCCCACCAGCTGCTGGAGCCCCCTGGCAGGAGTTGTGGCTCAGTGTGAGAGCATTGCAATTCCTGCATATCCCATATAGACTACTGCAACGCGCTCTATATGGGGCTACCCTTGAAGAGTATCCGAAGCTTCAGCTGGTCCAGAATGCAGCCATGTGGGCAGTGATGAGTGCCCCTAGGTCAGCACATATGACACCCTTGCTGCGCGAGCTGCACTGGGTGCCAGTTTGCTTCCGGGTCCAATTCAAGGCGTGGGTTATGACTGTTAAAGCCCTTCATTGCATGGGACCAGGCTACCTGAGGGACCATCTCATCCTCATAACATTGACCCGTCCCACCTGGTCATGCAGGGAGGGCATGCTACGGATCCTGTCGGCAAGGGAGTTTCACTTGGCGGGGTCCAGGAGGTGAGCCTTCTCTGCAGTGGCCCCCGCACTTTGGAACGTTCTGCCCCCCGAGGTGAGGCAGGCCCCTTCGCTCCCGACCTTCTGGAAGGGTTTGAAGACCTGGTTCTGCCGCCTCGCCTGGGATGGGAAGGGAAACAGCTCTTCCTGCGGGTGGCTGGTGGCGTAGAGTTCTCCCTACCGAATGGAAATTCTTCCACTTGGATTTTATATTTATTAATTATTTTAGTATTTTGGATGTTGATTTTATACGTTGAGGGTTTAAAGGGATAATTTTATTGTAAACCACCCAGAGTCCCCCTCTTTGAGGGGGAGATGGGCGGTAATAGAAATTTGAATAATAAATAAATATCCAGGTATGATTGTAAAAAAAACATGTTACATCCCTGGGCAGCTGCTTCCAGATAGCTCTAGACCAGGGTTTCTCAACCAGGGTTCCGTGGCATCCAAGGGTTCCCTGGGAGGTCACGATTTATTTAAAAAATTATTTCAAATTCGGGCAACTTCACATTAAGCAGGTAAGCTTCATTCTTTATTTTCAGTTTAAGAATCCTGTTCATGCATCTAGACAGGCCTACCCATGGAACAAATACAATAATTTTGCAACCTCTGGCCTGTCTTGGAGCCTGAACGTGCAGGGGTTCCTCGAGGCCTGGAAAACATTTCAAGGGCTCCTCCAGGGCCAAAAGGTGGAGAAAGGCTGGGCTAAAGACTTCTAAGGGGGCCGACCTGGTTATCTGGATGGTTGACAGTGAAGTAGCCCACGCACACAATGACTTCGTGGAGCAGCACCTCACAGGTGTGGCAGGAACAGTGCCATAGCAAGGAGCTGATGATGTGCCGGAATGCGAGGGAGAGTCCTTCGGCGCCAACCACGGACTGGAGGAAGAAGGAAAAAGAGAGAAATGTAGCTGCGTCTTCTGCAAACACCCAACTGAATCCAAGGATCGGTGCAGAGTTTTTTTTTTTTTTAAATAGGTCGGGCCTATTTAGGGAATGATATTAAAGGCCAAACTGAAATACTTTGGCCACATAATGAGAAGACAGGACACCCTGGAGAAGATGCTGATGCTGGGGAGAGTGGAAGGCCGACCAAGGGCAAGGTGGATGGATGACATTCTAGAGGTGACGGACTCGTCCCTGGGGGAGCTGGGGGTGTTGACGACCGACAGGAAGCTCTGGCGTGGGCTGGTCCATGAAGTCACGAAGAGTCGGAAGCGACTAAACGAATAAACAACAAATTTAGGGCCTACTCTCCATTTTTTTGCGATTTCCACCCCAACATGCCAGAAAAAGGATGTTACGGATGTCCGGGGCAATGGGGAGGATCTTGTCAATAGCAAGAGGACTTGGTATCTCAGGTGGCATTAGATTCCCAAACTAAGAATCCGTAAAATTAAGAAACAGAAGAGAATCCTGTCAGGTCAAGTCAAGTCCGTCATTACAGTCACAGACCAGCATAGAATCCTTTCAATGTATATATTCCCTTTTCAGCCCAACGCTCCTTAAACGGGCTGATGGATAATCTACCCGCAGATTGTACCAAGGGCTTCCAACCCCCAACTTAAACAAACTCGTTTATTACTGATGGAAGTAATAAAATCAAGTATTAAAATTAAAATTAATTTTAAGTAATAAACATTTCAGTGAAAAAATAGCATTGATAAAGGACAAAACCATGCCGAATTTCAGCAATGGTGTAATATGTAGACAAGAAAATGTGTATGTGTGCATTGAATAGCAGCAGAGATTGATTTATGAGCTCATCTGGGCAGCTACAGCTTGTTTTAATGAAGCCCAAATGTATGCAACTCAGACACATTCTCCATTTACTCCTGCCTTTGCCTCTTTTCCCTTTCTCTGATATTCCTGCTATGAGGAATTTCAAATTCAGTGACCTCTGGGAGCTATATACCAGTATTTCTCAACCTTAGCAGCTTGAAGATGTATGGACTTCAACTCCCAGAATCCCCCAGCCCCAACCCTAACCCAGCATGCTGGCTAGGGAATTCTGGGAGTTGAAGTCCACACATCTTCAAGCTGCCAAGGTTGAGAAACCCTGCTATATACACTGGTGGTGCATTATTGTTGCTTGTAATTAATATCAGCTCATTACACTCATACACTCTACAGGTAGCCCTCACTTAATGACCATTCATTTAGTGATGGCTCAGACTTACGATGGTGCTGAAAAAACCGATTTACAACCGGTGCTCACACTTACGACCATTGCAGCATCCCATGTTCATGTGATTGCCATTTTTGACCTTCCCGGCCAGCTTCTGGTAAGTAAAATCAACGCAGAACCACGTGATTCACTTAATGATCACGTGGTTCACTTAATGACCATGGTGGTTTGCTTGACTGCCACAAAAAAAGTGGTAAAATTGGGTTGGATTTGCTTAATGACCACTTCGCTTAGCAACGGAAATTCCAGTCTCAATTGTGGATGCCCGTTGTGCCCCCCCTTGCACGACTCCCAACTTATTTTCCCCCCACCAGGTCACCTACAAGCAAAGAGCAACCCTTTTAAATGTCACTGTTTGGCAAGATACAAGCAAACGGAGAAAATCCTCGCTGGCTGAGGAGTTTAATGTGCGCTGGCCGTGGGAGGAGAAAAACAGGCAGGCAGGTTACGGCAGAGTGATCTGGGATCAGGCCACTTTATCGGTGCAGCCCGCAGGCTCTATTTAATAAACATGTCAGCCAGAAAAAGCGACGCGGGGTCAGAGGGGAGAAGCGATGCAGGAGGAAGGAACATCAAAGTCTGCCCACTTGAATGCAGCAGCCTCTCTGTGGGAAAAGGTCCACCAGGCACGCGTGGTTGGTCCTGTTATTCAGTTTGGCAGACCATGGGTTAAAAATATATGGAGAAGAGCGAATCCACGCTAGTCCAAAGTTCATCACATAACTGGATCCTCCAGGCTGGGATGGCGAGTTGCAGGAGCAGATGGGCACAGTTTCCGGGGGCACCACATGGGAGGAGGAGGAGGAGATGGTAGTGGAAGTTCCCGAATTCTCCTCTCCCCATGAGTCTGACTTCTCTTCCTATCATGGGTTCCTGAGTTGGCATTGCTTTCCTCTTCCCTCCTCCTCTTTTCTGCCTCTTCTGCCATCTGTTTAGTTTACAAGCCGTGCAAGAAGGGGCTCTAACAGTTTAGACTCACTTCCGGCTAGATGCCTCCAAGATGCCAAGAAGCTGCCCAAGCATTGCTGAAATACATTGGAAGGCTGGGCACAGCCATGGGATGATGCCCCTAAAGGCCTCTGCCCTCTGCCCCTCCCTGAGTCATTTACCACTGCAGATTATGTGGCGACATCTTCCTGGACTGAGTCCTTTTTCCCCAACACATGTTCCAGTCCAAGTGCTCTGTGTTTATAGCCTCCTCCGATAACGTGGCCTGGGGCACCAAAGATTGTATATAAACATTAACATTCTTTCCCCCCCCGCAGGAACTACATATTTCCGCCCCAACCAGTTTTAATGGTGGTTCAGTATCCTGCACTGCTTCTTCTTGACGCCTTCCCGCTGTTTAGACGCTCAAGATAAATGGACGATTCCCTGACAAATGTGGCCACTGAAATTTTTTACGTTGCCTACTTTTTTCTACTTGAGCATTCTGGGAAACAGTCACCTTGACTGTAAATGTTCAACTGATACGTTTTAAATAAAATAATGAAGAGGAGAAAGCTACCAACTGCTGAATTTAAAGAAATGCAGACACTCTAATATTGAGTGAAAATAAACATGCATCTTCAGCAAAATGGACTAGAAATGTCCAGCTGGATCAGCACCTCTGAATCAGACAGACAGAAGGAAGATTTCTGAAATCCAAAATCAAAACGCTTTAAAAAAAGCAACTCCTGTGAAGACTCTCTGCTAAATTTATAACTGAATCCCCATGAACAATTATTTAGCAACAAACCACTTATAATTAGTTACCCTAGAATAGGGTTTTTCAGCCAGGGTCCCGTTGCACCCTCGGGTTCCAGGAGAGGTCCCTAGGGGTTCCGTGGGAGATCACAATTTATTTAAAAAATTATTTCAAATTCGGGCAACTTCACATTAAAGAGCTAACTTTCCTTCTTTATTTCCAGTTTAAGAACACTGTTAATGCATACCTACAGGCCTACCCGTGAAAGAAATAGTTGGGTTTTTTTTTCAGTACCGTCATAAGTCCAAAGTATCACTAATATCTATATAATAATGTTGTAACTTCTGGCCCATATTTGAGCCTGAATGTGCAGGGGTTCCCCGAGGCCTGAAAAATATTTCAAGGGCTCCTCCAGGGTCAAAAAGGTGAGACAGGCTGCCCTAGAAGCTACTTCCTGATGTTCATCCAGCATCAAGATTCAGATCGTGGCTGAGCTTTATGGAAATGAGCAGTCAGGAAATCACGTGGCCCAGCTAAAACCCACTTAACTACCACTAGCTGTCGTGGATCTCAAGAGCGAGAGTGGGCCATCATCGGCCCATCGGTTAAAATGGGCAGTTTGGAACTGTCACGCACGCGAAAGCAGTGGCAGTGTGCAAGAGCGCTTAACCATTTGTGTGTGTGCGTGGACAAACACTACCTGAAAAGCCGAGAGGTCAAGCAGAGCAAAACTGTTGAAGAAGCGTACGCTCTGGAGAGCCACTTGGATGGTGCTGGCCGTGAAACTCTCCTTGGGGCTGGCCGTGCTCAGGTCTACGAGGGCGCCGTGGAAGAGAATGCAGTACAGCATGTGCAAGACGCCCACCAGATCCGTGGCCTCGAACGCTGCCGTCAGCCCCGTGGGATCCTGACGGGTGTCAGCGAAGATGCTTCCTGACCTGTCAAAGGAAGGAGCACAAGATTGTCCTGCCAGTCAACCAGAAGCATCGCTATTGTTGGCAGCAAAGTTGATTTCTGGCTAAAAAATGCAACGGAGAAACAACATCCAGCAGAAGAGTCCAACACTGAATGAAGAAAGGCCCTCCAGATGTTTCTGCGCTGGCATTCCAGCAGTCGCAGCCGGCTTGGCCGACAGGGAGGCTTTCTGAGAACTGTAGTTCAGCAACACTTGGAGCTGATTTACCAAAACAAACTTCTGGACTTTTTTTAAAACAATGGAAGAACGACGGCCTTCTGAATGTTGTTTAAAACCATCCCTCCAGAAAAGGCAATTTTAGTAAATAGGCAAAAGTGTCTGTGCATGTGTATATACACACAACACACACATATATTTCCACACTCTCAAGATTCACACTTTTTGACACAAGTTATGCCACTTTGTTTTTATCCATGAGATAAATACAGGTGGTCCTCGCTT
This sequence comes from Candoia aspera, assembly GCF_035149785.1. Lineage (NCBI taxonomy): Eukaryota > Metazoa > Chordata > Lepidosauria > Squamata > Candoiidae > Candoia > Candoia aspera. The sequence goes on along the minus strand of NC_086165.1, from coordinate 4,792,058 downwards.
AATAACCATTTGTTCAATAATGGTTTGGACGTATGACGGTGCTGGAAAACCAACTTATGACCAGTCCTCATACAACCATCATAGCGTCCCCACGGTCACATGATCATGATCTGGGCGCTTGGCAACCAGTTCGCATTTATGACCGCCGCAGCTTCCTGTCGTCATGTGATTGCCATTTTCAACCTTCCCAGCTGGGTTCTGGCAAGCAAAATCAATGGGGAACCGTCTGATTTGCCTAATGACCACGTGGTTTGCTTAATGCCTGTGGTGATTCACTTAACTACCACTTGAAAGAAGGTTGTGAAATTGGGTTGGATTCACTTAATGACTGCTTCGCTTAGCAACCAAAGTTCCAGTCCCAACAGTGGTCGTTAAACGAGGACTACCTGTAACCCCCACAACCTGATGGTAGCACAAGTCAGAAGCACTCCTGAAATGATTTAATAAAATCTAGTTATTTTATTTAATCAATTACAGTCTGTTCAGTGGTTGGAAATCTGGGGCAAATTCTGCCCCAGGGTTTAGATGCACCCCTCTGCTTGGCCCACAGAGGTAATGGAATTCAGATCCAGAGCTGTTCATTGCAACAGATGGAGCATCCCACAACCCACAGAGAATTCCTCCTTGCAAAGCACCAGCCGTGAATTAAAACAACGGCAGACGCTAAGAGGAATGCGACACCACAGAAGGTCCTTGTATCCTGGGGATTTCAGGGGAAACTCAGCCTTTTTGAACTGCAACCAAGACCAACACGGGCTTCACCAAGCCCACTGCTTACCTCTCTAATGTGGTCCAAAAAAGCCGTTGAAACATGTTTGAAAAGACTTGTGCCCCTTTCAGTAGATAAGTCAGCGGCACTCACGATACGCTGTTGGATGTATAAGCGACTGTCGCAGGCATGTCCCCCTTTTGGGTGACTTACAGCGGCTTTGTGGGACAGCAAAGAAGATAAAGACCCCACCATGATGGGTTTTCTGCTTGTCTGTTCACTAAGCTTTATATTTTTGCCTGCATCTGCTGAATATGGCTCTCTTGGCAGTGGGCAGCGGAACAACCCAATCTCCAGCCACTGCTTCTATTTTATTGGCCACCAAGCAGCCAAACCAGACATTAAGTTAATTACTGCAATAAAATACAATACAGAGAAGTCTATATCCCTCTGTATCCTTTTGACCTGACCTTTCTTTCTCTCTTTTTGCGCAAGGGGGGGAAAAAAAAACATACCAGATTCCGTCAGCAGAGAGCCAACAATTCCCCCACTAGATTGTTTACTGACAGGGGTTCAACATGCACATATGTGTCTTGTAAGCGTGTGATTAGTGGGGTCAGACTTTTCTGCACCGTCACCACTTTCCAACGACCTGTCATTTACCATCAGCCTATTTTATAGACCTCATCACGAAAGTGTTACGAGATTTGATGTGAAACCATTTCGGAATGTTCTAACTTCACCGATCCTTAGACTGGGCTCGGGAAGAAATACAGCCTCCAGAGTTGGCATCTGATAGATAATTCATCTTATTTTTTTTTTCCAGGGCTCATAATAATAAACTAAACTCTATTAACTTCATGGAGTTGGGGAAACGGGTTTCTGTTCTGAAGGGCCACAAGCCTGGCGACCCCAGGGCTGATGAGAAATGGCTAGAAGCTACAAAGAAATCTTGAATGCTGCCAACACCGCTTCACATACAGAAAGCCAAATTTTGGGTTCCTCTCAGCCGTCCAGGAGGTGTTTGGAGTTAAAGGAATTAAAAGGCTTGAGGATTAGCGGAAAGGTGGAGAAGCAGAAGTGGCCCTTCTGAAGGGTGAGACTTACTTTGCAAATCCAAACTAGCAGACCCAAACATGGATGGATGGATGAAGATTCCTTGTAGTTGTTCCAATGAGCTTGGAGCAACAGGTACGGCTTTCCCCTGGGGCTGGGTTCCTCAACCTTGGCAACTCTAAGCTGTGCGGACTTCAACTCAAAGCTGGCTGGGGAATTCTTGGAGATGAAGTCCGCACAGCTTAGAGTTGCCAAGGTTGAGGAACCCTGCCCTGGGGCATTTACTTTTACAACAATTCTGTTATGCCTAAGCAGGCATGATTGAGTTATAAGCAAGGTTCTGGCATAGCAGCAGGGTGGATGGTTAGCACAGGGCCTAATGTTTTTAACTGCGTCACATATTTATTATTAACTAATGCCAAAGAATCACTTTGAAAGAAAATATCAGCTCCCTGGTTAAATTGGTATTAAGACCCTACCGGTGCAAGAAAGAAAGTGGCTAGGCACGTTTCACCCAGTTTGGGCATCCTTCATTTTTTCCATGCAAATCTTTACGGTTTGAGCAGAACTTTGAATGTCAGCTGCTCAGGGATTGCCTCCGCCATATGTAATTTTTTTTTAGTCCATTCAATCGTGTCTGATTCTTGGAGACTGCCTGGACAAGTCCCTGCAGTTTTCTTGGCAAGGTTCTTCAGAAGTGGTTTGCCATTGCCTCCTTCCTAGGGCTGAGAGAAAGAGACTGGCCCAAGGTCACCCAGCTGGCTTTGTGCCCAAGGCGGGACTAGAACTCCCCGTCTCCCGCTTTCTAGCCTGACACCTTCACCACGACACCAAACTGGCTCTCATGTAATGGAACACCTGTTTTTTATGAAGGCTGCTGTAGGAATGCAGTTTGTAAGTCTTCACCAGAAAGTCTAAAATCTAAATGGTTTGCAGCAGACCTCCCTAATTCTTCCCCGTCTACGTTTTCATTTTTTTGCCCTGGATTTCTGTTCATTCTTACAACAGGAGTTTTTCCTCAATGTCTGTTTTTTGCACCATTCTCAGATCCTGAACTTTTGAGCTACTAGCTTCCCAGTTTTCTTTTCCTTTGAGGCTCCCTCTGCTTCTCCTAAGGCCCCAATAAGGAGTCAGGCAAAGAGATTTGTCTCGTGTCTTTGCTCCGCACTGCTTCTGGCTTTACCCAGGCTGCCTGCGGAAGAGGCACACGCCCAGGCCTCGGTCTCTTCCAATCTGTCATTCCAGACATGCCTTTCAAAGCAAATATTTTTGCAGTGGCTCAAGGGTCCTGTTTCAGGGCTACTTCTCCCCACACTGGGAACAGTTAGGACCTGGGACATTGGCGCTGGCAAAACATGCTTCGCTTTTTCTCATGCAAAGGCCGCCACCTGACAAACGACAGCTAAAACAACAACAGCAGCAGCAACACTTGCCTGCCGTTGACAGCGAAACACAGCTGGCACATTCCATGCAAGGCTGCGGTGGAGTTCTGCAAGAAAGCAGCTGTTTTGGGGGTTTCATCGATTGGGCCTTGGATTGAGAGGAAGCAGCAACTCAGCTTTTCAATTAATCCGATATTCACCACGTAGCTAGTGAAGGGAGAGAGAAGTAGAAGAAGAAGAAAATAAATGCCATTGATGCAGGTCACATTCTCTCTTTCTATGGCTCAATCCTGCCCCATTCATACATCGACTTTGTATCGTCATCAGCCCGTCTCCTGGCTTCGTGATGGCTATTTTATGAAGCTCGGCTGCTAGGCGTTTTGATTTTATATTAGGTATTTTATTTGTTTTTTATTGTAAGCCGCCCAGAGACACATATGTGAGATGGGTGGCTATATAAATCAAATCAATCAATCATTCAATCAATCATCCCAAACCATCCATTGCATGCATGAAGTATCTTCCTTTGCTTTTGAATAAAAATAGTTAGACCACCATCTCTAGACCACAGCTAGAGAGTCATAACTTTTTCTCCCTTTGCTATTTTTTAAGCATAAGCAAGATCAAGGAGAATACCTCTGTTTCACTTTTCAGCCTTTGTAATCTCATGATAATATAACCCAAAGTCTATTAGCAATACCGGCTCAGTTAGACGTTGGGTTATTTGGATATTTGCTCGATTGGTTTGGCTGGCAAAAAAAAATCCCCATTTTTTGCCAACAGAACTAAGCATACATGCTTGATTGGTTTGTAATATCCATTTGTAATATGTACAGATTTTTCCCAATTCATGCAATAAACACACGATAAAGCAATTAGGAAGAGAACAGCTAAAGCTAATCAGGGGACTTGAAGGTTTGAAGATTTCTTCCAATCATCCAACTCTGTCAACAACGTGCCTTTCATTCTTTCCTGAGAATCAGATTCTTGAAAATTCCTCAAGTGGAAAGCCAAGTTTAATTCTCAGGCCCCACCTGAGCTGGCAGAACGTCCATGCGCTTGGTCTAGTCAGTGTCAAATGTCTGCTGGGTAAAAATACCAATCAGTAACCCCTGGACTGGAAAATGCAACAGTCTGAAATTTCACACTAATTGAAAAACCTGTTTGGAAAGAGGGGGATGACACACCAACTGTGGAAGTCTGTCACCTTCTTACTCTTCTGTATAAATGAGTTGCACATTGGACTAGATGCTGATATGATTTTAAGGGCTTAGCACACCTAGGTTTAGCCCTAGAAAGATTTATACAATCTGCAGCAGCGCAAAACAGATTAGGCAGGAGGCTAGAAAACAGGAATGGACACCCCACTTTCACGTGTGATTGTCAGCAAGAGTGTCCTGACAGATTTCTGCACAAATCCGCAATTTTAAAAAAATTAGCAGCAAGTCATCTTTGAACATGGTTTGTTGAATACGTTAAAAAACAGAATAATAGGCAGTTCTGAATGCATCTCCTGTTAAAAGAAGGTATATTTTATAAACATATTTTGAAATATGAATGACACCATCATCAAACTTTTGCAAGATCTAAAGGACAACTTTCTGAGTTGGTCCAGAAAGAGAGAGTCCAGTCTGGTTCCTCTAGAATAGTATTTCTCAACCTTGGCAACTTTAAGATGTGTGGACTTCAACTCCCAGAGTTCTGGGAATTGAAGTCTACAAACCTTAAAGTTCCAAGGTTGAGAAACACTGCTCTAGAATGAAAAACCAGATAGACCTGTAATATCCCTGGCAAGAAACCATACTGACCAGGCCCACTTGTCCCTTAATGCAGCGGTTCCCACCTTTTTGGCACCAGGGACCGGTTTCGTGGAAGACAATTTTTCCATGGACCGGGGGTGGGGATGGTTGCAGGATGCTTCAAGCACTTCCTCTTTTTCCCAACCTTTTATTCTTTTTCTTTGTGCTGTTTGGAGATAGCAGCCAATGGGCTTGCTTTCTCTGACAGGAGGCGGAGTTCAGGCGGTCACGTGAGCGACGGGGAGCAGCTGTAAACACTCAGGCTGTAAATCCACTTGCTCGCCCATCGCTCACCACCTGCTGTGCGGCCTGGTTCCTAACAGGCCATGGACTGGTAGTGGTCTGTGGCCTGGGGGTTGGGGACCCCTGCTCTAATGGGTTGTTTGACGAAGTTGTGGCCTGAACCCAGGATCTATTCTTTCCCCACCATTGAGCCACAATCTTTACTTTAGGACTGTTTACTTCCGATGGACATCCTCTGCCCTGTCTGAAACCAATGACTGAAGGAACAGCTTATTGTGCAAGCCATGGTAAGAGGGCTTTTTTTTACATAGTGTCTTATCAGAGACTAATTTCAATTAACCATAGAGATCAAGAACTGTTTGATCCAATCAAGAGCTGATTGGCTGTTAAGTGAGATGCAACAAGAAAACAAGCACAGGCAGCAGGGAGCCAAGTGTGTGCAGCTCATTCTAATTAAGGCCATGGATTCTTTTTATGGAACAACTTGGAAGGTACAGGACATGCATTACAGGTTAGACTAACTCTGCTAGGCACAGGGGCTGCAAGGAAAGAATGCTGATGAGCGATTTAAAATCCAGCAGAAGCCTGACTCTTTCTTTGCTTCATTCTGGATGGGGGTTTTTTTTGACACATGTTTTTAATTGGGCAAAATGAACAAGGTGACCCTTATTTTTCAGCGTTATTTGGAAGAATGTTCTTTACAGTTCTGCTTCAGTTTGGGATTTGGAGTGCAGACCGAAAGGCCAAGGGATCTAATTCAAGAAGATGGGTGAGGGTTAGGGCTCAGAAGTTCAGTTTCTGGCATCATCAGTTAAAAGGATCTCCGGTGGTAGATTCAGAAAGAGAGGTTAGGATTAGATCTTGGAGATCTACCAAAAGTCATAACTATGGACTACTTAGTGATATGGACTGATTGCCTGGCAGGATATGAGAACTCCTTTAATTTGCCTTGTACATTTATACACTGTTGTTTTGCTCAGAGACCTCAACACGTCTAAAATAAAGGCCTGTTATTTAATAAACACAAAGGAAAAGAGACAAGAGCTAATTTAGGGACCGTGATCACTTCAGGAGATGCTTTGGAGGAGCTAAATGATACCTGGTCCCACCTACGCCAATGGATGGGCCTTTTGTCTTCTGTGATGACAAGGCAGGAACCAACAATTCATTGGCCACAGCTTCACCAAAGGAGAAGCTTGTGTTGTTCTCAGCTGTCCTTCAAATGAAGCCTGGGGACAGAGCGGTAGACAGAAACACTTCCAAGAGAGGAGATGGCAAATGGTCCCAACCAATCTTATTGAAGGACATCATTCGCCCAACCTTCGCTAATGTAGTAACTTCCAAAAGGGTTGGGACAACAACTCAAGAGTACCAAAACAGCTTGACCAATGGAATTCTGGGCATTGTAGTTACCTCTGGAAGGCACTTGATTGGGGATGGTTGGAATAAAGACACTTGTTAGGGACATCTGATTGGTCTCTTACCTGATAAGATCTTGAATCCTATTGTTAAAAGTTTCAGCTTGTGATGTCTTGTTTTTCATTTCTTGAATCAATTTTGGCGCACAGATCTGGTTATTACTGTTAGGTATACTGGACATCAGACATCCAAACACCACCGCCAAGATTCTTAGCACTCCAGTAATTAGACCTTCAATGACTTGTTTGTTAATTGCTCTTCCTGAGGTAGCATTATGATCATCTGGGACATATACCTACACACAAATACAGTACAACACAGAATAAATAAATAAAATTGCAGATGTGGCTTTAGGCATGGCTTGAATTCTGGATGTGGTTTCTTCTTCACATGGAGCTGTCCAGCTAGAAGCTGCTGCTGAATCTAGGCTTAGATTAGAAGCCTAATTCTAGTACTGATAGCTGTTAAGCCCATTCCTTGGAGCTTTAGGCTAGCATCTGCTCAGGTTGAGCATAGAGGATTTGTGGCTAAACTTGGAGAATCTGCTGCTGTTTGAGTTGCATTGCTTAAACATAAAAAAGAAGGCACTCCAAACTGAGTTGTATCTAGAAGGCTTTTGAGCGCTAAGGCACACGCGGAGAACAATTCTCCCTTCTCTTAAATTTGGGCTCAACCAGTAGAAACTGACTGGGGAGAGAGGCAGAACAGAAAAGGTGTACTCAGTGATTCTCTGATTCTAGAACAGGAAAACCAATTTTGCATCCAAATTGGTGATAGTCTAGATGGATTTAGAAGGGGTTAAATGAATTCAGATGGGAACACAGCCAGCCTTCTCAATGGCAACTGAACAGGACAGCTAAATGGAAGCTGTGTGCCACTGAATGCTACTTAATTTTTGCCCCGGCTCCACACACTTTATTATCCTGACTCTGCCTACCATTTTTTTGGAATGTGGTCTCCAGCATGCCCCTCAAAGCCCAGGGGTCTCCCCCTGAAATATACAGTGCCCCTAATAGGTAGGGATGTTCTTACAGTTCTTATGATGATTGCCTTAATATCATCTCCTGACAGTCTGTCATATTTAAATAGTGATTATAATCATCAGGATTAATGAATAATGTCTCGGCAGTAGGCTTTCAGTGCAATCCAGAGTAGGTGGTCCAACTGGGAGACACCTAGTGTAACTGTAAGCATGAGCGTGCAAAACACCTAACTTTGCATTCTCAACCCAGACCGGCGTGATAAAAAGCAAGTTCACGATGATTTCACCAAGAGAGCCTTCTTCATTTTAATTGCACAAGAGTGAGATCGTAAAATGCAGCTGTTGCATAGTTTAGCGCTATATCCCTCTCAGGGGAATAGGGGAACACTTGGAGACAAAAAACAACACGCACATTTTTTTTACATTATTGATTAGCTCTGTGCCTTGAGTTAGTACTTAAAATCCATTGTCACCGTCCGTTCTTGGTGATGAGCCAAGTTAGGAAGTGAGAAAGAAGACTTCAGCGTCCTGTACGGAGAAATAATATTCTCCTTACGTACATGATGCTGAACTGCAGAGTAGGCAAGCTGAAACTACTGTTAACCCCAGAAGAAAGAATATCATGTTACTCCCAGTAATTTAGACAAACCTGAGTAATTCCTGCCTAGTGACTTTGATTACCTAGTTGCATGGATGAATCGTCCTTCGAAGACAGACACCTCTTCAATGAACAAGTCAAATGCTACCATTTGGAAGCCCTTTGCGCTGTTTCCTTAACAGGCCAACGGTTCTTCTGATGAACGCTGAGTAACAAAACTGGCCTGTTAAGAAACTACAGGATATGGTTGGACGTAGCGAGCTTAAATCAGCATTGAAGGTGCTGATAGTCATTGGCCAACGGATGCCACTCCATCTCTTCAAACTGGGCCCGAGGAGAAAACGTTTGATAATGTGAGCAAGTGAGCAAAGGAGCATGGTCGGAGGGTTATCAGAGGCTGGAAAGAAGAAGAGGGTGCTTGTTTTTAGGAAACAGATACTGTTTGAGAGACTAGTCCTGTAGAGAACCTCCTGGTTCTTTGATCTCGGCAGTAAACAGGAAAAGTCTCTTAGAGGAATTAAGAGGAGAAAGTTTAAAGGGCTTTCTTATTATCACGCTCTTTCTTCCCAACATCCTTCGGAGGCTGTTGAACGCCCGCCTCTTTGAGGAAGTGGGGAAGTGGAGAACAATGACTTATTTTGAATGGCTTCTCTGCACAGTGGAGAAATGCATTCTTTTGGCATTAGCATGAACCAACCTGTTGAGAGAGAGCCACTGCAGAGAAATATAACAAATCCTCACCCACACACCAACACGTTCTAGTTTTAGACACTGATTCTCCTGGAAGCATTTTTTAAAACGATCAGGCTCCAAAGCAGCCTCCCTCACTTAGGAACTGCCCCAAATCTATTGCACTAGAACTCCCATCATTCCCAGCCAACCGGGAGCTCCACACATCTGGAGGACATCAGATCTGGGGAAGGCTGAACTAGAAGCTTGTTGCTAAGATGAGCGGCTGGTCTCGCCTTTCGCAGATGCAGCTCAGCTTCGAATCAATGGGGAAGGGGCTCCAGGGTCCAAAAGTCTGAAAAAAGCAAGACCTGGAACAAGCGAGTGTCCTGGGCTTCCAACATCTGGAAGAAACACATGTACACCTCCCCTTAAGCCTCGCACGTGAATTTATGACAGATGGAAGCACGGAGCAGAAACACTAGGCTTCTTTTTTAAAAAAAAAATCCCTAGCTTTATACCTTAAGAATCTTTAGGCTGCCGCCACAGGTAACATTCTGTGACTGCCTTTCTTCTTAAAAGCCGAATCTGCGTCTAAGTAGGATGCCCTTGGGGGATGTATTGTACACCTTAGGCTGTTATCTCCCATCGTGGTGTTCCTGGTGTGTCTGAACCCCCACCCCATCGTCATAATCAGAGGGACTCCTGCAGTGTCTGCAGACACAAAGGCCCCAGGCTTGTCTGAACAGAAACCCATTTGTGGAAAATGGGCACTTTGGGAGACAATGTGCAGCAAAGACGCCGGATTCTCTCCTTGCACAAGGCGGAACAATTAAACAGGGAGGCTGGGAGCCGCGTCCGCAGGTGGGTGGTCTTCCCGAGGTCAGGGTTGAGGCCAAACCGGGAGTGGTGGGAGGGAAGGTAAAGCTAGTGGTCTTACCTGGCAGGGCGGCGGCAGTGAGGACTAAACAGAACTTTTAGCTCTCAGCCCTGCAGAATTAAAAATATATATATGTGCAGAGGGAGGGGAGGGGAGGGGTAAGGACTATTAAAGCAAGCAGCATTTCTCAAAATGCTTAAGCGTGACTCTGATTATAAAGCAAGTTTCCATAATGGAGTTCTGCCCGAAACGTGATATGTGCACCTTTAGCTCCAGCGTTAATTTAAGTTACCAATGTCGTCGGGGGAAACTTTTAAAGGGTGGTGTTTGCTAAGTTGAAAAGCTGAAAAAAGAGAAAGACAAGAGAGAGAGAAAGAGAGAGAGAAGGGTCAGATGTTGCCTGTGTTTGCAAGGAAGGGGACGTTTAACTCTGTCGACGGCCGGCCAGCAATCCACTTGTTTCATTAACATTCACTGCTCAAAAATATATACATGTGGTCGTTTCAACAGCACTCACAATTTGAAAAAACACAGAAACCAAAGTCTGTGATGCCATTAGAGTAAGATACACAGTTGAGAAAACACATTTACCAAAAGAGCCCTTTAAGTTAAAAATACTGTGCCATGTCTGGCAGAAGCTGGCTCAGACCTATGAAGTGCAGTACTAAATTTTATTTTTCATCCCGGCCTACCCCACAGGATTGTGAGGATGAGATAGGGATGAGAGGAAGGATCATGCATGGTGGTCAAAGTTCCTCGGAAGAACAACAAGATTAAGAAATGGATCAATGGGCAATTTCTTACACCGGCAACAAAATCAGGGAATCGCATTCTAGTGGGAACCGTTTGAAAGAGCTTCAGATTCTCAGAATTGGCCCATCAGGCTTAAAATGTGAAAGCAGCTTGGTTCGCCCCCCAGTTTGGACTGACCTCACATCCTTCGTGTCAAAGCAATGACAGTGAGGATACAGATTTTTTCTTTCACTTTGATTCCTGGCTTAGGGGGAAAAAGTGGCAGAAGCAATTAACTCCGAGCAGGCAGGAAAACTCGGGGTAGATGTGTAGAGGGGAGGAAGCACCTGAACAGGTAAACACCCCCAACTCAGGTTCAGAAGCAGTTCAGGTTCCTTGCTGGCTTGACCAGCTTCTTATTTCTCCAACCCGTTTAGAAACCCTCCTTTGATCTATTTGAGAGCGCCTGATTAAGAAATTAATCTCTCGTGGTCTCCGAAGGTTATTTCGGCACACAAAAGAATGAGTATTCATACACTGCATGCTCTTTCTTCTGCCAACTTAAGGCACCCCCCCTCCAAACAATGTATTTATTTTTTTTCAAGGTTCTTGGCCAAACACATTTACAGGGTTCTTTTTAGGAGTTGCGCCAGGGGGGCGGGGAGGGCAGGGGGAAACCTCTTAGCAAAGTGTTGAGAACTAGCAATGTTCGCTAAGGCTCTGCTGCAAAATCAACAGCGGGTGCCAGGGCAGTTCCAGCTTGCAATCCCAAGGGGAAGCCCAGTCTACCTCAGTTGGATTGTTCTGTGCAACATGGAAGGAAAAAAAGACCACTGATTTTCATCTGCTAGGTAATAATACCTAGCGCAAAAATACGAGCAACTCGGCGTCTCGGTTTTCACGGATTTGTTTCAGCCGTGAACTGCAATTATGAAAACTCTGGCATGCGGTCTGTGATGCTTTCTAAGGAAAAGCTGGAGGGAGACCTTTTCATCTTCGTAGCAAAAGCTATGACCCCTGTATGTGTCTCCTGGGACACGTCTGTCAAATACTGGGGGAGTAAGTACGTATAGGTAAGCTCAGCAAGACGTCACATACAGAATCTGGGATGGAGAGACAACCCGAAATGTGGAATTATTTTGGATCAAACTTGAACGATTGTTTCACACCCCCTGCATGAATATGGTAGCATACCAGAACCGAAAGGGCTTACAGCCAATGTAAAATTGATTTGGAGACTGGAGCTGCCCAACCAGCTGCCAGCTGGCCATCTCTGAACTGGGTTAACCCCATTTTGGAGACAGATTTTGTGCCTGGCATTGTTTCAGAAACATTTCACCCTTACTAGGAAGGGAACTTGCCATAAGGAACCTCGCTGGGGCTTTTCAGCTATCACAAGTGGGTTTCGGGAAGGGCTTCAAGCCAGGGTTCTCCTGCCCCTGAAACTCAAACTCCCACTTAAGAACTCTAAAGCTAGTAGGAGGTGAATTCCTTAATCTGGGAATGTGACAAAAAAAGGGTCATCCCTTTGCAGTCTGCTGCAGCTGCGATGGAGACAAAGGCAAAAGATCTCAGGATCTGGCAAAAGACCCTCGCTTGGAACTTGGAAGAAATCTGCCTCCTTCTGGCCGAGCCAGGAAGAAAAAAAAAGTTCATTTTTTCGGAAGCAGGAGCCAACAAAGAGAATGCACTGTTTATTAGGAGTGGGTTCAGCCACACAGTCAAGGAGAAAACGGCAGAGCGTTGGCATCAAAGCGAGCAAAAAGCTCCAGGATTCTTTGGAATGGTCCGTTGTACAAATTAGGATCCTGCAAAAAGAAGGGGAGATGTTCCCAACTCTCTCGTGGTTTCCTAAGAACTAGAGTTCTAGATCAGTGTTTCTCAACCTGGGCGACTTGAAGATGTGTGGACTTCAACTCCCAGAATTCCCCAGCCAGCTATGCTATGCTGGTTGAGGAATTCTGGGCAGTTGCAGTCCACACATCTTCAAGCTGCCAAGGTTGAGAAACCCTGCTCTAGAGGGTATTTTGTGTATGAAAATTCCTTGGGGGAACAAATTGGAAAGAAACAGCGGACACGAGACTACCGAGAAGCAGAATGTACAAGCCGTGTTTAAGTTCCATTTGTCTAGCTACACGGTACGCCCCCGGAGGACCCACACTTAAGTGTTTATCAATTGCCCTATGGTTCTTTGGCTCAAACAGGGCAGTGTGAATTATTTACGGCACGTACACAACTTTTCAATTAACCAACCACTTGCCTCTTGAAAACATCCACCCACCATTCATAAGTAGCAATTCCAGACTAAATATCTCATGATGAGCAGGTCACTATGAATTAAAAATGAGTTCCTGATGAAATATTTAATGACAGCTAAAATGAAGGGAAAGTCAACGGTTCCCCCCCCCATTAAAACCTATCTGTTCGGTAAATCAGATTTGAAAAGCCTGTTCAGAGGTGCATTAAGGTTGCAATTTTAGCTTTTGAGAACAGCGCCCTGCAGAATGCCAGACTGTTCTAGCTAGAATCGGAGAGAATCATACAAAAATTAGAGGATGGTTGATTTGCAGCTCATCTCTGCCCACTGAACATTTACCATTTTCCAGTATCTCCTCTATAATGTCACTCTCTCACTACTTGGGGCCTGATCCTGGAACTGAGCCCAACTGGGGGGAAAAAAAACAATGGTGAGGAAAGGTTGTTTTGGGGAGGCAAGCAGTGAATGTAAGTTGGATTTAAGGTCTTTTATCTATATGGTATATCTTTTTTCAGGGCCGGCATCAGATTCAAGAGAATCATCAGAGCCTCTTTGTTGATGTCTGCCCCAAGACTCCTTCCTTGGTTTTGTTTTTTTGTTCTTCCCCTGGGCTGGTTCTTTAAGTACTCTAAAGTAGGGAGATGTAGAAATCCAATTTTTTTTTTCCAGAAAAAGTGAATCATAGGGTAGCTTATATCCCCTGTCACTTCCACCACAACCAGGTAAGACCCTTGAGAATTAAAGGGCCAAAGAAGGCCTTGCATAAATCTCCTGGACCTGATTTAGAAGAATGCATCTCTACAATATATTATCAACTGAAGTCTTCCTCAAACCCTTGCCATACAGAAGTGAAGGACTGGAGAAGGGGGAAGGCTGGGGGTAGAAGAAGAGAATCTTCCAGAGGGAACGGGGAGACACATTAGAAGACAAAGTGGTTCTCCCTCATTTTTTTTTCCTGGACTGGCATATTTTTATTTGGACTACACGCCTCAGGGACAATGGTCAAGTTCTACCAGCTCATAATTGCACAAAACACTTATTGAGTGAATGGGATTTTCACCATTGCCACCAACTGGATGCTCAGGAACATCCCTGAATAAGAACGTCCCAAGCTGAAGACCTAATCCCCTTCCAAGACAGCTTGAATCCCAAACTCAGTTTAAGCTCAGACTTAAAGAACTGTATCACATTGTTTGGTTTTGTTCCCCCATGTGATTTTCCAGCACTAGGATGCTAATAGCATTAATCCAAACTTGAATTTTTTACCTACCATTAATTGGTGCATCAGTAGATCCGTTAAAAAAATAATCTTGTTGCTGAACAGAACATAGGTGCAATTTTCCACACAGTTATTGCAGGCCAGGTGGTAAGTGCTTATCGTACTACAGAGTGATCTATAAGAGATAAAGTGAAATGTTAAGCATATTGAGGGAAAAAAATTCAGGCAAAATAGTGTATCTGTAATATGAAAACACTTCGTTGCTATGACATTTACGCTGTGGCTGAGATGAAAAGCCAATTGAGTTAGAGACAGAAGAAAGGTAGGCAGGAAAAAAACTCAACTCTTAATATTCCAAAAAATTATGATTCCAGATTAAAAGAAACAATTAAAAAATGTTGGGAATGTTGGCTAGAAAGTCTGGGAGTTGGCAAGTCCAAGGCACTGGGGACTGCTGGTATAAATCAAGTGTGTGCTTGGTAGATCCATAAGATCACAATGAGTCACAAAGGGGATTGTCTGTTTGTGCATGGCTGGCTGGGGAATTCTGGGAATTGAAGTCCCCACATCTTAAAGTTGCCAAAACTGAGAAACACTGCTCTACATTGACTTATCCATCAACCACAGATAATTGGAATGGGATAAAGGTCACTGATGATCAGTCAAAGAAGCCATCCTAACATTTGATTGCCTAAACAACCCTTTATTCTTCAAAACTATTATAGAAGGTTCAATGTCTACGCTGGGCTTATTTTTCAACTTGATTTTCTTTGGCAAATATTACCCCAATCCACATTGGTTGCAGAATCACCACACTGTACGCATCATATTAAAATACAGAGCTCAAATGCTGAAGTTTCTCCAAGAACTTTTCTGTATAGATATAGGATAAAGTGTGAAATATGTATGGCCATCCAAAAAAGAATCTTGATTTGCTAATCTACATTAACACACATTTTTGGGACCCCCATCAAAGTAATTATCTCCTATTCACGTTTCAGAAAGTTTACAAGAAATCTAGTGTTAGAGACAGAGCTGATCACTGGCCCACCTCGTACAAGATCATCAGGGACACCACGAGAGGTAAAAATCACTTTTCTGTCTCATCGATGACGCCCGGCTGGGAATAGTTTAGGAGGAAAAACCGCATTTGCACACAAAGTTGGAGGATGCCTAGCGTGAGGAAAGAGGAAACAGGGAAGCACAGCTCCTTACACATACCAAGAGTGATTCCTTCCCCTGTAACCTTTGGGGACCCATTTACACTTCTTAAGAGCATGGAAAGAAAACAAAGAAAGCTATTTATCCTCTGCAGGATGCACTTCTACAGGACTTCACCAAGAGTCAGATGGCAGTCAAGCACAACGAAATCAGCCTATTGCCTGCCAACCAAGCAGTCCTTCTGCAGACTTTATGTATTTATTTTTGCTTTCACATATACTTTAGGAAAGACTTTCTAACCTGTTTTCTCCAGGTGGGGTAGCCTATAGTGCCCATAATTCTCGGAAAATCAGGAATCAGGTAGCATCTTTTCCAACAAATACGTTTTATTAAAGGCAAAAGCTTCCACCTTCGGAAAGCCGGAAACTATCAATCAAGCTACAAAATTTGGTAATAAAGAAGCACTTCTTTTGCCCAAACATACATATAAATTAAAAAGGGAGAAATGACATTTAAAACTATTTATGTCTACCTTTATTTAAATCAAGAATTAAGGCCCACACTGTTTATCTGATGTTTTATTACGTCCTTTTAAAACATCACTTGATCTAAGTGTTTATTCCAGAAAGCAGAGGATCCTTAAGACTTTCAAAATTATTCTCCAGTGAGAATTCAATGAAACAACATTCCTGATTTCATGGTTTTTCCACTGATTTTTCCTTCTGGAATTTTTCCTTCAGGAGTTGGGGAGGTCTTCAGCGTCTGAAGATCCGTAGACAGAAAAGCATTCACATAAACCCTGAGTAAACTGATGCCATTTATTTTTCACGGCAACATGGTGGGACTTGAGAATTTGGGGTGGGGTGGGGTGGTGGCTGCAGCAAGGGAGAAAGGGTGACAAAAGCTTGTTAACTACAGATGGCTATAATTAGAAAGTATTTAGAAACATTCCTGGCACAGGTTCAGTTATACTGTTTTTAAAAATTCAGATTTGCAAATGTCAGGACTGGAGCAAGCCCCAGGAGGCTGCATGTGTTAAATGGCAGATTTAAGTCAGGAAAACTGATTTATTTTAATCTTATTAAAAAAACAACAGCTGTCAACTGTCACTGCTTTTTTCAAGGTTTCCGAGACAAGCATCAAATGGTTTTACGTTTTTGAGGAGGTTTACTGTTTTTACTTGTAACATACCCACTTACAAAGCTCCCTTTGCACTTTTGCTGGTTAATGGGAACTATTATGACTTATTATTTAGAAACTTCCACCCAACATCACCCCACCCAAATACTCAGAATAGAAAAAAGTTATGATAGTACCGAAACCTAACAGGATTGCTTGAGGATTGGTACCAAATTAAACCAAGCTTTAGCACCCCTAAATCAACTTTAAGAGCTGATGGTACAGCCTTTGACTGGACGACTTTGCATTGATCATAAATCCCAATAAAACTGCTTATTTGGCTGCAATTAAGTTACTGGAAGGATGAATCACACTGGGTTTATGCATACCTCGCTATTTGGTAAGAAGAAATTATTTCATAGATAGAAAAGCAGAACTCAGTGGTGGAAATTTGAAAAACAGCCCGTCTTCACTTTTTTGACCACCCCCTGTGGACGCCCCAATAGCAAATCTAATTTGTGTGCCTGGAAAGTTGCTTTGCAGAGCTTATAAATCTGCCAGTTTGTTATATTGCACAGAGAAGTTCTTGCCTTCAGTTATGTAACTAAGGCTGAGATGTTCAGCATTTGCCTGCATCATTTGAAAATCATTTTTCAAAAATTTATGTTGACTTTTTTATTTTTTTAAATAAAAATATCTAACGAAAGAAATAATCCACCTATAGAACGGCAGCACAAAGGACCACATGGCACAGAATTTAGAGTATTGGGCTGCATCTAGAGAAACCTAAGTTCAAATATTTGCTCAGCTCTAAAACTCAAATTTTTCAGTGTAGCCTACCATGCAGGGGTGTTCTGGGGATAACATTCAGCTCCTGAAGGAAACATGGGATATGAATTAAAAAGAAACACAGAGGGCATTAATGCTTTTGGAAAGGTTGGTGTGTCCCTTCAGAGCATGGCATGGCTGCTCAGGCCCTCACCTGGTCTCCTGAACGTGCATGTGCAGGCAGAGAATGGGCCTCTGCCAAACTCCCTGCTAAAGCAGAACAGCTCTGAAAACTGCCAAGTGCTTATTTTGCTTGCAGTTGTTTTCCAGGATCATTCCACCTAATTTCTGGGTTTTGTCACTGAATCAGGAGGAGGGGGAACCTCCAGGAACAGCAGCAAAATGCCTGGGGGAGGAGTCACATGGACTCTGTGGGTTGCCCACACCCACTCTATTTTTATGAACTTAAATCTGGGGAGCAGCAGGGATCCACTGATGGGTTTTATTTAGGGAAGGCCTCCATTGTTCCTGCAAGGGAGAGTTTCACACCTTCGGTTCTACCATAAACGGGACGGTTCTTTAGCTTAAACTGAGAAGGTGAGAACATTGGTGTTACCAAGTGGGTTAGGGTAAGAGAATACTGACTCATTTTGGGCTTCAATCTATCCATGGTAGAGACAGCACCTTGTTATCTCCTTGAGCAGAAGAGATGCAAGCCCAGACTTTGGAAATGTTGTTTTGAGCCAGGTCCTGCCTTGTTGGTAGGACTTCTGAAGTAGGACACGGCCATAAAAATCTCCATAAACCATCCAACATATGCAGAGCTATGAAGACTATAGCCAGGTAGAACATGAGCCAGAAAAGTCATCCTGACCACAAATGACATTAATTTATTGACTGGTCTAAAAAAGGCAATGAAGCAGCAGACTTACTTCAAAGGGATTCTTGAAACGGTGTTCAAGTTGATGGATGTTGTTGCAACTTGAAGGACTTGCTCCAGAGCGGAAAAGCCACCAGCAACGTGGAAAGCAACTTGATCTGCCACGTTCTGGACAGGAGGACACAAAAGCAAGAGTGTATGCATTAATTGGGTCTTGCTTTGAGGCAGGGCATCAATTCATGGTTGAATGCTACCATTCTCACATTGCCTGGATCAGTGGCATCTTCAGGGCTGGATCATGGCATCTGTACGGCTGATTATAAAAAGAGTTATAACTGACATAGGACCCAGGACAGGCTCACACACTAAACCATCATGCAGTCTGGTTGGGTTGAACCCAAACCTTTGTGGCTTGAAAGCCATGATTAATGGTTTAGTATGATGAATGAGCTCAGCCAACAGTTGTTGATTCAATGAACCATGGCTGTACAGACCACAGGCTAGCATGATGGGAGCAACACCAGAGAGGTCAGATCTAGGTACTACATGAAATACGGGACACAGAACTTTAGCCCATAATATACCAGAGTCTTTAGACTTTTCCATATCAAAAAGGAAGAAGAATCTATATGCAAAATACAAGCTAAGTTCAAAGGTGAGGCTCTCCAAACTCAAATGCAGATGTTTCCACCGTATTTCTACTGTAGTCAGGTATTTCTACTCTAGGTTGGAGAAGCCTAGGCCCCCACTGGTGGAGACTATCTATGATTGATTCCCCTGTGGGTAGGTTAGCCTTGCTCAATTGCACTCTTAGCAGATCTGTGAGATTACACCTCCATCATCCCCAGACAGGCCAGATGATGGCCATTACAGTCCAACATGGCTGGAGAGGAAGGAGAAGTCTGCCCTAATAGTTGGAACCTGCCCCTCTTCTGTTACTCCTGTGGCTTCTGGGGACAGCCAAGAGGGTCACATCCTCCCTTCCAAGAATACAGAAACCTACTTGCCCTCCAAAGAACGACAGCTTAAAACTGAACGACATGGCCTGGGAATCCATCCAATTATTAACTAAGGAAAGGGTCATTACTGAAGCTAATCAAAGGAGAAGCAGCTGTTAATCTTTCGGGCTGGTGGTGCGGTGGCAGTCAAGCTGGATGAACGGCCTTTCTATCTGAATCATCCAGGGTGATTATAGTTTTACTGATCAAGGAGATTATGGCTTTTTTTCTTTTTTCTTTATTTATATTTATTGAGGATTTCTGATCAAGGAGACTAGGGAAGAGAAGGGGGGAAGACAAGGAATTTCTTCCCACTTTAAGGCAGAGAGAGCAAGGGGGAAAAGCGTTCCCAGCTTTATTAGCAGGGCAGAGATGAGTCAATCAGAAGGGATACTTCCTGCACCTTAAGGATGATGGTTATTTATTTGATTTTATTATAGCCGCCCACTCCTATAGACTGTGCGGCCTACAAATACAAACTCAAAACAATAAAAAACACAAAAAACATATAACCCCATAGGCAGCCCGGACTAAAACAATCAAGCAATTACAAATCAAACCAACCAGGAACCCCACAAACACATCAACCCCAACCTGAGACCAGAGCCAGGTCTCAAGTGCTTTTTGGAACCTCAGGATAGAGGCTGCCATCCATATCTCCATGGGGATGCTGTTCCAGAGGGCAGGAGCTGTGATAGAGAAGGCATGCTTCCTCGTCCATCTTACCAGATAGACGAGATAGGAATCACAACCAGATGAGCTAATTTCACTTTATTATAAGGCTACATTAACAGAATCTTGCAAGTCTGAAAGTTCAATTCTCCCCCGTCCCTTTTACAGCCTGAGAAACTAGGGAGGGTCTTTTCCGAGCCTCTTGCCCTGCCCACTATCCAGCTGTGGGCTCAGCTGCCTCTTATCTGGCTGTTCCCTTGGCAGCGTCTCTTGGCCCAGTCTCCCCAGACCCAGTTTCCCACACACCATCACATCAGTCCCAAAAGATGACCACATTTAACAGAAGGGACTTGGAGCATACCCACTCGGCTGGAATGTACCAGGCAGGCAGAAACAGTTGGAGATGGTACTGTATCCCCAGAGGCCCCAGTTGGATCAGAAGCTTTTCAGCTGATCAACTTCTTTATGTACTGTTGCGCAAGGGCCAGATTCGCTGTTGTTATTTTTTTTTAAGAATGTTCATTGGGCACAACTGTAACCCAACTGTAATGAGGTGTGTCTTGAAAAGACTGCTGATGTTGGGGTTAAGCACAGAACGGTGTCAAAAAGGGCGGAGACATGGCAACCTCTTCGCCACAGATAAAAGGTATAAAAATAGCCATCCTACTTGCCTGCGAAGTCTGCCACGAAAACAGACTTTTGAGCAAAACGTCATTTGGAAAACTAACGGGGGGAAAATGTTTTGAATCCCACTGCAAAAGTGGGAGCAACTGAAACAGGTTCAGAAGACCCGCTCGGCGTTAATGCTAGTTAAACAAATGAGACAACCGGTGAGTATAACAAAGTTGTGAGATGGCATGCTGCTTGAAGCCCATGGCTTGATTACCCATGGTTGTTGAATAAGCTATCACTGGTCGCCTTGGCACCCAGAAGAAATCGCAGTGCGCAGTACACATTTAACACAAGTCAAGGATCTCTTTACCTTAACCTTAACCCCTTCAAATATGCTGGCAGGGAGTTGCAGTCCCTCATTTCCAAAGCGTACCATGTTAGGAAAACCAAATTAATATAAAAGTGCATTAAGAGCTTAATATGTACTTAACATTGGTTGAGTTAACATTTGTGGCAGTTTGGAGGGTGGCATGCTGGTTTTCCTTAAAATCTCTGTTTAAAAAATCTAGAGAGCACCTCTCATATAAGAATCACAACGTTCTATTTTCACATTATGAAAAGAAGCATAGAAAACGGCTCAATATATGACATATTAACCACTTGGAATTAATAAACAGCCTAAAACAAACCAATAACTTGTTGAAGGAGAGAGTTCTTTTTAACATGCTAATTGCACTGAAATACGTAGTAAAATCAATTACACTGATGCCTAAAATCAACACATTATGTAACATTAATGCTGATGTATTCCTTAATAATTATAAGAGCTGCTACCTAGCAAGTCTTTTATATTCTAAAGGAAGGCTTAATTATTCGAGTTTCTGTAGTTTTCAGACCTACAATAACGACAGCAAAAAATCTTCAGAGGAAAAATATCTGCATACAGTAGCCAAAAAGGGCTGATTGTTTGGAGGGGGACTAAGAGACACACGAACCCTCCGTGCTGGGATGTTTTGCGCCAACTTGCCTCCAGTGAGCCTTCTAATTCAGCCGGTCAACGTCTCCCATAAAAACTGTCAAAAGGAGGCACTTCAATGCTGAGATCAGTCAGCAGAGGTCAGCATCACGGCAGCAGCAAAGCATTAGCGATGGACAATATTCAAAAGTGTGGGAGCGAAGATACTAAGCTACCAATGATCCAGTTTGAAACTCCCCCTTGGGTTCACAGTGGAATACAGGAAAAAAAAATTGTAGCCATGTTGGTTCATGAGAAAAAACTCAGATCTCAAAAATGCACCGGTGTTACCACACCTCAGTAGCCTCAGCCCAAACTATTACCTATAACTCTGTAATCTGCTGTCATAAGTACCAACTGGCAACTATTAGTCAATTGACCATATCTACTGCCATATGTGGCAATGACCACCAATTTAATGTGGACTTCTTGGGAGATCAGGCTATCAATGACTTCTGATCTTGATGGCTGTATTATACCTTCTGAATCACAAAAACCATATCTCAAGGCCAACTGTTGGACAGCAACACTAGGACTATCTTTCTCCTTCTGAGTTTCCTAGATGCATCTTACTGTTCACTGTGACTGGCTGGACTAGATGGTCCCTTGGCTTGATCAAGTAGGGCTCCTCTTAGGTTTTTATGGCTCAAAAGTTCTTTGCAGACTTTGTATGAGCGTCAGTTGACCACCCACAGCAGCTTCGCAAGCTAGAGTCTCCTGGCTGGGACTGCATCTCCTCAAACTCCCAACAAGCCCGGTCATTGTTTTATGTACACATCTCAAGGTTCTCCTGGGTGGATGGTGGTGTCATTTTGGCTACTTGGCAATCCATACCTGAAGAAGCAGTTTGTTATCCATGCATAGGACAGGGTTAATTTTTTTAAAGGATTTTATCCTTTGCCCTTCAAGCAAGAACCCTGTCTTTGTATATGGAAACTGCCCTAGAGCCTCTGCTGATGAAAGCCATTTTCTTAATTAATTAATTAATGAATTAATCAATCAATCAAATTTATCACCACCCATCTCCCAAAAGGGACTCTGGGCGGATTACAATAAAACATAAATAAAAATATAAAACTGTAAAACACTATAATACACAATAAAATAAATATGATAAAAATCTCGATGGCTGGAAGCTCTCTGTGATTTGCAAGCAGAGCAGGGTCCTTCTAAGAAACTAACCATCCCCAGGAATGGCTACTCTCCCTCCCGCCCCAGGCATAATTACAGAACCAGGTCTTTAGCTGTTTCCTAAAGTCCAGGAGGGAGGGAGCCAATCTCACTTCCAGGGGAAGGATATTTCAAAGGGCAGGGGCTGTTGCAGAGAAGGCCCGCCTCCTGGACTCCGCCAGATGTTCTCTTGCAGATGGGGTCCAAAGCATGCCCCCTCTGCATGACTGGGTGGGATGGGTTGATGTGATGGGGAGGAGATGGTCCCTTAGGTAACCTGGACCTGTGCCACGTAGGGCTTTAAAGGTGATAACCAACACCTTGAATTGGACCCAGAAGAATACTGGCAACCAATGCAGCTCGCGGAGCAAAGGGGTGACATGTGCTGATCTTGGGAAACCCAAGATCGCCCACATGGCTGCATTTTGCACCAGCTGTAGCTTCTGGATACTCTTCAAGGGTAGCCCCATGTAGAGTGCATTGCAGTAGTCTATATGGGAGATTTTATTTGGTAAATTACTGTGAAAACGTGATGTGAATAGAAGTCTTCAAAGTAAATCTGGGCAGAGAGAGGGCAGGAAGATTTGAGGGTGGCTGCAGCAGGGAAAAATCTCCATCAGCTGTTGACTCCAACACACACTGACTTGTTAGCTGGGATTGTTCAGGGGCACAGCTTGAAGAAACCCTCGGCTGGTCTACTTGGAGATGACTCTTACAGAACTGAATGGGATTTCTTCCCAGGAAATGTCCTAGGATTGTACCCTAAATTATGGGAACAATGACTTACAGAGGCAAACTGAAAGGTGAAGGGGCAAACAGATGAACATTGGACAGACAGCAAGGATCCAGAGCAGCACTTGAAAGTCATCTGTGGATTTTCAGAATCTTTTTTTAAATGAAAAACACATCCCCTCTCCTCAGACACACTCAAAGGACTAGAAGGTACTCTGATTATTCTTGGCAGGGATCCTAGACCAGCGACGTTGTAAATAAAACCAGAGACAACCCCACCACCCCCATCCTCACATACACACAAAACTAATTATTCTGCTTCTGTGCCAAGAAAAAAAAAGTCTAACCTGATGCTTAAAATAAGCAATGAGGCTGATGGATATTCAGAGATGCTTTTTTTTTCTTCCCCAAAGGATAATACAAATAGGCAAACTTAAAAAAAAAAAAGGGAGCAGAATTTTGATTCATCTCCCTCCACCTTGCCCACCCCAAGATACAAGCCTGATACTGGCAGGAGGGAGCCAAAAATACTTTGTAGGAAAACCAGAAACGGCTTTTTCAATTTATCAGGCTGCCTGGTTCATAGTTATATTAGCAGCAGCAGCAACTCCGCGGCCTCAGACAGGAGGTTTCACATCCCAGCCTCACTTGGACATGTCGAGAACTGAACAGGAAGCTTTTACAGGTAGTCCTCGACTTACAACCATTCATTTAACAATGGTCCGAAGTTACGACAGCCTCGGAATGGGTGCTTTACGGCTTGTAAAGCACTTCCGGGTGTTGCAAAACATTGCGCCCCCCCACCCATGGTCACACGCTTGCATTTCAGGTGCTTGGCAACCGGCTCGTATTTACGACCGGCTGCAGTGTCCCATTTCACGTGATCGCGTTTTGTAACATTTTTTTGCTGCTTTCCAGCAAAAAACGCCCATTGGGGAAGCTGGATTTGCTTAACAACCCATGATTTGCTTAACGACTACCATAAAATGGTCATAAAATTGGGTCAATGACTTACAATGGAAATTCTGGTCCCAATTGTGGTTGTAAGTTGAGGGCTACCTATACAGTGATCCAACTGCCCCCAGGGACACTGTGGGATTCCCTTTTCCTGGACTATTTCTATGCTAAAGCAAAGTAGAGGGAATGTTTAACCCATGGAAAAAGGTAGAAGAGAGAGGACCACCAAAGTGCCCCACCTCCTCATCTACTGCTTCTGTGCTATGATGGGGGAAGCTAGACTCCCCCATCATAGCCTCCTCTTTCACACAGGTTGGGATCCAGCTCTTGGCATGATGACTCCCCCCGCCCCCCCCGCCACATTTAAGCTCCTGAAAAAGACATCTTTCCCATGCCGGGGTCAGGAGACCCCCAGAGGCTCACTCAGCATCAGCTGTATCAAGATCTCAGTTAGAAAAAAATCTCCCAAGTTAGAATTCTGCTTCAAGCTTGAGACTGGAGTATTTGAAACCAAGCTGCTTGGTAACAGAAAAACCCACCCCAATGGGACGACTGGAGCAGCAGAAGCCCACTCACTAAAGATCTGACAATGTGCAGATTCTAATGTAAATAACTGAGCTGGACTCTGCACCCGCTGAGGCCTGCATTCCCGACTGTCTCTGCACTGCGATAAACACTGTCTGCCGGCCGTCCCCCCATTTGAAAGTTACGACAAACACTGGGGCTGAAATGTAAATACTTGACCTCATGACTGGTGAAGCCACGGGCTGCAAAGGAGCTCCCCCACCCCTTTAAAAAAAAAATGCAATGGATCCCCAAAAAGGTTGCTTGATGTATAAAAATTCCCCAGTGTTAGTGGTCAACGAGGGACCATGTAGGAGGGACTCACATTGTTCGCAATGCTTGCAAAAATCCGCACGGCAGGCAACGGAGTCTGGGAATTGTGTGGAGATTAAAATATAAGCTGAAGAAGTGAGAATTTCAAGGGTGTTTCCCCCTCCCCTTTTATTTTCTGAAGTCCAGCCAAGAAAGGAAACATTTTCTCTCTTTTGGAATAAGGCTGGGCTGGGAAGGGATATGTCAAGTGACTCTTTCTACTCTTTGGACATATTCACTGTGAGTTGTTAAGTCTTATAGGTCTTAATATTAATCTGCAATTAACCCCCCCCATACTGCAATTATTTTTTTTTATTAAGAATCGCTCAAGAACTTCAGTTATTTTAGCCCTTCTCCAAATTTTGCCATATGGCTTTTGACTCAAAGTATATGAAATATATGCTTTTGGTTAAAAGGCATACAGAAATATAGCTCTTTTAGCTGCATGCATAATGCCTATTCTGTGAAAACTATCTTGCAAAGCAATACAAACGGAGCAGCTTTTACAAATGAAGGTACGCGGGAATTAAAAGGACTTATGAACAGAGCGTGTGAAAAATCATCAGGGATCAGAAAAGTCCTGGCTTCTCCACTGCCAATTTAATCTTCTCTCTCTCAGACACACACACACCCTTTGCTAAAAATAAATAAATCTAGATTTACCACCCAGCTATGCAGGTTTAAAAACAGTGGGCTAGTACTGAGTTGTAAATTGTCTTTGGAAAAGTGCAACACCTGATGAATAACCGAATTGCCCATTTGCACATCAGTCCAGGAGATGAGATCACTTCGTCTTAGAATGAGATGCAGGAGCAAGTTTCTTAGGCATCCCCAAGCAGAAAGGAGAAGGATGCTTGCTAGGTCTACACCACCCACATGAAGGGGAGCGTAGACAGGAGTGGACTGAACTTCTTAGAAAGTATATTCTCCGGCGGGCCATTTAAATGTTCTGCTCTTTGAACCGTCTCTGAGCACGCCAGCCGCATCACGCTTAGTGAGCTCATTTCTATTGCATCAGCCCTCCTTTCAACATCCCTTCAAAAACCAGAGGCGTTCAGGTGGTGGGGGTGGCTGGCTGGGAGAAATCTCTTCTAATTCCGAAGGGTTCATTTACCTGAGCATGCGTCCTTATTTCTCCCGGCACCACATTTTTAAGCGGGTGGAGAAAATACACGCACAACACACACAGAGGTTTTAGCAAGCGCTTTTGGAATTGAAACAACTGTATTCTTTCCTTTTTAAGAAGAGGGGAACTTGGGCAGGATTTCAGCATCTGAGAAAGGGTTCCTGCAGCGCCATCCTCTCTTCCCTTGGGGCGATTCCTTGTCCAACCCCAACCATTAGTGGAGTTAAATCAATGTAAGCGGCTCCCCCCTCCCCGCTTTGTTGTAGCGCTGGGGGCCTTGGTTTATTTCGCGCTCTCTCTTTTTATGCTCCCTGGGGAAATTCAATTAACAGCCTCCCTCTCCTCTTCTCCGTCAGGAGGAGTGACACTATCAAGATCCGTTCCACCGCCCCCACCGCCGACAAGCGAGAGCTGTGTCTACGGATTCCTCAACTCGCGATTTAACAAGAGAATTACAGCCCGCTTCTGGAAATGGCTACAGATGCTCTGTGTCGGAAACAGCGTGGCGGCTGCGGAAATCAATATCCCATGACCCCATTGATTAGGACAGCCAGAAATAATGATGCTTCAGGGGTGGCAGACAAATGCTTAAGAAAAATGGAGGAGGAGGAGGAGGAGGAGGAGGAAAGACAGGCTGAATTCTTCCTTTTGCCCTCTTCCACTGCCAGCAATGGGCAGCAAAGTCTTCCTCTGGAGCTACTATCAACTCTTAGCTTTTTCCCCTCTGTGTCGAGCAAAGCTTTTCATTCAGAAGGTGGAATGAATATGTACGGGTAGTCCTCACTTAACGACCACATTCGGGACCAGAATTTGGGTTGCTAAGCAAAGTGGTCATTAAGTGAATCCGACCCAATTTTACGACCTTTTATGTGGCAGTCGTTAAGTGAATCATCATGGGCATTAAGCAAACCACGTGGTTATTAAGCAAATCATGTGGCTCCCCATTGATTTTGCTTGCCAGAAGCCAGCCAGGAAGGCAAAAAATGGCGATCGTGTGACCATGGGATGCTGCAATGGTCATAAATACAAACCAGTTGCCAAGTGCCCAAATCGTGATCAAGTGACAGCAGGGACACCGCGGCAGTTGTAAGTGTGAGGACTAGTTGTCAGTTTTTTCAGCACTGCTGTATGTCTGAACTGTCGCTAAACGAATGGTTGGTAAGTGAGGACTGCCTGTATCTAAAGCAGAGTTTCTCCACTTTAGCCACTTTAAAATGTGTGGACTTCAGCTCCCAGAACTCCCCAGCCAGCATTGCTCTCTCATTCCTGAAGAGCAATTCGAGCATTACCGAGATAAGCTTACAAGCCAACTTGGAAAAACACCTCAGTAATGTATACCCTACATCAGATTACTGATTATGTATTGCAGGAAGAAGAAAAATGTTTTTCTGTCTGCCTGCCTTTCTCTTTCACCCACATTTATATTACTGACAGTGTATTTCCTTTCTTGTTGCACTAAAGTGACTGGTTTTGGCAATGTCAGTGTGTGCAAGAAAAATAACATGTAAGTGACGCATAAAGCACTATCTTAGCTTTGTTTACAAAGGGGGGGGATCACCCATTTGTCACAGCTGCATCCTTGGCTGGGCCAAGGACGATGGTCCCTTGTATTACCACAGCGGGCAGAAATACCTTTCATGCCTTTCGCACGTGGGGCCTGGGAATCTGTCGGCCAGAACACCCGCTGAATAGCTTGGCAGGTTCCTGGGTGTCCCTGCTAACCCGCCTGGTTTAGATAGGAAATAACTACCTTGATCTATCTTTAGGATTTTGCAGCAGCAGTTCGCATATCTCAGGTTGGGCTCCAGAAAAGGACCTCTATGCACTGCATAGTTACTTATATATGAGGACTGCAGCTATGAAAAGTGATTGTTTTAAAGTGACTGATGGATTTAAGCTGACTTAAATTTACGTAGTTGTTGTATCTTGATTCCAACCATGAATTAGAGGAGGGGACCTGGATGGTCACTGTGCTCAGGAACAGGAGGCCAACTTGGCATGTTTTCTCCCAGGGAGCAGCATCTTCTCAGTGGTAGCCCTGATTCTCTGAATGCCCCACCCACTGAACCTTCACAATATATCAGTTTTCCCCAGCCTGTTAGGAATGAAACTGGTGAGACAGGAACCAGCCTGGAGAAAACTGTTATGTCAGCGTAGCCCAGCTACCTTCCGTGGTCCTGAAGAGTGTCTCTATAGGGCCAAGTATATGTTGACTTCGAAGAACTGAAGGAAAAATGTAGGCTATAAAATCCAGAATTATAGGGCTGTGTGTGTGTGTGTGTGTGTGTGTGTGGAAACACTGTATAGTGCTTTGTTCTAGTCTGCAGTAAAGTAACTCATCCAGCCTTCTTGTCACTGTCATAAAAACAAGTCTTGAAAAAAAGAATTCAGAGTCTAGAGAGCCATGGGTTAGAGTACAAATCCCATCCCTCTCCTGGTCAGATGGGCCATAAGCTGGGGCATGACGGAAGCCGTGCTACAATGCAACTGCGGGATAACAAATAGATGGAGAACCTCAGGTGCCAGGTAGCTTATTTTCAGTAAGATGTTTTCTTCCACGTATTTATTTATTTATTGCGACTGATGAAAACTTTAGTCAGATTTCTTTTTGTTACTGGATATAAGAACTTGCTCTGGTTGCTTTTGAACTTGTGCTTTTTACTGTATGTAACACCTGTTTTTTCTTCTGCTTCTGCTCCAAGTTGCTAATTTCTTCAGTCTGTTTAGACCGAAAAACGGGGTGTAATTTTTCAAAATAAGCGCAAGTCAATAGTGTTATTCACTGACATGGGCACACTATGCATTATCTACCCAACGCTCCCTGTAATAGTGCAACTGGCAGTGAATTTGTGAAGAAAATTCAATAAACGTTTGTTTACGTTACTGTATTACGACACAATTAGCAATGGTGTAATTATAGAAAGAATCTGAAATACAATCCACGCTGCTTCCAACTGTACCACTAGAAGACAGATATCTACTGGCGATAAAGGGGAAATACAGGTTTGATTAAACCACAGGCTTGTTTTAAGAAACATTTAAAGTTCATGTTTATAGCAATCCCTGGGAAGAACCGTATCTATTTTTCTATTAGCTGATGGATATCAGCGCTAGTAACAAGAATCTATGTTTTCCTGTTAAAATATATACACACCCTCGCCTTACAGGGGCCAATTAAGAACAGATATTTGTAATATTGTACATATGTTTGCTTATCCTAATCCACCCTGAGGCCTAAAGAACAGTTTGTCTTCTGTATAAGATTTAAATTATTTATACTAAAGCCATGGTCCTATTACAGGGTCAGGTCTATCACAATAAACCTTTGAGTTACAGAAGTGTTGCAAGCTGCATAAAATTTGGGTTTCATCTGTTAAAAAAAAAAACAAACCTCTTCTCGGCTGAACCAAATGGTAGCTTTTTAACCGCTGATAACAGTTTAATGCATTTTAAACTGCTTCATTCCACCGGCTACTTGGGAAGCTTGCGTAAAAATATGACAAGGATTATAGAAAATGAAAAGAAACTTCATTAATGACAGAAAATGAAGAGGACATCCAGAAGAAGGGAAATGGTATTTTGAAAGCCAGCTTATTCCATGAGATGATGTAGGAAATGATGATTTGCTCAAATCAAGAGGGGGAAATCCCTCCTCCTCTCCTTCTCCTCCTTTTGTCAGATTCCCAAAACAGTCATGTTGTTGCAAGCAAGGCTGAGGGAAACCTGCAGCTCTCAGATACTGTTGGAATACAGCTCCCATCATCTGAGGCTGCTGGTGATGCCTTTTCATGGAAGCTGGATCCAACATCATGTAGGAAGTCATAGATGAGCTATAAAGTAAGCCCGAGCAGGACACCAATAATTGTGTGGCATAAACTCAGGGCACATTTCCTCCCATGCAGATCTTCCGATAGGATGCATCGATGCCGCGTTTGGCAGGGCCGTCAGATAGATGTCGCCTAACACAAATCTTTCAGGCATATCGTTCTGCAGCATATATTTATTTTTCTTCCACTGCTTGTGGCATTTGGATTTCAATGAACCCAAACGGAGGCTGGCTTTGCCAGAATCTGATATTGTACCACATTACACTCGGCGGCACGGGTCAGGAAGCATTTTGCTTTCTGACTTCCACTAGCTTATAAACTTTGGCAGATTTGAACTCACTTAGGAAGGGCTGTGTGTGACATCCTGCCAGTTTTGAGCAGCAGCCTGGCTGGCTATTTTACAAACAGGCTCAGTAATTAGGGGGAGGATAGAGGAATTCCATGTCAAATCTATCTTGCTTAAATTCTGTTTACTTGCAGTAATGGCACACACATGTCGGAAAAGCTGCTGATAAGCTGCATAAAGTTTATGTTATTTTCTTGATGCTCAAAAGCCAATTTTAAATTCATTTTTAATCAATAAACAGAGAAACTGTTCAACTCAATCAATATGAAGTTGTTTTCAATGGGGGGGGGAAGGTTAAGGTGTTAAGGATTTTCACAGCACTGTTGTGGATAGATACAAATGCTTTTGGGACAATAAATTAAAATTAGATGGAAAAATGTTGAAGGAAATATATTCTCCTGTATGATTCCTTCTCTTCCCACAAGTCAGTAGGAAATCCACCCCGCAATCCATCATTTGGAAAGTTATGAAGAGCTGCACCTCCTGACCCATAATGTTAACTATAAAGAATTCTGATTCCAAGCTAGTAAATACTTAGAGGATCATTTGAGAAGGGCGTTTTTAGGTGAAAGTGCTGGCAGTCTGTAGATCTACTTTTAAACGTAAGTGCACTGCCCATTTTATGTCATTTTATAGAACCAACCTTTTATTGGTTCATAAGATTTAGCCTGCTAGTGATGTGCTTTAATGCAATTTCATAAAAACCTTACTGTGGAAAAAAGGATAAAGAGCTCTCTCGAATGTAAAGCAAAAATGTATCAGAAACTGGAGGCAATAAAGTTGAAAAGCTGACAGAGAATATACTGAACATATAAAATTCTGACATTTAGATACCAGACTCAGCAAACACTATTCAGAGCCTGTTTGAACTCTGTGAAGGGAAGTGTTGATTTTGAAACGGCAATTAATTTAATTACTGGGGGGAAAAAAAAATGGAGCAAGATAACAGTCATCTCCCTAACTGGTATTACAGATTCTAGGATGTTGTTTTCATGATGAAAATCTTCCCAACATCAGAAACAAATATAGTGTCCAGTTTGTGGAGGAAATAAAAGGCTTCTGTTATGTTTTAGAACAATGGAGAAATCAATTTATTTAATTAATCTAATTAAAATTAATTAGATAAAATTAGCATTTCCCCATATTTTCAGTAAAGAATACATTTTAAAGCAACATTAGAAACCAATACAAAATGGCACATCAGCCTAAGTTAGCTTTCTAATCCTCTCCATTCATTAACCATGCAATTTCAAATGCCTTCAGCCTAATAACACATTTTCAGAATTTGACTATGCTTCTCCTGAATGTCGGCTTGTCTGTGGCTTACTGCAAGTGGAAACCCAGCCAATGCAGCTTGCAAACTATGGTTTACGGCCTAGCATGATCTGTGAACCAAGCCACCATAGGGACATGAGTGTATAAGAAACTCAATGCTCCAAGATTTAAGAATCTTCAGTCAAGATATCCTTGAAAAAAGATAAGAACTATGCGTCAGCTGGCAGTGGGTAATTAATTTAATTATCTTTAAGTTAAGATAATTCGGAGTTGAGCAACAAAAGTGACCCTACCTCTTTTTCCAGGATTCGTGAAATCTCACCCAAAATCCTATCCAGAGTGGAGATTTTGTTACCGTCCTGAATTTGAAGCTGCTTCAGCAAATCTTTCACCAGTCGTTGTAGTCTTTCACATTACCAAAAAAAAAAAAAAAAAGGGGAGGGGGAGAATAGCATTCAGAACTGGGAAGGTTACATTCCAGTAATATTTCAGGGAGACCATCTTAACTGTAGGATGATTAAAAGGGACAACCGGTGTCACATCCTGGGCACACCTACAGCAAAGGCGTCCTGCGGATTTCAATGGGACTTTTCCCAGGAAAATGGACAAGGGAGTAGGTGAGCAGGAATGGCTCTTTGCAGCAAGCCGGATCCGACGCAGAGGCCTTCAGCTGCTGCTTAATTGCCTATAGAAAGACTCTGCCATATTCTTCAGCACTTTTAACGTTAACCCTCAAAACACAGGAATGCCAACCAGGTATTAGATTGGCTGCTACTGGACAGAATCTGGATGGAAAAGACCGTAGTTTGGGGGACAGTCTTGACACAAGGTTTTTTTCAGGGTGGAAAAAACTGTTGGAAATCTCAAAACAGCCAGTCGGAGTAGACTCAGGGGCCCTGGACAGCAGCTAAGAAATCCTGGGGGGGGGGGATTCCCCCCATCTCATAATCTCTCATGAAAAGTTTTCATCATCACAGGCAAGAACTTTGACACCTCGCTAGTTTCCTCTCGGTGCCTGGCAGAGAGGCTCCAGAGCCACAGCGCGATAGCGCTCGGGGCCGAGAAAAGTCGTCACCCCTTGTGCAAAACTGGGTTTCACAAACCAATGTTGTGAGTGAGCCTATTTTAGTGAAAGGCAGCCACAAAACATCCCCGCTTGTCTCCCCGGCTTGTAGGATTATTTGTCATAACAAAAACCTACCGTTGAATGGGTTAGCAGCACGGGGTGGAAATGATTTAAAATGGTGTGATTTTGGTCAAACAAAAACGCGTTTTTAAAATGATATATCGATGATTGCATTTCAGAGTGGCACTTGGAGCAGAACAATCTGAACAGGGTATAGAGCACAGCGAAGTAAGCTTTATCTAGCTGCCCCCAAGGAAACAATATCAAAGAAAGACAGCAAGAGAACAGCAGGTAAGTAAGCTGCATTTTTTAAAAAAGCGGCTTTTCAGCAGGACTGCAATCCAACAGATCTAGAGGACACCAGGGAGGGGAAAACGGGTCTAAACCATTTAGGACTACAGCCTCTGTCATAACAACTTTAAGATAGGCTGGAACCAATGTTTATTTTCTAAAGTAGTTTTATTTTAAAACTTTTTTTTTTTAAAGAAAACATACCTTCCTGTCACTAGCAAGCATTTCGTAAGGCAGAACGTTTAGCTTTCACTAGACAACTGTATGTTCTGGCTTCAGAAATGTATTTCCAGCTCTAATCGAGTAAAATGGAATCCTATGTTTTTACATTTTCCTCCCATTCATTTCTTTTTAAGACTCATCGTAAAACCGTCTTCTTTCTTCTTTTCCTGGCTCAGTGCAGAATATAAAATTACCTTCCCTTTGATTACTTCATTTGTTACCGTATTGCTTAAGTTCTTGGCCCGGATCGAGATGAACTTTGCACTGAGCTGTTTGTTGGCTCAAAGAAGTGAATCTTATTCCTGCTTTCTAAAAACGCTTCCAGACTCTTCTTTGGTGACAATTTCAGGGAACTCAGAACCTCTGCCAAATTTCAGGCTGTGTGAGAAGTTTATTCTGAATGTATTTATTTGACTGATAATCCACCTTGCTATTTGACTGATGGCAAAGGAGTTCTTTTTTTTTAATTTATTTTATTTTAGAAGGGTTTTTTCCAAGGTTGAGCCCAAAATGAGAATTCCAGGGTGATCTACAAGGTTTTTTTTCACTTCTTTCCATAATTTGGAAGTGCAGGTGAGACTGAACCTGTACTACTGAAGAAGTCATAAGCTCCAAAGCCTGTACAAAGAAGGCACTTCCATCATCAGATCTGGAACAGGCCACCAGTGACACTAGGCTACCTGGAAGGAGCCAACTCCTTCCCACAGTTTACTGAAAAATCTCTTAATAGAAAATAAAAGGGGTGGACTCAGTCCATAAAGAATGGTCAGCCTCAGGGACTAGTATTGACAGACACCAGTCAATACTGCAGCAGATCAGTTTCTGTTCCTGGGACAGCCAGCTTGCCCTTTTTCAGAAGCAACCACCTTTTATTGGTCAAAGGCCTCATTCAGTCTTTTTTTTTAAATGGTGAGGACCATTTTAAAAAGGGGTGTGGCCTGATAAAATGTGGGTGGGACCAAAACAGGATATGGTTGGAGTCAAACCACGAAGAACAGGAATCTATTAATTTGTAATAAATTGAATAAATCACTAGATATTCTGCTAGCCTGACTTGGCAGACAAAATACTGAGATAAATGTTGCTGTCATTGCTCAATTTCTTTTTGGTACGCATTCCTCTGTACACTATCAGCTTTGGAAAAGGCCAGCAGAGATCCAAGGCAATGTTGTTATTTTATGGTTGTGCCTTTTTTAATCCTTTAATTTGTTGCTTTATTTCAGCATGCTAAATTGCCTCAGGAGCTTTGGCAAAAAGGGGAGGAACGTACCATAAACACCCCATCCCCGCAAATAAATTCTCAAAATGTGTAAAAACTTCAGAGGGTGTTCAAGGTGATTTATGGAATTTCTAGGTTGCCTAACTTGAAAACGGCTTTGGGAGGCTTCAAAAGTTAAAAGAAATGACATGATATAAAGACAACCATAATCTTGGGGACAATATAACATCCTGCTGCATCATCCTTAACTCAAAAGAGGCTTGCCCAATATCCTAACTCAAGACCTGGGGAAAGAAGCCATGTTTTTAAAGATTGCTTAAAGGCAGGCAAGGTGGGGGGCCGTAGGAATCTCTCGCGGGGGGGGGGGGGGATGCTGTTCCAGACTCTGAAGTTGAAGCATTTGGTATATTTTGCAGGACAGAATGTCTCTCCTCCCTGGTTAACAATGCCCTTTCCTTTATGAAGCTCAGAGGGGGACCGGAAATCAGCTATGGGTGACTCTTTCTCTAAGGTTTTGTAGCCTGAGAAATCAAGAGGAGGTCCATGGAAAAGAGGAAAGCCAAGAGAGGCTATGAAAAACAGCACAGAATTGGAAGGGGCTGTTATGGCTGCCAGGCCTCCTCCCCGGCTGAGTGCAAGAACCCAAATTAAAACTCGTTGTCAGATAGTGGTTGGGCAGAAGGGAAGGAAGATCATCAACCCCAGGGAGGAAAAGGGAGATGGGTGGAAGATGACTCTGCTCAACCTGTCCTCCACGATTATGGATGCTCTAGGACAGTGATGCTCAACGTTGGCAACTTTAAGATGTGTGGACTTCAACTCCTAGAATTCCCCAGCCAGCCTTGCTGAGTTAAGTCTTGAGTTGAGGTCTTGAGGCCTTGAAGACTTGAGCTGAAGTCCACACATCTTAAAGTTGCCAAGGTTGAGAATCACTGTTCTAGGAACTACACTTCAGTTGGATCTGGGCAACTGTCATTGAGAACAGCATCACATGTTGCTCTATCAATGCTTGTTCACATATTCCTGTTTGGGGGGGCACCCACTGAAGGGCAGTCTCAGATTTAGTTTCATTTTTCTTAAGCAACCATTCTAGTAAGATGGGTAAAACCACACAAAATACTTCTGACATCTGAAAAGGGACCGCTTTATACCAGCTCATTACTCTGGATATGCAAGCCTCTCTTTTTGCTATACCCTCCCCCCCATCTTTAGATTTGTCAATATTTATAGTGGCAACAACAAGCTGTGTAAGAGTATTTACATTTACAATTGGTTGAAACATTGCCTTTAATCAGCACTACAAACATTGTGTACTTTGAATATGGTAAGGCTAGATTCAAAGTTTATTTTCTTTTTTGTTTTGTTCCATTAAGGCAATTTAGCTTCTTATCCTACTGGCAATGGTTCTCTTGTTACATCCCTCCCCAAAAATAATGGGTTGCAAGTTTTTCTGTTTTTTAAATCATCCAAAGGCCCGCAGCGAATCCTAGGCCTTTTCCGCTCTACAAACTAAAATAGGAAACCATCTTCCCTTTTAAAAAAGAAACTCAGATAGTGAGTGTACCCAGGACAGCAGCCAAAACAGGCCCACTGAGAAACAAGAGGGAGCTTTAAATATTGAGGAGTGAATTTGGGGCAGAAGTTTAAAGGAAGGTAACGAACAGAACGCTTATCAAAAACAAACAAGAAACCGAAAACTTCAGAGCTGGCCCAAAGAGGATTAAGCAGGCTCGGTGGTCACAGAACGGAGTGATAACAAAGGGAAGTGTAGAAAAGCCAGGGGGGAAATGATGGAATATCCTACATAGAGGAATATTGAATGTATTCTTCCGGATTGTAATTCAATAAATGCGCCTCTGTCTCTCTCATGTTTTTTGTACGTCCCACTTCTAATGTCTCAGCAAGTGGCAGGATCTGGGTAAACTTCTCTGGGCTCAGAAGAAGCTGAACAGGGTCAGACCTGGCTGGTGGTTTGATGCAGGGCATTCAGGGAATACCTTCAGGGCTGTAGCTTAAACTGAGAAGTCGAAACTACATCCTGGAAGAAGATCAGAAGGGACCTGGTAGAACCTTCTCAGACTAACAGATGTCATTAAAAGGTGAGAGGGGAAATGGAAACTTTATAACCCTGGAGAATCTATTCTGTTCCTGGAGATCCCCCCCCCCTCTATATTTTTACTGTACCCACTCCAAGGGAGTGATAGGCTGCACTTTTTGCATCACTGGGGTTAGTCACCATGATTTATAAACCACAGTGAACAGCTTAGCAAGAAACGGGCAAACTGCAACATTCAACAAACTGAGGGTTTTCTGTGGTGTGTGAACCCAATCGTGGGCTTCATTGGACGCAATGGGCTGAAAGCCAAGGGCGTCATATGTCATATTCCCTGAAATAAGCTACCTTGGAGACTTGTGGTCCAGGAAAAACGTCTGAATCTGAAGGTATAAGCTTATGAATGAACAGACTGAGGGGAGGATCAGCGCTCCACAGAGCCTGTGATCCCATTTCTTTTCCACGCTGTGCACTTTCCCATTAAGATATTAATGAAGATAAGCATGGAATAGAGGCGGGTTCCTGAATCAATGCATGCTGGCAACAACCCAGTGAATTTGGTCAAGACGGTGAGATTTATACCAGCTGAAGCTCTGATCCGAGATAGGCTGGTGGGTGGAAGGAAACTGGGCAACGCTCTTAAAACTCTACTGCTGCAAGGTCTTTGGGCTTAGCTTCCAGACACCGGAAAAAAAGATGTTACTCCTTCATTTCTTTCCATGTCCAATCAAGCTGGTTACCAAATACTATTTTCCAGTCCCTCCAAGAAAAATAACAAAATAGCAGATAAGCAAGTGGGGGAGTGGCAAGGGACAGGAAAGAAACTGAAGTCCCACTTCCCACCCATGATAATACTCTGGGAATGCGCAGATCCTCACCACAATCATCTTGTATGGTCTTCAAAGCAGCACATATCTACTGTGGGGGGTGGGAAACCACTGGTCCTCCAGATGTTGTCTCAATCTTACAATTTGTAACTGCTGTACTGGCCAAGGCTGATGGGATTTGGGAGCCCAACAACTTCTGGAGGCCCACGGGTCCCGCAACTGTCCTCTAATCATTAAGCCTAAATACATGTCACTGAAATAATTACATAATTACATTACCCCAGCTCCATTTCCCTCCCTTCCACAGTCACTTGCTTATTTATCTGTTCTCTCAACTATAGGCTTCCAAATGGAGCCTCTCGCAACCTTGCAGTTTCACTGAAATGGTTAATTCTACAATTCTGGGACTTGCAGACTTCAAAAGCTACAGGTGCCAGAATGGGACAGGTTATCTTAGGAAAAAGGGAACTCTTCTCTGATGCTCTGGGTGCAAATCTGACGTGCAAAGCTTCCATCATACTTACTTTGCTTTGTATGGAGACTCACAGGAGACATTTTTTGATTCCATTACATTTTCATACTCCTTTGCCCTAAGGTGACAAGGAACATTGGAAAATATCAGTTGCAGTGTATGTAAAGCACATTCTGTGCTAGGAATTTTGCTTAATATACTATTTTACCTTCCTTTTTTTCATATTAATGAAGGAGTAGAAATTAGTGGGCTTCTTTAAAGCCTTGGTTAATCTTAAGGCAATTCTATCCTGCCAAACCATGCTTGCTATTCCTGATCCTGCTTCAGTTTTAGTCATCACATGACAAAAGGTTTGAAGATTTTATAAGCTGCAGCAGGGACAGCTGTCATACTTACCACAAGAGCGATTGAAAACACTTTAAGTATGGAAACAACAAGCTCAGGCAACTTCAAAGACTAACAAATATATCACTTCATAAACTTCCGCAGATTACAGTACTAGATTTATTCTCTAATACCGGATGGTCATTCTCTCATCTGCGAGGAAAATATATGCTTTAGGAAACCCCACTGAATGGTTTGCATCTCATTAACATTTCGTAACAGCCATTTCTGCAATCATACCAGTTTCCTGCACCCAGAAAAGATATCTATGAATGGCTGATTCATTTTAGGGAAATGTAAGCCAGAATTAGGAGCATGAACCTAATGGGAAAAGGCATTCAGGTTTACATTGGCAGCTTGCCACAGTGTTTGAGACAGAGGCAACTGTTCCTCGGACACCATTTAATGTGGCTTGAGCCAAAGTGGGTAAAACACGCCAGCCCATCAGCAACTTGAAACATGGTCCTTAACAGACCCAGCAAAACTAAATTCAGACATACTCTGGCTGATGCAAAAAGTTTAAATATTGTGTTCTTGAACAGTGAACCTGGTTATGGAAGAATTATGCTAGAGGTAGAACACTATTCCATTGGAAAATATTATACAATACAATGTAGAAAAGGGGCAGGGCTCCAATCACACAGTTGTGGCCACCATCTTGACTTTTTTGACGCCCCCTGCGTGGATGCCCTTGCCACGAAGGCTCCGAATTCTGCAGCCATTTCATATTCAATATGGCCTCTCTCCTCTCTCTACAGCTGGCTACAGTACTAAAGTTCTGCTGAAGGGATCCAATGATCCTGTTTACCCTCCAGTTGGCTGATCTTCTTGGGTTGGCTTGATGCTTACTCTTCTTAACCATTTTTTCATTCACCATTTCATTTTATAAGAAAAGCGGGACACAGCTTTTTCCCTACAGACTAGCGTTTCTCAACCTGGGCAGCTTTAAGATGTGTGGACTTCAGCTCCCAGCTTGCTGGCTGGGGAATTCTGGGAGCTGAGGTCCACAATTCTTAAAGTTGCCCAGGCTGAGAAACGCTACTATAGACAATCACCGTGCAATTGTCCTAGAGAGCAAACCAAGTGTGACTGCTTCGGGGGTAAGGAAAGGATTGACCAATCCTATAGCCCACCCAGAATAGTTTAAATGGGGCTGGGCCATCAACAATTCCTTTTTATTCTTTGTTTGCCCTTGGATAACTAGGATTCCATGGCAAAAGAACATGAGTTCAGCAGAATTACCTGTTGGCTCCAGTACTAGGGACTGACTTATTAAATAGCCTTTTAAAACAAAAGTAGCAAGACTTCTTGACCCAGCTCATGAGTTTCAACTAAGGCTTTACATACATAAATCAAGAACCATCCAGGTCTGATGGTCCTCTTCCTTTGATGTTGTGGGAGGTGGGTGGGGGAGAAAAGGTAATTGCCCCTCTAGGTACCCATCCTAGCCGTTTCCAATGTCAGTTAAACATCACTAAACCGATGGGGTGCGCTAGAC
This sequence comes from Candoia aspera, assembly GCF_035149785.1. Lineage (NCBI taxonomy): Eukaryota > Metazoa > Chordata > Lepidosauria > Squamata > Candoiidae > Candoia > Candoia aspera. The sequence goes on along the minus strand of NC_086165.1, from coordinate 4,752,487 downwards.
AGACAGAATGGGAGGCTAAGCAGGGAGAAACAGATGCGAAAAGGATCTTTTAAGGCAAGGATAAAAAGATTGGCCGTTCTTCTAAGAGGAGAAAGGAAGAATTCTGAAGGAGACATGATGGGCTTAGCCAAACAGGCAGGGAAGTTGATTTTCAAGTTTGTCTGAAGACAGCACGACCTTAACTTCTGTATGTTTGACAAATATTTATTTTCCCTGAATACATGCTCTGGGGTATCCTTTCTCCCTGGCTTATCCCTTATGTCTTTCATACACCTCCCGATAACAGCTTTTTGATTAACCCAAGATACGGAGTGGTCAGCATTGTAGGAGGGAGGCTGTGTGGTGCAAAAAATCTGAAGGAGTCGGGTAGCACAGTGTCCAACTAACACATTTTATTAAAAAGCATAAGCATTTATAAGCTGCATTTGACTTTTTTCACACCAGGATGCTTCCCAGCCTCCTGGGAATAATAAGGGTTGAAGTCTAACCTTTTTTTTTTGAGAACTTGAGGTTGGGGAAGACGGTGCTATGCTATGAATCACTTCCCTTTATATTACAAAGTCCTACTGAATGTGGTGAACAAAGGTCTACCTATGCTGGAGGTAAAAAAAAAGAAAGAAAAATCCAACGTACTAAACTACCTGGAAGGTAAATCTTAATGCAAATTATTCCACGCCGTAAAGATGCCATTCAAAAAGCGGGAACGTCTGCTATCTCAGTACTCAGCCGTACAACGGAATTGCTAAACTCTACAAAAACACCCAAGAAAGTGAAATGCTGATTCAACAGGACCCTCTTCCACTGTGCCGGTATTTCATCGCTTAGTCGGGATTTCAACTAAGGGAAAGGAATCTAGGAAATAATTTAAAGCGTAACAATATCCGTGACAGCTGAGGCTGGAGAACTGATCCGAGGCCGAGCCTCATGATTCTCCGCACTCTGAAACTACGGCAGCTTGCTAGAGAAACGATGTGTGTCCTTTTGCTGCGATCCACAACTGTCACATTTGCAGCCCGTGACAAATGGCAGGTCTGACAACTCACTTTCCCTTTTAAGATATTTCTAACTTCCCTTGTTGCGGCAGGCAACAAAATTGATTAAACCCAGCCTGGGGATTTGACACTCCGGCCGACTCGCTTCTATTTGTTGATTACTATTGATTTTCTTTGATACTTCATTTTAAAAATCAATACCCAGGAAGAAAAATAGGCCTGGTTTAGACATACTTAAACCTACTATTGTGTGCTAGAAGGGGGCATCGTTTTGGCAGGGCTCTGGCGTCCAATTACGAAGAAAGCTCTTAACAGGTGAAAGCCAGGCTCTGGATCGATATGCCGTTTTCTTCCTCAATCAGAGAAAGTGGCCATAAATTAGACTCATCAGTGCTATTTTCAAGATGTTCCTAGAGCAAATAACTTCAAAGGGTTTTGCATTTTTTTAGACTTCCACAGCAATTTTTTTGAAGGGCAAAAATAAATAAAACTAGGCATTTTCATGCAAAAGAAGAAATACATATGTATGTATGTATACTGTATGTGTGTTTGTGTGTGTGTGTACAGTATAATTTCCCCCCCCCAAAAGCCAATACCTTGAGTTCATCCGCGCCTTTAGCTTCTTGGCTTTCTTTTTTGTTTTCTGCCTCTCTTCACCATCTTTTAAGGGCTCGACGGGGACTGAGTTTTCTATCACAATGTCCACAATGTACTTTTTTAATGACAGGTGCTCCTAGAAGAAGGAAGAAAGCCATGGGAACACAGAAAAGATTGCATCCTCCTTTTTCTTCTGTTTTTGCATCCCAAAAAGGAGCAACCTACTATTAAAAAGTTATGGGGTATTAAAAACTACCAGATGTTAGAATACATTTTAGCTTACAAGAGTTTTGTGCTGGCTGGGGAATTCTGGGAGTTGAAGTCCATACATCTTAAAGCTGCTGAGGTTGAGAAATACTGCTCTAAACTATCCAAGAGAAGTGGCAGAGCCAGCATTAGCTTCAGAGCCGTTCACAGAATCTAATGCAGTCCAGATGGCCCTATTAGTCTTTGCCGCGGATACAGCACCGCCAGTTCCTGTGCAATACTGGGAATGGCCACTAAGAACTAGATCATATCAGTTCTTGAAACCTAATGTGCACATCAGACAAGGAAAGAGAATTGGGGAGGGGAGAGGAAAACAAACCAGGGCAAGTTCAATTCTTAATGTTATGAGGAGCACTGAGGTCGCAGTTTGGGACAGGAAGTGCTGAAATGGAATCAAGTCTCAGCTGACACAACAGCATTGTATTTGAGACCTGGAGACCTTGAATTTCAGGCTTGGTGCCACCGCGGAGAGCACACTACGTAATACTTTATGGTGTGTGTATTTTAAACTGATCAAAAGCCATCTCATTTTGGATCAGTGGAGAAGAGCATGTGACAGTTGCAAGTCTCATCTATCCCTCTTGGCCTCCCATTTATGGTTAAAGGTAAAGGTAAAGGTTTCCCTTGACGTAAAGTCCAGTCGAATCCGACTCTAGGGGGCGGTGCTCATCTCCGTTTCTAAGCCATGGAGCCGGCGTTGTCATAGACACTTCCGGGTCATGTGGCCAGCATGACTCACGGAACGCCGTTACCTTCCCGCCGAAGCGGTACCTATTGATCTACTCACATTTGCATGTTTTCGAACTGCTAGGTGAGCAGGAGCTGGGACGAGCAACGGGAGCTCACCCCGCCGCGCGGTTTCGAACCGCCGACCTTCCGATCGGCAGCTCAGCGGTTTAACCCGCAGCGCCACCGCGTCCCTTCATTTATGGTTAAACAATACAAAATACATGAAATTATAAAGAGAGGGGTGGGGAATGGAAGAAAAGAGGCGTGGAATTGGAAGGAAAAGACCATATTAATGGCAATTCTCCATGTAAGATACTGAGATACTGAGCAGATAAAAAAGAGGGCCAGAAATGCAGATCTGCAGTAGATTAAGAATTCAAGTGTGCAATAAACGCTCATCTGCTGCTACCCACAATAGGCTGCAAGTTCAAATATGGAAAGAGAAATAAGGTCCTCAAGCTATAACAGGCTTACTAGACTCAAACAGATGCACATCAACAAAACTACCTTTACAAAACAGGAGGATGTCAAAACTGCTGACTCAGATGCAAGCTGGGAAGAACATAGCAAGAGGCCTTCTACTGGAGTGGAACATTCTTAGTTCTTCCGTGGTGATTACCTGCATGGACTAAGAGCATCAGGGCTTCAAACAGGAGCCCTAACCCTTAGAGAGGGGGAGGGGGAGATTCAATTCCCCTCCATTGAGCTAAGCTTTATCAACTAGCCAAGCCAAGAATAGAGCGGGTCCTCAAAAACAGCCCATTCTACGTCTGAGCAACCAACAGCCTGAATCAGCTGCCAGAGAAGAATGGGAGATGCTCCAGGAGAGTCCCACGTCCCCAATCCCTACTCTGCTGATAGCTGTAAGGCCATTTTCTGCCATTTACCGTGATGGCACTAAGAGGCCAGCCACTCCATCTTCTAGCAAGCTGCCACTGGCTTAAGGCCAGTGACGCTCCGTACACATCAGCAAAGCTCTTCCTAAAGCCGTCAGTTTGCATTAATCTTTGGTGGAACTGATCCCTATGACTTTTTTTTTCCTACCAGCAAAAGGAAGGAGAGATTAATCCACCCCTCTGAAATACATACTTTTGCCCGTTGTTAACTATAAGGTGACAATTCCTCCTCCATTTGTTCAGCAATAAATGATAAACATTCGGCCCACAAGGTGGAAATTCTGAATGGGGGCCGTCTCTTACTCCTCAAGTGTCTTCTCTCATCTAATCTGCAACTGAACGGGGCGGACGCCTCAACCGGAACAATAAGAACTCAACACTCATTCATCTCCTTTGCTCTCAGCAACGTGGCTGCAAACGATGGGAGGTTGTAGAAAATTCAAAAAGGGGGTTTCTCAGAGTTCTTGGTTTTCAACTGCAGCAGCCTGGATTAATCTCAAAGTTCATCTCTCCAGAAAGGAAGCAGAGTTCCCTCACTGCTTGGTGTCAAAGAAGAAACGAAAAGGGGGATTTTCACAGGGTGCAGATCTAAGATCTCAGGTTATGGGGGGAGAAAGATGTCCCACCACAGAAGCTTGGAGAGTATCGAATGTCAACAGCTCCTTGCAAAACTCATATTTTGCCATGCCATCTTAATGCGTCACCACCACTCCGAAGTTTCAGCCGTGCTTCTAATACTGGTAGCGAATGGATTGTTTTCAACATTCACAGACAGTTGCCCCGTGAACATTTTGCTTCTTGTCAACGCAGCTGAGTTCAGCCTCAAAAGAAGGGTTTCTGTGCGTCAGAAATGCTTCTGAGCCCTGAAGCATTATATGGTTCAAAAGGTTCTGACTGTCCTCCTATGGCTTTTATAATTCTGCAAGGCAGCTTTGCGGATGGACTGGTTTTCAGTTAAAACCATGGCTGAGGCCCAAAATGTCACATTCCACCTCCAAAGGACTTTTTATTTGAAAAGTAACCTGGCAGCCATGGCAGAAGCTGTTTTCCCCAATGTGACATTCCCTAGAAATGTTGGGATTAGAACTGGGAGTTACTGCCTGCTGTCCCAAAACATCTGGAGGGCACCAGGTTAAAGAAGGTGACCAGAACTTCTCTTGAGGTTTATGGCAGTTGTAAAATCAGGCCTCCTAGCAGATGGGGAGGGGGAGTTCACTGCGAGTAACAGAGGTCCCGAAGACCCTGGGAATGCATGGTCTTCCTAGCTAAATTGGTTTAATTTTTTATTTTATACAAACTACAATTGCGGAAGGCAATGTTTGGAATAACAGGAGATAAACCAGAATTTACCCAAGCAACCTGAGATATCTCAGTTCAAGGTCTGTCCGCTGATAAAAAGGTAATTGCCCTAAATATTCACACTGAAATCGAAAAGCCAAACCAGCCTAATACAGACTTTTGCACACTGATCTTACGGGAGAAAGATTTTCCTACTGAAGTCAATGAGACTGAAATCCCAGTGATCTGATGGGATGTTTTCATTGTTGGACTGGGACCTGCTCCTGTTAAACTCTCCATTCTCTCATAGTTTCGTTGGGAGGAAACACATTAATACTGGGCCCAGGTTGGCAATGGTCTGCACCCCTGAAGAGTCACAGCAATGTATCTTACAAAATCTAAGATGTCCTGGTTAGTAGCTAATGGTAAGATTCCATATCTGTGTGCACCTTTGTTTATTTTATTTATTTATTTAATTTCTATAGCCGCCCATCTCAACAAGTGACTCTGGGCGGCTTACAATAATAATAATAATAATAAAAAATCCTGAAAGGCTCTAAATAATTCTATTTGTCCATGTTAATCTAGGAAATGGTCACATTTTGACCTTTCAGAAACGATAATAATAATAAACTAGGATTTGAATTGTACACCATGATCTTTGTCAATAGGATTTTCTGATGATCAAGACAAATTCTTTGGTTCAGTAGGGAAACCCTGTCTCGCATTGACCTCTCCGATGAAGTTATTTTAGTTGCTTGGCAGGCAGCTATTAGCCATTCTGGGTTTAAAACAAAAATGTGTCAAAGATCAAGTGTATGTTATCTGAAGTGTCAAGTGCAGGAGGCTAAAGGTGAAATTTCATTAGGTCAGAGGTAGTATAAATAAAAATCTTATACATCAAAGAAGAAGGGTCATTTAATATGAAGACATCAGAGGTGAAAAGCAATAACTTTAAGTAGTAGTAGTGCATTCACCTATAGGTACCTTCATTGATTAAAAATAAAATGGGAAACAGAGGGAAGTAAAACTAAGCTGACCCACCCACATTACTTATTCCTGCATTTTGAAATTTTACTCTTATGTATACGAATCATAAATGTTGTTGTTCTAGTGGGATATAAATTTTGCCCAGAGCTGTACATAGTAAGAAAGACCAAATTACATTAGAATTTCTCATAATACTTCACGGACCATAACCGATTAAGCTAAAATAGCTCAACGAACAACAGAGTACTTCCAGATTCCAAGCAAAATGGTGCACATTCAGAAAAGGGTATGCCAAGAAAGGCACCAGGCTTTTAGGAAAATGAAAGGAACCCTTCTTCTGCTGCATACGTCCCACGGGAAAGAGGGATCATCGAACACAGGATTGGAAAACAAGGTTCTGTCCATGACCAAGATTTTATCTCAGCACTCCTTGAGGAACACCCAAGTGCTCGTGCATCACACCAAAAGATCCACTGACCAAACATCCATTCATGAATGAACCACAAGGGCATGTTAGTAGAATCCGCCAAGCCAACACCAAAGAAACAACAGCATAGCTTGCCACCGTGTGTTGGATCAGCCACGGAGTGCAGCATCTTACTTCCTGTAAAAAGTCACACTTCCAAAAAGCTCACAAAAGGCAGCTCCTAAACTTTCAGAAACACTTAAACTTCTGCTGCACCCAGCGATCTCCTGCTCTGAGCATGACAACATAGTATTGGTGGCTTCTGGCAGACTTGTCTTCCATGAATGCTTCTACTCTTCTCGCTGGCTATCTAGACCAGTGTTTGTCAACCTTGGCAACTTTAAGACGGGTGGACTTCAACTCCCAGAATTCCCCAGCCAGCCATGATCTAGACCTGTGGCCAACAACATATCTCCAAACCCCCAAATTAATTTATGTGCCGTGCAAAGGCCTTTTGTCCTAACAGTCAGAAATCACGCTGAGACAAGGAGTAGGTCTCTAGTGTTTATTACTGCTACATTAACAGAATCCTAACAAACTGAAGAAGCGTGGGAAAAATCCAGACAGATAAACCCCAAAGACTAAGGCAGGTCTGATCTGTGTCTCTTTGAATGGCTGCTTAATACCTCAGTACTACGCGTGCGTTTTCCACCCTGGATCGAGGCCCCCTCCTGCTCGCCATCATTACTCATGACACCTTTCTTTTGTTCGATCTGAATCTACTGCTGTCTGTTGCAGTAGATGCAATTTTCACAGTGTGACCCAAACTCTAATCTGCTGCCTTCTACACTGTGCTGGATTACAAATCCCTGAATCCTCAGGTGGTTGGGTAAAGGCTGTGCTAAGGTAACAGCCATTTCCTGTTCGATAGTAGAACTGGGAGAAAGAGAGAAAGGACTCACCACTTCTTCATCCGAGAGCTCTCGGCCTTGAATGCTGCTGTTTTCCCTCACCGCTTGTTGATGCTTCTTCCCCTTGATGTGGCTGAAGAGATATACCTCCGAGGAAATCTGAAAAGGGTGTGACATTTGCTCGGTTCGTTAGTGCAGAACACTGCAAATCCAGCCCTGCATGTAATGACTTGTCCAGCTGCTAGAACTGGATTGAAGGACCTGGCTGGCAAGGAGGAGATAGTTCTCCATTCTTCTTCAGCCAGCCTGCTCTTCCCTGGGCCAGCTGTTCAGGCACCCCTTCCCAACCAGCACCCTCCAGAATGTCAGCCTTTAGCTTTGCTGGTTGGGAAACTGCAATGAGCCAATCCCGCACAAGCATATTCCCATGTCTTGTCTTAGAGGACCACTGCAAGAAAGAAAGGGCGGAGGGCACACAAGGGCAGATCTACTCTCTCCTTCGAGTGATCCTCATCACAAAGGCAGTATGTGGGTAAGGCTAAGGAGGCCTCTGTGGCAGAGACGCTCTGGATCAAGAGGCGGTTCTACAGCGCTTGATGAATCTGTGGAATGGTTTGCGTGAAAAATAAAGCAGATGGGTCACAGGCAAGTGTCCTCCACCGCACCTTGCAGATGCAAGAACAAGGCTGAGAAAAGAGTGCCACTGCTAAAGGCAAGATAATGGAGATGTGACTTGGGATCTCCCCGTCCACAAATCACATCATGCTGCGATCATCATGCCATCAGACATGACATGGCAGATTAAATGACCAGTTTCCATTAACTGATCTGTTTTCAATTATTCTAAAGATCCTTTTAGAGTGCACAAGGCTTTGCATCCTTCTCTTGGTCACGAATCGCACTGCGCTGAGAACGCCGCCAGTCAGACGAGAATCTTACCAAAACGTTGCACAGCGAACACTGCTTCTTCCGCTCGTAGGGTGTGAGTTTAGGCGCGTAGTCTGTATTTGCGTGTCTCCCGCTGCTTAATTCGGCAGCTTTTTCTTTCCTCTGCTCTATCTGCTCCATGTGCCTCCGAATGCTCTCGTCGTGCTGCGGGCGATTGAAGGAGAAGAGGTGCAACCCTTTATTTGTTGAAAGGTTAACAGCGGGCCTGACAAGGTTCTGATATCAGATAAATGGAAAACGCAACTAGTTAGCTGCCTCTAGAAAACCCCAGTGATGGAAAAAGATGGGACACCTTCACAGTAATTAAACGGTAGGGCATCCCTCCAGATGTATTGCTTCCATCTCCCAGAATTCCCAGTCAGAGAATGGGTAGTCTGTTGGGGAATTCTGGGAGTTGTCTCCTCTACAACTGCCAGGCTGGGGTAAGCTGGCAAAAAGCTTGGGAAGATTCTTGACCTCCCTCTTTTCCTTCTGTCTCAACCCTTCCAAATAGTTCCACCTTCCAGACGCACTTTAGATAACACCACCTTCTCCATCTTTTTGGCTCTCTCTTTCCCACACATTATTACAAGTCATCTGCAGAATCAACGTGGGGCTGAAACAATCACGGTAAGGGTAACTTGACGCGGGGCTATATTCCAAAACAGCCAATGACTCCTAAGGGTGGCGACTGGGGCCAAACACTGAGAGGGGTAAGACCAGAAAGCAATTTTCCCAGGATTTGTTGAGAAAGGCCTTCTAAACCTGGCAGCCAAAAAAGACTAGGTTTTAACAAAAGACTAGGCAAAACCAAGAAAGATCTGCGGAACGTGGAAATGTCGATAGAAAGCGTTTATGTCTGGCATATTCTGCTGGCGTCTTGAATTTCTTTGATCCCAACTGCAGTGATATTACTTGGCTAATTAAAATAAGCTGAAAAAAATAGTTTTCTAGGGATGCAATTCTAGTCCATACCTTCAACTGGATCTTTTTCTGGAGCTCCTCCATGGCTTCTTGCTGAGCTGCAGTCAGGGCAGCGAGCCTCTCTTCCCGATCTCTATGCAAAAAGGGGAGACGTTGAAAAATTAAGGCCCTCGATGATATCAACACCTTCTCAAGAGTAGCAAAATCCATAGACTCATCTTGGGCATGCCCCCTTCCCTCCATTCATACAGTAGACCCAACTTATTCCAATGCCTTTGAGTGTGTTTCTAGTTTCTAGGGTTAAAGCAATTAAATGAATTTAGCATTTGCACATTCCATTTGCATGCATCTAGACCAGTGTTTCTCAACCTTGGCCACTTTAAGATGTGTGGACTTCAACTCCCAGAATTCTCCAGCCAGGATGCTGGCTGGGGAATTCTGGGAGTTGAAGTCCACACATCTTAAAGTAGCCAAGGCTGAGAAACACTGATCTAGCTAGACTCTTGGGCTGGGATTCAATAAAAACCTAGAGGCAGCAAAGTGGAAGTGGTTCACAATCGCTACCTGGCCCGTTCACGAGCTGCATCCTCCCGGGCTCTCTCCTTCTCCTGCCTCTGCTGCTCAATCCGAGCTTCCTGTTCTTTCCTCTTCATTAGCAACTCTTCTACCCGGGCCTGACGCTCAGCTTCCAAAGCTCTCTTCCGTTCCTATAGAGCAAACACTTCACTTCTTAAATATGGAAGTCGTAAATGGTTCGCACAAAGATAGAAGGAACAGAAAGTCTGGATGGGTGGATAGCAAGATAGAGAGAGATAGAGATAGAGATTAAGAGATAGAAAACGAGACAGAGAGAGAGAGAGACAGAGAGAGAGAGAGAGATCATCGTGTTGCGTTAGTTCCATGCAGGCTGACTCACCCTTAGGCGTGGAGGCTTAGAAGCAAATCCCTTCTCCCTGTTGCTTCCTAAATGTTTCAGAGCTCAGAAGCAGTTTGGAGTTAGAAGAAGAGAAGGAAGGGGAGGGGAAGGAAGGGAAAGGAAGGGACGGGAGGGGAGGGGAAGACAGGCTACCACAGCAGTGCTCAAAAGCAGCACACTAGTAAGGTCCAAAAAAGAAAAAAGAAAAAACCCGCCACCGAAGGCTCTTCCCCCCTTGTGGCTTTGGTGAGGTCAAGCAGTACCTGGACAGCTTCGTCGCGGGCCTGCTTCTCTTCCTGCCTTCGCTGGCGCTCCTCCTGCAATTCGCTCAGCCTTTGTTCGTATTCTTTGAGCTTGGACAAAACATCGTGGCGCTTATTCTGGGCTTCCAAAGTGTTTATGAATGCAATTTCATTCACCTGCCATGAAACCAAAGACGGAATGGGAACCCCAGTGACCACTATGAAAAACTGGATTAGAGCAAAATAAAATGACAGACAGTCTAGTTATACATCGGTCAGTCATTTGAAATCAAGCACAGGTAGTCCTCGCTTAATGACCGTTCGTTTAACAACAGTCCGAAGTTACGACAGCCTCAAAAAAAGTGCTTTACAACCTGTACTCACGCTTACGACTGTCGCAAAGCGTCGCGCCACCCCTGCAGTCATGTGATCGCAATTCGGGCACCTGGCAGCCGGCTCACATTTACGACCAGTTGCAGAGTCCTGCAGTCACATGATCGCAATCTGCGACCTGTTTTGCCAGTTTCTCGCAAAAAAGTCCATTGGGGAAGCTGGATTTGCTTAATGACCATCGTAAAAATGGTCATAAAATCAGGTCCAGTCATGTGGTGACTCACTTAATGACCACAGTGCTTAACAAACAATTTTCTGGTTCCTATTGTGGTTGTTAAGTGAGGACTACCTGTAATTTGGTTAACATAAGCCCTTTTCAATTATCCTTCTCTCATATGACTTCTTAGTCAGTCAAGAGATCTGCTGACATCCTAGAGGGCTTTTTCCTTCTTAGGTTCCTGGCCTTCTAGAACCTAGTTCCATCTTGCCTTCAAAATATGCTCGTCTCTTCGAAGTCTGAATTCTAGAGAAACAACTTCTTCCCTTACGACTGAAGAAGTGAAGTACTGCAAACATCCCTTCTGCTGTAATTCACTAAGCAGTTAACACTATGAGCAGTTTTACCATCCCAGGATCAAAACTAGCCATTAGTTGGACCTGCAGAAATCCCACTGCCACTTCAATAAATCATTGACTTTTTTTTTTTTTTAATCCACTCAATCGTGTCCGATTCTTGGAGGCTGCCTGGAAAATGTCCCTGCAGTTTTCTCGGCAAGGTTTTTCAGAGGTGGTCTGCCATTGCCTCCTTCCTAGAGCTGAGAGAGAGGGACTGGCCCAAGGCCACCCAGCTGGCTTTGTGCCCAAGACGGGACTAGAACTCACGGTCTCCCGGTTTCTAGCCTGGTGCCTTCACCACTACAGCGAACTGGCTCTCAAATGATTGATACCCATTCGCTTTCAGGAATAACTCTGGAAGGGTCACCCCAAAATAATTTTCTCCCAGCAAGGTCCCTTAGCATAACTGATGCTCTTAAAAGAAAAAAAAAAGCCACACTTTATAGAAGGACAGTAAAAGAAGATACTTTCCTATAGTTTCCCTACTGCTGAGTTATTTTCCTATCTCAGAATTTCAAGCGTCTCAGATTATGAGTCAGCAGTGGGGGCATTTTTAATGGTGAGAAGAAGCCTGGCGCAGAAGCTGGAAAAGCCTCCAGTTCTCGGAACAGTCAAAGAAAACGTGGGATTTGGCGAGACACAACAAAAGCTTCACTAAATTACTGGAAAGGGTTTCTGATCAGAGTTGCCGCTTCCCTACCGCCATATTCCCTAAGGGAAGCAGAGAAGGTCCGCGTGGGAATGAAAGAAATGCTTGTTAGGTCTCTAAGTCTGGAGCCCCGGGCTGGTGGGTTTTGAAGCAGGGAAGAGTTCAAGGGTGCTCAAGTCCTCAACCGTGTCACTGAGTCAAAGCAATTCGGGCAATATGTTTCCTTTCCATGCAAAAACGTCCCATAGCTGAATGTCTTCCTTCCCGAGGATCCCCCCCCCCTGACAACGAATTCTCTGGCCTGTGACAGAGAAATACCAACCCAGCTGTGCCTCCTGTCTCTTTCCCTGGGGTTTATAAAGCATCTTCAGTGACCCCCTATTCCATTCCACACTCAACTTGCTTCCTTCATTTGTCTTGCTCTTTAGCCCAAATCTGCAGAAGGGGAGCGCAAGGACAGAGAAAGATGTTTTCTACTTCTGCCCTGAGCTGGGTGCTGGATTCAGCAGCTAAATTGCCTCTTCTGGCTCTACGATTCTCAATTCTCACATGTCTTCTGCCTCCCTGCCCCACCATCTACCGGCATGTTAAACATCCCCAGATGAGTCAAACTTTCTGCTTTGTTTACCGAGTGGAGCACATTTGCAGGATGGATTTTGCAGCTCACTGAGCGGGCAGCAGTGGGAATTTAAGCGGGGGGGGGGGGAAGCTGAGAAAGTCATAGCCTTCTTTCCCTTTGCTCTGATCCCATGAGTTGCAATCTTGGGGAGAAAAGGGCCACTGATCTGGCACAGTTGAACCGATGCAATGCTTTAACACATCTGCTAAACGGGGAATTATGACAGGTTGATTTGTTAATCTGATTGCAGAGGTCGCCTGGGATTAAGAAAACAAGGGCCCACAGGTAAAACAAATGGCAGCAGCTCTAAGTGAGAGGCAGAAGCAGCCATCAGGCTAATGGACTTAGCCAACTGTGCTGTCTTATGGGCTTCCAAAGCATTAAAAAAAAGACTCTTCAAAAACAGCATGCAATGCACCCCTTCCCTTAAAATTCTCCATCCCCTGTTAAACTGAAAATCAGCCCTCACCATAGTACAAAATCATGCATACAAATCAATTCTCCACATCACAGTAATGATAATCAAATTTATAGGATGACTCTGCCGTACAGTTATCAATCTGACACAGGAAACCACTTAAAAAACAAAACAAAGCAGCAGCTCTGACTAAAGATGTCAAATGAAGCAAACATCGCCTTGGATCAGAAGAGTTGATCTCTCTAACAGAGTGGCTCTTCTGTCAAATCTAAGTGGCTGCACTTATTTCTATTTATTTCCCTTAAAAGAATTTGTGGGTTGTCTTAAAGGAACTAAAAACAGCAATAAAAATGACAGAGTTAAAACTGTGCCTCGGTGGAAACAGTTCATCAGCGGAAAGCAAGGCGTCACCATCCAGTGGCTGAAAAACACAGTTGGCCTTCAGAGTCTTCCTGAATGCTTCAGAAGAAGGGCCTTCACATTTCTACTCCACCGTTTTGAGGTAACATTGAAGACAAATAACTTCAAAAAGGCAAACAGGCTTTCAGACCAAGGACCACTGTTGCTGCAGCCCAGAACTGGAGAATGTACCAGTGACTTCTCTGAAAGGAAGATACCTAATCCAATTTCAGTGGATCAGGGCACACACATTTGGACCAAAGATATATTATGATTTCCACTGCTGGGCTCCTGATGAGCTTCCCAGAAACAGAAATACTGTTCTACTTGGCTATATCCTCCAAACCTGGAATACTGTATATCAAGACATAATGACTGCTGTGTCTTTCAGGCACAGTGCAGGCAAAAGTAAGAATCATATACTACTGGCAGGAGAAACCTACCTTTCTTTTGCAGCAAAGAATTGTTGATATTTGCGGATTGTCAACTAAGGCAAGGAAGAAGAGTTTCAAGCAATGCAAGTATATTTTTGTCAGCTGTGTATCGATAACAACGTTTTCCAGGCCCTTTTTAAAAAATTATCATCATGATTATTAATATTGACAGTATTGTTACCTCTTTTATGTTTTCTATAGTTTTCTTTGGGGAATTCGTTTAGCCTTAAACGTTGGGAAGCATCCAACAGGTAGCTCTGTTGTGGAAGCCGCAAGGAAATAATTAGGATCGTGTCCATAAGACGCAACCGGTTTCTGAGCTGAGCGGCCTACCTTAGCTTCCTCCTCTTGGGCTTTTTTGACAATTGCTTGCAACTGCACTTCGCGTTTGAACTCTGCGTGGAGCAATTTTTCCTCCATCATTCTTCGCCTCTGATCCAACAATTCTTCTTTCCATTTTTTCACATCTTTTTCCTGCAGAGGAGAATGAAGAGTCAAATAAGCCCCCAACCATTAAGCTTCCCAGCATCTTTCGTTGTGCAACTTTCCACCAATATCAATCGTGGTCGTGTTAATCATAATACGACACAGCAGGGGGACCCAACCTTCGGCTGCAAAGCTGTGGTGGTTCTCTTGCAGTTCTCACCTCATTTTAACTTTCAGTGCCAAAAGAGGACAAAAATATGAAATGCCTGGACGATAATCCTATGGATTGACTTTGACTAGTTTAATTATGCTTAAAATTAAATCTAAAGAGATAGAGTTTTCATCTCAGTCCCAGTCAGTTTCTGGAGTGCAACTCCCAGCACGCCCCTCAAAAGCCAATGTTGCCTGCTCCCAAATCCTTGCAATATAATGTTACATTTCTTGGACATGCTTTTTATCCCATCTCTTGCCAAAACTCCAATAAATACCCCTTGAAGTGCTACTGCAGGAAACACTGCTTGGCCTAATCAGGGAGCCGTCCAGCTCTAAGCGACACGGAGAAGAGCTTTTGAACTCTTTTGATCACACTCAAAGTAGATGCCACCTGCTCTAAGGAAGAGGGGAGGTAGTGAGAGATGTCATAAATCTCACAATATTTCAGGAGTTAGCAATCAATCCAAGTTTAATGCATGTCAACATTTTAAAAGCTTGTAATGTAACAGGACACAGAACAAGAGAAAAGATCTCACTCCACTTAATACAAGGGAAGCGAAATGAACTTTGCAACCCCTGGGCCTGTTTCCCAGCATCTTTCTCGGGCTCCAAAAAGGATTTGTGCAAAGTTGGATAGTGGGCGGGGCAAGAGGCTCAGAAGAGACCCTCCCTAGTTTCTCAGGTGGTAAAGGAGAAGGGGGAGGACTGCACTTTCAGACTTGCAAGATTCTGTCAATGTAGCCTTACAATAAAGTAGAATGAGCTCATCCGGTCGTGTTTCCTATCTGGTTTACCCCACATTGGCACATCTCCACCGTGAACAACGTACCCAAGCTGGACTCTGGGCACTCAAGACTTGAAAGCCACATATTTAGAAACCGACCCACTGACCTGGATTGACCGATGATCTTCCCATGAATGCCTTGAACCTTGGACTGTGACCTGACTTTGCTACTTTTCTACTGACTCCAGCTTGGATTCATCGCAGGCAAGCTCTCTCTTCCTTTAACCCATGCTGTTGGCCCCTACTTGTAAACCCTTTGCAATGCCAAGGAAACTTCTGAAGCCTTATCTCCATGGGCATGCTTGGCCTGGAACTGGACACCTTGTGCCAGCCAATTTCCCTCCTCCCTATTTGCAGCAATTTGCCTGATTTGGATGCTTTGCAGAAAGAGGGGCTGGGGCTGGGGTTGGGGTGGTCATCACTGCAAAGGTGGAGGAGAAAGGAAGCAAGGGACCAAGGGCTCGTTCCTCACCTCTGATCTCCTGTTTGGGGAGCATCTAAGAAGATTCTTTCCAGTGGCAATTTCTGGGCTTGGGGGCTCAAACCTTCTAGGAGTGTGATTCAAGGTGCAAATGAGATTCAATTGGGAGGGAATTAAAAAGGTGCCATGGCAGATTTACCCTTTCCATTAATTTCTGAAGCTTTAGAGTTTTCTCTTCACGGAGCTTCTCCCTCAGCTGTTGAGCCTTCATCTGCTTCTCTTCATGCTTTTTCTTCGATTCTGCAATTGTCCTTTGGAAAGAAACATCACAGAAAACTGAGAACCCAAAGAACGCGGAACCAGCTGAAAACCACAGGACTCCGCATTAACAGCACATATGGTTTAAAAATAGGGTGACAGCTTGGAGGGACTAACAGACGGTGCAAAGACAGCAGCTTCTCCTTCAGAGAATCCCTAGTTCGATCTTTGCCTTACAAGCACAATAGAAAGAAATGGTGTACAGTATCTGTATAATCTTACATTATTGTGTTAATAATCACTACAAAGGTGGTTCAAACGTAGGCAATAGAAAATTCCTGTTACTCCAAGTAGGCTGGAGTGCCCCCAGATATTTTGGATTTCAAGTCTCTGCAGCTCAATCAATAAGCAGTGCAAAATATCTGAAGGTTATGAAATACCGGGTTGCCTGCTCTAAAGGTCTTCTGCAAGGCAGGCTCGACTCCTGGTGACCTCATGGAGGCATCTATGTCGTTTTCTTGGCAGTAATACAAAAGTGGTCTGCTACTGCCTGAGGCTGGAATACCTTCCCAGTCTAACCTACAATTAAGGATTTTCTTATGATCTCCCATCTTGGTCATAACCAGGTCAAACCCTGATCAGCTTCTGAACCCAAACAAGGTTGGTCAGGGCTGCCAACTCCTGAGACAATACATCCCTGCTGACCGCACGTATAGCCCATGTGCTTTTCTCAGCAGTAATGCCTTCTTCTGGAATATTTTTTTCGGCTTCCCGATCTATCCTAAATCCAGCCTTGAAATTTCCTAGTGATCTCCCGTCCAAGCACCAGCACATCTGGATTGGCACAAAACTGTTCCCTGCCTTTTAATTGCCAGCATATTACTCATACAGATTCTGGTTCACAGTCATTCCCGAATAATGGAATCAAGTGCTTAAAAACTAAAGACCTCTTGCGAGAAGGAGAAGAAAGCTTCTCATGCATGTGTATCCCATGGCCCGGTGGGCGAGCTGGTTCTTCTTCCACTATGTCGCCCCAGGAATTATTTTGACGCCACGATTCACGAGCTGCAGAAAACCAGAGAATCGGGTTTTGAAGCAAAAGCTGGCCCAGAACCAGCATAACTGGCCATATTTGCACGCTGGCAATGGGAATGGTGCTCCCAAAATTAACTGTAAACGCTGGCTCCCTTAAATAGAATTGGGTCAGCTCTGGTTCCGGAAAAGGATCCGTACCTTCATAATCTGCCAGGACATCATTCCAGTCCATGGAAATGCCGCAGAAAGATATAGTCCCACTGCCCAGGCTGGCCTAAACATCCAGAGTGCAAAAGAGAAAAGAGAAAGACAGAATTTCAGATGCTCTCCAACAATGTAGAAGGAATTCCTTTTCAGCTTGCCACTCCCCACCTTCTGCAAAAAAGAACAGCAGCTATTATTATATGCACAGAATAATGGGCAACGGTGCCTTCTTTTCTCCCTCCCTTCGCCGCCCTTTTAAAGCAGCGTTATCGATCGAAAAAGAGATTCAGCCCAGTTGGGACCCAACAGGAAAACTTGTTCAGCTCTATGAGAACAAGCGATGGTGCATTCACAGAGCTGCCCCGCATCTCTATACCTCCTTTGCAACTGTGCGGATAACTCCGCTGTAAAGATGGGGAACAAGCTAGGATCTTAACCTATGTTTTGGCTTGTTTTGCTCATCACAATTCAGACCATTCCCCACATTTGAAATGGTAGGGGACTGGGCAAAAGGGAACTTTGTGACTGCTTCTTCTCATAGGGGAACGAGGGGTTCTCCTCAATCTCCTGTTTCTGATGGTCCTCTGTCTTCCCCTAAATGGTCCTGGTTCCTTGTAAACCAGAATCTCAGGCGTTCTGCATGATTTTTCTAGCTGGAAAACAAGCAGTTAATTTTTACACTGCTCAAAAGGGAAACCTCAAGATTCAGAATACTTCTGTATATTTATTCTGGCTCACGTTTTACAAAGTAAGTGCCCAGCTATCCTTCAATGTCAAGAAGTATACAAAAGCCGAGCATTGTATTTTCAAGTCTAACTTTGCCTAGAAAAATAGCAGTTCAATCAACGTCAGCTTCCCCAACAAGCAGAAAGCTCACAGAGAAGTCACTGTCGTTGTCCGTTTCTAGGTTGATGTCGGTGTTCTCCTCTGCTTCAATCTCTCTCGTCAACTGCTCTTCTTCTGCAATGGCGCTCGCAATGGCCTCTTCGTTGGCTTTTTCCAAGCGATCTGCTAACTCCTCTTTTTTAGCAAGCACCTCTGCCATGGACTAAAGAAGGGAAACTAAGATCAGAAACCAGACTGGGAAGTCTGAAAACACTTTCCAGGTAAGGATCACTGCTATCCCCTAAACTTTACGGTTTCTGACCCAGTGAAACATCTGCTCTATGACTCAAGAGCTCAGAATGGTGAGAAGACCTAGAAGAAGGAACAATATTTATCACTGACAAGTAATGGGAGTTAGTGTGGGCTAAACAACTGGGAACATCAATTATACCAGACGAATACTGAGTAGACAAATTAGAGAAATACTTCAACTGAAACTGAGTAGATCACTTCTGCACAGGACTAATCTCTTCAGCTTCGGAAGAACAGTATGGTCTATTACTGGATTTGCTAAAAAAAGACAATGGATTCTTCTAGGTCTGCCTTCTAGGCCCGATCACCAATTCTACCATGGGCACTCCCACCCCGTGCACATGAGGACCAGCATCCTTCTCCGTGCAAAGCGGATAGGTCTAAGTAGGAGGAGCTGATAATCATTAACTGCATGCAGCAGTGGTTTTTTTTTTTTTGTGGACTCATATTTAGGACCCCTCTGTGTAGATGAAGGCGTTTACATTTGAAATATCGGCAGGATCCATTTCGCTTTCACTCTTGGTTTTTTCTGCTTCGCTCCCTTCATCACATTTTGAAACGATGGAGGTCGTGTCATCCGCTGCTGGACTCTTGGAGTTGCAATCAACATCTATGAGAACAAGCGGCACTTCGGAAGACGGTTGCAAAGGTCCACCTGACAAGCCAATGTTCTCCTCAGAGACCCTGATGTCTTCAAACACACGGGCTGTGAACTAATATGTGATAGATGGATAGATAAGCGGTGGAGAGACTCAAAGGAACCACACCCATGCATTTTGCTCAAGGCAATTTAGTCCTTTATCTCCTTCTCTCTCCTTCTCTCACTTTTCTTTCTTCCGTCATTCCCCATAGTTAAAGGAGATTCCCTTTCTGGTGAGCTTTTAACATCTGACTTCCAACGCTCCCTCCCCTGCCCCAGACTCATTGAAATATGGTTATATATAATCAAATGCATCAACAGAGTAACATGTCCCACTTAACACAAACTTTTTGAAGAGGATCTTTCAGCATCCTTCTGAAATATATACTTGCAAAAGGAAATCCATGTCTAATAAAATATGTATAGCCCCATGAATCAAAAGGAAGGCAGCAATGCTTTGCTGTTTAATACTTGAAAGGAAAGCTCATAAAAATAGAGTATTCTGCTTCTTATCTAATAAAAATGCTTCAGAAAAAGCACTGCTTCAGCAGCAGAAAATGAAAATTAGCTTGCAAGTCACAAGAAAAATTATAGAAAATACAACAATATGGGCAGAGGATTCTGAAAAATGGTTTATTCTGGGCTCTCTGCTGGTATGTTTCCCAGTTCAATTCAGATTGCTGGTAGTAATTTTTTTAAAAATCTTAAATCATTTAGAACCAGGTTATTTAAAGGCCTGCTTACACCACTATGAACCAAACAGAGATCAGCCATCAGAATCCACCATTTCCCTCCCATTTGGCTGAGGCAGCTATAAATAACTCTCAACTTTTGGTGTGAGGCTCAAATTATCCTATTTTGGACACATTAAGTGAAGACCCAGCTCTCTGGAGAAGGCTCTAATGCTGGGAAAGGTGGAAGGAAAGAGAAGAAGAGGATGACCAGCAGCAAGGTAGATGTTACAGTGGTGATAGGTACATAAATAGAAGACCTGTAGGAGCAGGTTGAGGACAGAACCTCCTGGAGACAATCTATCCATGTGGTCACTAAGAGTCAACACCAACTTGATGGCATATAATTAATCTAATGCAATTGCCAAGTAAGCTCATAACCAGACAGAACACCACCAACACAGCAGCATTCGTGGAGATCCACCAAAAACATCTGCACAACCACCAAACAAAACTGGTGTGTGGTCCAGACTAAGATAACCTTAGTTGGTGAAAAACATCTGCCTCAACTGAACCGGAGAAAATCTTCCGCAACTCTTACAGCCGATCGGCATTTGTAAAAAATGCAGATTAAATTATGCTTACCTGAGTCCTTTCAGCAAGCGGGTGTTCACACTGATGGCAAGAATCTTTCAGGACGGGATCTGTATTTTTGGATATGCAGTCTCCACCTAACGAACCCTTCTGTTTATTTACCAGTGGATGAAGAATTAAGTTTTCTTTGTCACTGTCATCCTTAAACCGTAATAATTCTGCAGACGAAGTGGCTTTTGGGACTAAAGCAGAAGATTTGGATCTCACTGGCCTCCCACGCTGGACCGTCTCCCAGCCTTCAGCATCCCTCCTCTCTACATCGAATCATTGAATAGCCAACCGAGAAATCAGAAGGAAAACTTAGTAGTGGAAACAGAGTTACATAAAAAAAAAATCTTCAGCAATATTTTGCCTTCACTGTTGTTAGACAAGAGGGTAAAAATGAACATAGTTGTGCAGTCGGTACGCACTAAAACTACTTTCCTCTTGAAAACAGTTTCAGGGGGACCGCACACACGAACCAAGACTCTAGAAACACATTTTTGGCAAACAGGAGAAATTGCCTTACCTAGTTTACATCCACTACCCCAGCTATCGTTCCGTTAACAGACCAACACTGCATTTGAAAATGTAGAGGGGATAATTGGTTTTGCTTTAAAAATGAACACAAAGCAATAAAGAGGCCAATGTTACCTTGAAGATGAACAGACCTGCTACAGCCTCATTTCTTAATATAACGGAACCACTTTCCCCAACCTGTGTTTTTCCAAGTATTTTGGATCATACCTCCCATACCCCTGAATTATAGCTACCCTGTCTGAGGCTCAGGGCAGGCAGAACCCAGAACCTCTTGAGGGACCCAAGTATGGTGGGGGCAGGGGGGGGAAGGCTGGCCATTGGACATCCCAACCTAATGACACAGACTTGCATCTATGGAGTTAAGAAAAATAAGCACTGGCAAACACAGATTCAATCATGAAGTCCTAAAATAGGAAGGACCCAGGGAGACCGAGTCCAATTCTCTTCCATGTAGAAATCCTTAACAGATGCTTCATAGACTGTGGTGGCCAACACTGGACAGAAGACTCCAGGCTGAGTCTGATCAGTGTAGAACGGTTTGTTTCTCTTATTCTTCCGATTTGAAAGAAAGGAATTTCTAGCAACTGCTTCAGTAGCAAGGTTGGGCAGATGGAAAAAGGAAAGAGAGGAAGAGATTCTCCTTCTAATTTGGAGAAAACAGTAGAGAGCCATACTCATTTAGAAAGGCAAAAGAACCCAGCCCTTCACAAAATCCACAAGGTTCATCTTCTGACAGGTATCGCCTATTTAGCCAAGGCAAGACCCTCGTCTGACTCCAACTGCTATTTTAAATAGGATTCGAAGATGACCCAACAGTACATGAGAGAGGGGGGGTGTCCATGACATGGCCACATATTGCAACCCAGAAGCCAGCATTCCAAAAAGAAAGGCAACACACTTTATCCTCCCCTGGATATCGCAAGCTGGATTTAGTTACTTGCCCAGTTTTGTCCATGAATAATTCACGGGATTATTTTGACAATTCTCTAACCACACTTGAGCTTCCCACTCTCTGCTTCCTCTTGTATTACATGGAAGTGACAAACCATCTGTTTCTCTGAGCCCCCACCCTGCCTAAAAGCCATTTAGACGTTATGCCTTTCAAATGAGTCCATCTGGAAGAACTGTCCTGTAACCTTATTAGTGACAGGAGCAGGACCAAGTCACAGGAGACCTGCTGAACTGTGGGTTCCTTCAACTCAAACATCGATTTAAAAGGGACTCGTTCTTCTGAGTGCATACTGTTAGCTTCTTCCCTTCTTGCTGAAACAGCCTCCTTGCAGTCAGTGAGTATATATCAAGGAGAGGGTCCTCAGCTTGACTGGGGGGGGGTAATTTTCATTAGTAACTATAAAATGATGCAGATCTGCTCTTCCTGCTGGACCCCAAATTGATAGGGTACAGAGGTGCAGCAACAGTCCTCATATTTGTTGAGCACCAAAGCTGCAATTCTGAACTCATATAGTTTGGAGTCTGTGTACATAGGATTGTGCTATACGAAACTAAAAATGTAAACACTGCATACAGTGCAGTTAGATTACATAATTATCCTTGGTGTTTAAAAAAAAAGGCTCACAGATTCTAACTACTCATCCTGTGCTACCCATCCTACCTATCCACAGAAAAACACTTGAAATGAAACCCCAAATCTGAAAAATATCCCGGCACTACTGATAAACTCCAAGAAACAGCAGTAAAAAGAAACATCGCAGCTCAGTTCCAATGGCAGGCAACTTGATTAACTTTATCTCCCTTTTGACCTAACTGGTGGATAATTTAATTCAAGCGTTAACTTACAATAAGTTCATTAAAAACAACAGCAACCCTACAATGGCTGAGTAACCAAGCACTTGGATACAGAAAGGTGCATGATAAACCTTGATATCTTCAGGTGGGGCTGGAAGGGAGGGAGGGAAAAATAAGGAGGGAGGAAGGAAGGAAGGGAGAAATAGGGAGGGAGGGAGGGAAGGAAGGAAGGAGAAGTAGGGAGAAACAGGGAAGGAAGGAAGGAAGGAAGGAAGGAATAGGGAAGGAAGGAAGGGAGAAATAGGGAAGGAAAGGAGAGTGGGAGGGAGGGAGGGGATCAAAGGAAACAAAGATTTGGAAGGATCTCTCAAACCTTCAGAATGATGAGCTAAACTGATCTGGTTTCAGACAAAAAAGCAGTTTACTAAACAGACATGTAGTATCAAAGATCCTAATGCTTCATATACTTCTGCTCTGTGATTACTCTGCATGCCATCTCAAAAAGAGAATGGCATATTTCAAAAAGATACAGGAAACGGTACCCAACCTTTCCGAGAGGCTGGACACAGTCTCCTGGATGAAAGGCTTAATCACTGGAAGTTTGGAAAGATGACAGGCACATTGATAAAAAAATTAGGGAGGGTGTGGAGAAAGAAGAGGGAAAGGGCCTTTCACCACCCCTTGTGCTATCACGACTTTGAATTGCTCAAGGAAATCGCCTGGTTAGGGAAGGATGCTCAATGCATTCAGGAAGGGGTTAACCTTTGAACGCAGCGAGGCTCATTTGTGACAGCGAGGGGGTTGCATTGTTAACCTCTCAAAATGCTCCGGCCTTCCAGTATAATGATCTTTCAACCAGAGACATATTTTGAGCAAAAGAAACAACAACAGGATTAGGGGTTGCCTATATTCAAAGAGCAAGCCATCCATTATCGCTTTTAGGCATAGTTCTGTTCCCTTCAGTTGCCGCACATCCTATCAGCTTTGTCTTGAAGACTTTAGCTAAACACGCCTCTACTGGGGCCACTTGTAAGCTTCGAATACTCTGAAACTCAAAACCTTTCTGAGCTGTTCTTTAAGTAGCGGTCCCGGACAGTGATGTTTAAAAAGCAGAGAGGTTTTTCTTTGGAAAGAAAAAGGATCTTTTCTTTTTCTCTTCCTCTCTCTCTTTCACTTCCCCAAATTAATTCCACAGAGTTTTTTTTTTAGGTTCTGTTATTGGTCAATGTAAGGAAAAGAAAACAGAAAGGAGTCTTGGGGGCATCTTTTATTTTATTTATTTATTTATTTATCACCACCCATCTTTTCAAATTGAACAGATTTATCATGGCACATAAACTTGCGCGGACTAGAAGTTATGCCACAATAAACCTGGCAGTTTTGGGGAAAAGTGCCCCAAGACTCTTGAAAGAGGACGACGGCAGGGAAGACAGAACAAATTCCTCTAAAATTGTTAAATGGCATTTCTAGGTGGATCACGGAGTCTAAAGTTCATTACCCCTGTTTTTAACGAGTGAACGCACACAGTTAACCGCAGCACAAAACACTAAGATAAGCTTGTCCTGTCCTTATTTGCTAGGGTTAACCCCTGATAAAGGATTGACCCTATTTTTAACGTTGGTATTGTGACTGTTGTATTTTGCCTTCTGAGGGAGCCTGGTTCAAATCAGCAGCATGACATCTTAAAGCTGTCACCTTTTCAAACAAAGCTCACACCCCAGTACTGATTGGCACCCACTTTGGCTTCTTGTGCACACATGGGTATAATTCCACACACAGGAACACCGAGGCCCCACGGGCTGTACACGTCTGCCCCTTTGCCCACTGCAGCTGCTGCAGTATCACTGAAGGTCCACAATTTTTTTCCTGATGGACCTCTGATGAAGAGAACCACCGTCCACTTGGCTCCTTCGTGAATGGAGAGTGAGCCTCGTGCATCCAAGACACTGCAAGAGGCAGAAGAGGGGGAAGAAACTCGGGGAAGCGGGGCTTGGCACAGGAACCAGTGTGCGACGAGGCACATCCTACTTTTATCTTTGAAACATGAGAGAATATGGAGCAAAGGTTGGGAGGGTTTTTTTGACAGCTTAATGCAAACACCTCCAGTCCCTCGAAAGGAAATTATGGCCAGGTTAGCAAAGAGAATGTTGAACCTTTTAGACACAGTGCTGAAGTATCCTTAAGAGCTGTGAGAACTAGCCGTTCTGGGCAGTGGCTTGATCTTGATGGCCTAAACGGTCCCTTCCAAGTCTTCTATTCCAGGATCTTATCTCACATTCTGTGTCCAGCAGCAAGGCTGTGAGAAGTCTGGAAGTTCTGGCTTCTGTTTTAGATTAAGTATGGCTTACCAGGCAAACTGTAGTTAATCTTAGCTATGAATACTGGAAACTACCCAATTTTAAAACCATATTTTATGAAGTCGGGTCATTTTCTCTAGTGATAGTTAAGATGTTTAGAGTTTGGACAGTATGATAAATAGGGGCTAATCTGAAACAGAAGAGGAAACAGCTCCTTTTCTTCCCCCAGTGCAACTGGAGGAGAAGGCCAGGGGGAAGGCATAAGGCTAGAGCAGCCTTTCTCAGCTTTCTGATCCTGGAGGAACCCATGAAATACTTTTCAGGCCCGGGGAACCCCTGCACATTCAGGCTCCAATATAGGCCGGAAGTTACAAAATTACGATATTCATTTCATGTGTAGGCCTGCGTATATGGATGAACAGGGTCCTTAAATTAAACATAAAGAATGAGACTTACCTCTTTAAGGTGAAGTTGCCCAAACTTGGAATAATTTTTTAGATAAATTGGGATCTCCCAGGGAACCCCAAGGGACCTCTCGCGGAACCCCAGGGCGACACGGAACCCAGTTTGAGAAACCCCAGACTAGAGATGGCTACTGTGTTTTC
The DNA here is from genome assembly GCF_035149785.1 of Candoia aspera. Taxonomy (NCBI): domain Eukaryota; kingdom Metazoa; phylum Chordata; class Lepidosauria; order Squamata; family Candoiidae; genus Candoia; species Candoia aspera. The sequence continues at coordinate 4,727,335 of NC_086165.1, read as the reverse complement.
TCTTTTAGTATGATGTCCGAAATGCAGCCTTTATCTCATTGCACAGCTTGCTTTGAAAGACTGGGTTATCAAAACAATCCTGCCTAAATTGGAAAGGTAAAGAAACTTGCCATTTCTGCGGGATGGCTTCTGTGCTGCAGTTGGAACGTGGGCCTGCGTGGCTACCTCCTCTGAATGGGGAGCTGTTCCTGGATGGTTTGCTTTCACTTTGTCTGCCCAGCTGACCCCAGAGGGAGTCAGACGATTAGAAGTAACCGTTGCAGGAGGTGCTCTAAGAGAAGAAAAAGCCATTAAAGCCATTTGCCATTTTCTACCCTGCTTTGACTTCTGCTGACTACTCTTGATCAACCTGGTCACCAAAAATCTCCACCAAAGCCAGCCCTGAGCACACAACTGGGCGAGGTTGACCTGAAAGGTGGTCAAGGCAAGACATAGTCACACAACTGCTTTATCACATGGAGGGGACGGCTGTCCAACTGCACAGAAAGTGCACCAGAAACCTAAAGATTATACAGTACTTGTGCAGATCACACCCCAGAGCAGTGGTAAACAAAATCATTGAGATTTGCTAAACGTTCGTGCAAAAACTCAGTGCCTCCTGCCTCTTTCCAGAAATACTTCTTTTTCATCTATTTCTCCAGTGCAAGATGTCAGCAAAAAAGAAACAGAGTGATAGAGCTTCTTTCCTTGGGGCCAAGATCACGTTTAGATTTTGGGCCACCAAGGGTTTCCTTGCACTCTCAACTGTCCATGTGCCAAGCCAGGGGTGCTTATAAAATTGAAAAGAATTCCAACTCTTGCTAGTGAGCACTAGCAGAAATCAAAACAGGGCCACAGGTTTGGAAGAGCCCTGAGATTTGCAGAGGTCCAAAATCATCATAATCATAATAATATTGGTTCTGCTGCCTCGCTTGGGGAGGAGAGGGGAATAGATCTACACGGGGATGGCTGCTATAGACCACTCCTCCCATGCTTGGACTGTTTTAGATTCTTTTGCCACTTGGACTTTTTTATTTTTTACTCTTATTTATATTATTTATTACTGTAATTTTATATTGTATATTTTATTCATTGTATGATTGTTGTTTTAATTGATTATTGTAAACCGCCCAGAGTCCCCTGATGGGAGGAGATGGGCGGGGACAAATTGGATAAATAAATAAATAAATAAATCACAAATAGTAGAACAACAGTGGCAAAAGAAAGCAAAGGTAGTCCAATGATAATAGATGCCTTGGGTGCAATTCCAAAACATCTGGAGCACCACTTGAACACCATCGGCATTGACAAAATCACCATCAGTCAATGGCAAAAGGCAGCTTTACTTGGAACAGCTCACATCCTGCGATGATACCTTTAATATTATTAAACAACAACTGCCTATCTTGTCCTAACAGCCAGGAACCTCGCTGAGACAAGGAACAGGTCTCTAGTGTTTTATTGTTGCTACATAACAGGGAAATCCTAACAAACTGAAGAAGCGTGGGAAAAACCCAGACAGATCAACCCCAAAGGCTAAGGCGGTCCCGATCTGTGTCTCTTGGAATGGCTACCTAATTCCTCAGTGCTACGCATGCACTTTACAGCCTGGATGGAAGCCCCCTGCTCGCCATCCTCACTCATGACATATCCCAAGTTCTTGGGAAGGACTCGATAGGTGAACAAAAATGCCAAATCCAGCCTGAACATCCGGCTCACAGTGTGACCAACCATAATAGCAAGATGAAACAACATGGCAATCCAATAACGATACTTAGCAGCAAAAAATAAAATAAAAAGCAAAGTGTGACATGGAGAAGGAGAATAAACACTTTGGAGGATGGGGAAAGGTGTACGTCTGGAGTGAGCTTTTAACAGCGAAGAGCATAGATAGACAACTTTTGGGCCACATCTGGAGCCTCAACTGCTCTCTATATGGCCTGTGAAGGCTCACCGAGTTTTTCCCACCCCAGCTGATGAGCCAGCAGCTGGGAAGCAGAAAGCTGGCTGGGTGACCTTGGGCCAGTCCCTCTCTCTCAGCCCAACTCACCTCTCAGGGTTGCTGTTGTGGGGAAAAGAGGAGGAAGGAGTATTAGGTATGTTCACTGCCTTGAGTTATTTATAAAAATAATAATGGCAGGATAAAAATTAATTAATTAAACAAACAAACAAACAAATAAAATTTCCCTGCTGGTGTGAGCAGCAAGGAAGCAGAAACCTTCACCAGGATTGTAGGCCAGGTGTCAAAAGAGAAGTTAAAGTCTCCAGCAACCTTGACCAGTCGGTGGCCCTCTAGACACGCTGAGCTACGCTTGTTTCTGTTTGGCTGGTTGCAGCCCACCCACTGGGAGGGCAGCAAGTTTTTAGCACATCTCCATTTTCACCCTTGAAATAGTAAAAGCTGCTCAATTCGCATACCCGAAATTAAGACTTCTCCGGGCATTGGATGTTGCGCTGATTCTGTCGGTTGATGGGCTCGGAATGACATGGCGCCCTGGGGACATCTTCTTTACTTCCCACGCTAGTGAGGTTGGCCTGAAAATGACGAAGAATGCTAAGCAAAGAAGACACCGTTCCTTCCCCCACAATTAACGTCACTCCCCTCCCGGACGTTGCAATGCACAGGTAAGCCGTGTGGGGTCCACCATTAGTACAAAGCTGTCTTGTCTTTTTCACTTCTCTGATGACATTGCCAATAATTTTCTTCTTCCCACACCAAAGAAGTCCTAAATATTTGCACTCGGGATAAAAGCCTCTTCACCCGAGGCCACAAAGTGTCCAAAAAATAAAACTTCCTCTCTCAGCATGTCCTTAAGGTCTTTACATGGTCACTTTCTGAAGAGGCCCTAAACAGTTTTTGTTCTAAGCAACATTAATCCATTTTTCGTTTTCCATATTTAACTACTCCTATTGGTAAATCCCTAATTTGCTCATGCCTTACATTATAAATACCCTGTTTTCTAGCAGGATTGTGGCTTAGCTGCTTCCTTTATCATATGCTTGGATATTTGGGGTAGGCGATTGACTGTAAAAGTGTATTTATCTTATAATGATGCTAATTATTCCTGCTTCCCCAACCCCAATCCTCAAAAAGGCAATTAAGATGCAACAAACATTTAACTTGATCCTTAAAATAATTCTGTATTTTGTTACAGCTTCATCTCCCCTAGTCAAGAGCCCTGACACTGAGAAAAACAATGATTCCCTAGTAATCTGCACACTGGTGAAATTAACTCAAAGGCCAGGTTGCAGAGAGATGCAACAATGCGACATTACGAATCCAGTTTGTTGAAGCAGCCCCAAGGTCTAGGTTTACCACCATAACCAAGTCCAAGCCAAATAAGCTATAATGTACGAATGCAGCCTCTAAGTTGTGGAAACGGGAGCTTTCCTTCAAATCAAATTCAGACAGGTTTCCTATTCTGGTTTTGCTGTAAGCTAGGCTTTATAGCTGTTCCACTTTGCTCGATTCAGGTATCTTGACAAACAACCGTTATTACAAACCAGTGAGGAATAAGAAAAGTGGAGGGAAAATCTGCAGGCGTAAGGGCCATTGCTGATTGTAAGAACACGTTTTGGCCATAAGTTGCCTGTATTTTATGTGCAATTACAATCCAAATTTGTGCTATGCTGAGAAAGGAAGGAAGGAAGGAAGGAAGGAAGGAAGGAAGGAAGGAAGGAAGGAAGGAAGGAAGGAAGGAAGGAAGGAAGGAGAGGGAGGGAGGGAGGGAGGGAGGGAGGGAGGAAGATGGAGGGAGAGAGGGAAGAGAACAGAGAGAGGGGGCAGAGAGAGGGGAAGGGACGGAGGGAGGGAGGAAGATGGAGGGAGACAGAGAGAGGGGAAGGAAGGAAGGAAGGAAGGAAGGAAGGAAGGAAGGAAGGAAGGAAGGAAGGAAGGAAGGAAGGAAGGAAGGAAGGAAGGAAGGAAGGAGGAAAGGGAGGGAGGGAGGAAGATGGAGGGAGGGAGGGAAGAGGACAGAGAGAGGGGGCAGAGAGAGGGGAAGGGAGGGAGGGAGGGAGGGAGGGAGGGAGGGAGGGAGGAAGGAAGGAAGGAAGGAAGGAAGGAAAGGGAGGGAGGGAGGGAGGGAGGAAGATGGAGGGAGGGAGGGAAGAGGACAGAGAGAGGGGGCAGAGAGAGGGGAAGGGAGGGAGGGAGGGAGGGAGGGAGAGAGGAAGGAAGGAAGGAAGGAAGGAAGGAAGGAAGGAAGGAAGGAAGGAAGGAAGGAAGGAAGGAAGGAGGAAAGGGAGGGAGGGAGGAAGATGGAGGGAGGGAGGGAAGAGGACAGAGAGAGGGGGCAGAGAGAGGGGAAGGGAGGGAGGGAGGGAGGGAGGGAGGAAGGAAGGAAGGAAGGAAGGAAGGAGGAAAGGGAGGGAGGGAGGAAGATGGAGGGAGGGAGGGAAGAGGACAGAGAGAGGGGGCAGAGAGAGGGGGAGGGAGGGAGGGAGGGAGGAAGGAAGGAAGGAGGAAAGGGAGGGAGGGAGGGAGGAAGATGGAGGGAGGGAGGGAGGGAAGAGGACAGAGAGAGGGGGCAGAGAGAGGGGAAGGGAGGGAGGGAGGGAGGGAGGGAGGGAGGGAGGGAGGAAGGAAGGAAGGAAGGAAGGAAGGAGGAAGGAGGGAGGGAGGAAGATGGAGGGAGGGAGGGAAGAGGACAGAGAGAGGGGGCAGAGAGGGGAAGGGAGGGAGGGAGGGAGGGAGGGAGGGAGGGAGGGAGGAAGGAAGGAAGGAAGGAGGAAAGGGAGGGAGGGAGGTTCTTTCCCAGTTACCTGCTTTGAGCATCGGCCTTCTCCAACTTCTCCTGCAACTGAATCCAATCTATCAAGGCTTTGAAATCTCGCACGTAGTTGTCTAACATCATCAACACCTCCTATGAAGAAACATTTATCAAAAGAGGAGCCACCGAAAAGCAGCAACAAAATGAAATCACAAAGGAATAAGCCAGGAAAAAAATAACCATAAAAATAAATAATACTTAGAAGGCATGGGCTGCAGCACGAGAACAGCTCCTTTTTTGCAAACTGGAGCAAAACTCATCCAGTTCCTCATATTTCAGAAATTGTTCAAACCAAGCTAGGAGCTGCTGGAAAAGTTGAGCATGCCACGGCCTGACCCATACGGTGACCTCCGATTTGCAGAAAGAGTTTTTGCAATATTTTCAATGCTTAAAGTACGAAATAGGAAATAGTTAAATATTGCGGAGTTCACTGCCACAAGTCACAGCAATAATCCTCACTTGTGGAAATCCCACATAATTTTATCGTAAGCCGCCTAGAACCACGTATGTGAGGTGGGCAGCCATCTGAAGCCAACAAATAAGTAAGTAAGTGGACTTGAGACAACTGCATTTAAGTCATGTTTTTATGGATCCGAAAAGTTCTTAGGGATTCAGAGAGATGCGTCCACTTAGAACGATTAGCCACGATGATAAAACGGAACTGTCACGTTCGCACGTCCTGGAATCATGGGGCTGGAAGGCACCTTGGTGGTGCCCAGAGAAGAAATCCTCAAACAGCTGCCCAACCTTGGCTTGAAAATCTCCAGCGATGGAGCCCTCACAATTTCAAAAGGCAGGCTGTTCCACTGCTTAACAGCTGTCACAGTCAGAAAATTCCTCTTTATCTGAGTTTAGATCTGTCTCTATGAAGGTTCCACCACTGGTTTTTGACCTGCCCTCAGGCATTATGGGGAATAAATCCACACACCCTTCCCTGCGCAGCCCTTCAAGGGTGGGAAGACTTCTATCGGGTCTCCCCTTAGCTTTCTCTTATTTAGGCTAATATTAGCTGCTTAGCTATGTTCAGCTATTGGCTCCTTTTCAGCAGGTTTTAATAGTAAATGCAAGTAAAAGAAAATGGGCATCATTATTGGGACACACCAAAGTAGCTGATCAAAGCCTTTGAGGCTTTGCACAAAGGAGCAACTTTTTCTTTTTTTAAGGCAGGTGACCCCAAAAAGAGCTGCCCGTAGCCCTGAGCATACAGCTAGGAAATGCTCTGCTTCGATTCCAGCGGTGGTCTGTCGGTGTAATTGAGCGAGGAACCGTAAAAAGCAAGCTTTTTAGTCTCGGCCTAACCGTTTGCTGCTTCCCAGGACTGACCCCACCTGAACAACAAGCAATTATATTACCGGGACTGACGGCACACCGAAATTACAGTTAATGGCTCAAAGGAGCCTCTGTCAGAGCAGGCTTATCCAAACTTATCAGCGCAAACAGCGGGCAGCCGTAACTCGAGTCCTATGGGACAAGTCAGACAAGGATTTGGAGCTGCCCCCGAGTCACGGAGGCCTGTCTTCCTCCCCAAAGCCATGAAGGCCATTTTGTCAAGCGGGAGGCCGCGGAACAAAAGTGGGTCTCCAACCCTCATCGCAAACGTCCTGATAAGAGCAGATAGATGTCCAGCTAAAATTACCAATTAGTTTACCAATTGGCTGCAATGGATTCGATTGGTTTGTAATTAATTCTGGTTACCGGCGCACCCCGCCGGGTGGTTGGCGCCATCCTTTTGTCCTGATGACACACAATCCTCGTGCGCGGGGCCCTGGAGTCTCGCCCATCAATACAGCTCTCCTCTTTATCCACAGACGTAGCAGATACACCCTCTGGTGCTGAAGCAGTGGAAATGTGGACCACTTGAGAAGGGTCTCTCTCTGTCTCCCACCCACCCACAGAACTGCTCAGGGGCAGCCCGCTTTGACACTATTGTCACAACCCTCTAGATACTCCAGGACTATCCAAGGTCAAGTACCCCCATATTGCAATTCCTCGAGAGAAAGAAAGACAGAGGGTTGGGATTCAAAGAAAAAGCGAGAAACGATGCACTTCGTTAGAAAGCTTTTTTCTGCAATCCCAGGCGCGTTTACCCCAAAGGGAGTCTCACTGGATGCAGCAGGAGCGGAAAAATTAGGAACTGCTTTTGCTAAACTCCCACAACGGTGAGATGGCAGTGAATCTGAACGGCCCTTCTGTCCTTTCAGCCACGGGTGGGGGAAGGACCCCGCGTTGAAGGCATCTCTTTATTTAGTATGATAAAGCTCACAAGGCAAGTTGGATTCAGTTACAGTCTCTTGGTTTTGTTCACTGGGGAGGGGGGGGTGCTCGACTGTTTTCTTCCTTTATAGACTTCCTCCGCAATCTTTTGTGGCTGGTTTTTATTACATAAAAATGCACTTTTAAAAAGATCCTAAGGAAGAATCCGGAAGGCACAAGGAGGAGTAATCCAGTGGAGTTAATGATGCCTCCAGTTTCTTGTCTCTATATAGCAGTGTTTCTCAATCTCAGCAACTTTAAGATGAGTGGACTTCAACTCCCAGAATTCCCCAGCCAGCATGGCTGGCTGGGGAATCCTGGGAGTTGAAGTCCACACATCTTAAAGTTGCTGAGGTTGAGAAACACTGCTATATAGCCTAATATCAATCTGTTACAGAAGAGATGGCAAGAAAGTTAGAGAGAGAGAGAGGATAGGTAAGCAGAAAAAGACACCATGAATGCAAAGAGCTTTGGGGACGAATCCGAAGAAATCTGTTCAGCAATGTCTGGAAAACTCTCTGAATGGCAACTCCTGAGGTTGGCTGAGGTTCCAGCAACATCTGGAGGGCCACAGGTCCCCCACCTTGCCTACTGGGCCAGTCTGGTGCAGAGGTTAAAGTTCTGGAGTAGAAACCAGAAGACAGTGCGATCTAGTCCTCCTTGAGCCATGGAAGCCGGCTTGGGGACTTTAGGCCAGTCCTCTCTCTCAGCCAACCCATCTCAGTGGGTTGCTGTTGTGGGGAAAATAGGAGGCAGGACACTTATGTATACCACTTTTGAGTTGTACAAAATAAAGGCCGGATATAAATCTAATAAAGCAATGAATACTGGTTGCTTCATTCGTAACAACAATACATAATTAGACTGCTGGGAAATCCAAGTGAGATCACTGGCACCATTTTTTTTGCATGCATGGAGAGACGGGAGTTTCATCCTTGGGGTCACACACACACAGACACACAACTATGGGAAGACAGCTAGGAAAATGCTTGAATCATTTAATCCTATCCCCCAACTCGTTAGAGAAAGGCAACCCAAACACAATTATGGGGAAGAAAATACGGAAGACTTCAGGTTGACCATTCAAGACTTCTGCAGCAATTGACCCTAAGGCGGGTTTTAAGGCTCGGTGAGAGTATCAGCCACTGATTTTCTGGCGGCCCCTCCCTGCCCTCCCTCCCCCAGCCCTTGAGCCAACAGCTTCAACCGCAAACAGTCACCAGAGCCCCATCCCATTCAGAAACAAGAAACACTGCCCTCTAAAAGACTGCAATCAATAACCTTGGCCAACTTTCTCAACAAATCCACCCGGCTTGTCTCCTTTCAAGAACAAAATGCCAGTTCGCTCTTTCTTTAGCTTAACGCTAAGATCGGAAGTCAAGATTTACATTGATTTCGGAAAAGATCGCCGTCTGCACGCTAACAAATTATTTAAAAGCTACACAAATGTCGTAGAGATCAGCGCATACATCTGACTCTATTTTCCTGCCAGCCACTGCTTGACTAACCCAACCACCTTTAAAAGCTGCAGAGTATTTTTATTAAAAACAATGGCTTCAAGTGAATTTGTATGATTTTGCAGTGGGTTCCACTTGTACTGTAATTTTTAAAACATAAATCCGAGGAGCTAAGATGTTATAGATCGTCACCAAACCATGCATCACAGCACGATTAACATTTTCAAAATGTATCTTTGTATTGTAGGAATTCTGTATGGTTTTAAAAAAACCTAAATTTTGTAAACAAAATAATTGTTGGATAATCACACTACTATCCATTAACAGGCCTAACTCTTTTCAGAAACAAGGGTTTATTTTCATGTTTATATTAAAAGAAGTCTTGGCTACATAATATTTCCTTCCCAGCATAACTTGAGTGGAATGATTGGAATTCTGGATGAGGTCTTGGATCTGCAAAGATGTCATACAAATAAAGTACTAATTCTCTCAGCCATAAATATTTAGAAAATCACAATCCAATTACAGAGCAAGTCATATCAGATCCTGTCTTTTTTTAAAAAGAAAATCATGGGGGAAATTTCTTGAGTGAGAAGACAGTGGTAAGAGTTTCTTTCTTTTTTAATGTAAATTAAATTGCATTAAACCGACAGCCGGCTTGGAAGCCACAAGCCACTGTTTGGTTTCAAAATTCACTTAGGAGCCTGCTTTGTACACTAATCTTACAGCCAACTTGGCAGTCTTTTGTTATAGTAGAAAACTAAATATTCATGTCCTGGTGAAAATTCAGTTTTATACACAGACCTTTAGCTAACGGTTTCCAGAGCTGGGAGAAAAAACCTCCAGCACAGTGAAAAGGGGAAAACTCCATGGAATCTATCACCAATTTCTGAATTTTGACCACTCCTGACTTTTCCCAGTCTTATTTAGCAATTCGTAACGGTTCACTCACTATAACGCCACCGAAAGAATCAATCTATTGTTACCGAGAAGCCAAACAGCTTCCAGTTGAGTTGGAGAAAAATACGGCCCCGCGACGTGTCTGTTTTCCATCAAAAGTTAGGATGAAGAGAGCTAACTTATGACTAGGTCCCACCCAGACTTTGTTTATACTAGGCCATCAATCAAGCTCCCTGGCTTACCACCGGCAACTGACTGAGAAGAACGATAACTATCTCTGCAGAAAAGGAACAATGTGCAATTAAGACACTGAACAGGAAGCCGAAAGAATGCGGGTCCCAGCAGAATCTCAACAGCGCCCCCTACAGAACAAATGGGATCCTGAAGGACGAACGCGGGGCTCTCGTAAGTCAGTGACCACGCCGAGGGACCAAAGTCTTGATTCATCCCACAACAGCACAGAAAAACAAGGCACGCAGGAATGACAAAGTGATTAAAGATTACTGCATTATTTGGGTGGGCATTTTTAATACTGGCCTTTTCAGCGTGCTGGCTCTGCTAGAACTTAATGGATGTTGCATTCATTAGGCATGTGTTTTAAACATGATGAACCCTGAGTATGTAATCCCATATAAAAGCATGGTCTTCATGAAATCACACTACTGTGCCTATACGCTCTCCATTAAAAGAAAAGGAAAATATGTCATTTCCAACGGAGTGATCGATTCAGTCTGCTCTTGACTAGCCCAGTGGCACATTAAGGCCCACAGATTTAAACTCCGGCTGGGAACACCCAACACACTAAGCCAACATCAAATAAACCACATTGCAGCTTAAGAGTTTTGGATGATCTCAAGTGTTTTAACTTACTCAGTGTATCATGACTGAGCAACTATGGTACTATATTATATGTAAACCCAGACAATGAAAGCTTAAAGTGCAGTACAGGTAGTCCTCATTTAGTGACTGCCTCATACAGTGACTGTTCACAGTGATGACAGTGATGCAAAGGTAACTCTGCGACCAATCCTTGCACTTACGACCTTCACAGGTCTGTAAAGAAAGGAAAGTTGAAGTAAGACCATAAGCAGAGTCGTGGTTTCACTCAGCAACCGCTTTGCTTAACAACTAAGTTGCCAGTCCTGATTGTGGTCGCTAAATGAGGACCATCTGTAAAACTGCTTGCTGCTAAATTACAGAGCAACTAACTTATCATTTTTCTTTCCTTTAATCAAACACGTACCACAGAACTATAGGGAGATGGGGAAGGAAGCGGACACTCCATTGTACCATTGTAAAAATCCTGAAAAGCTTTCGATAGAAAATGGACCTGAGGGACCGTCTCATCCCTATTACATCAACCTGCCCCACCCAGTCATGCAGGGAGGGCATGTTACGGGCCCTGTCTGTAAGAGAATTCAGTCTGGCGGGGTCCTGGAAGCGGGCTGTCTCTGCAGCAGCTCCCACCCTCTGGAACATCTTTCCCCCAGAAGTGAGGCAGGTCCCCTCGCTCCTGAACTTCCACAAGAAGCTAAAAACCTGGTTTTGCCAGCGCGCCTGGGGCGGGGAAGGGAACAGTCATTCTTGGGGATGGCTGGCACCCTAGAACGGCCCCTTATATATTCACGGACTGAAGTAGAACCTTACTGCCATCTGGATTTTATTGCATTTTATATTTTTATCTCCAATTTATTTCTATATGTAATGTATTATTTATAGGTTGGACTGAATTTTAAATTTTATTTTTACTGTAAACCACCCAGAGTCCCTCCTCAGGGGGGAGATGGGTGGTGATACAAATTTGATAAATAAATAAATAAAAGTAATAAACACTTTTAAAAGCAGAAAAGAGTCCCGGGAGCATCCAAAGACCGTCCAAGCATCCATCCCCCTGCAGACCCATCAGGAGAGCCTTACTTTGCATTCTACAACGCTCTGATCCGATTCACACGTGACGTAAATTTCATCCACCGCACGCCTCAGATTGTCGAAAAGGAAAGCCCAGTATCGTGCTCGGAGGTCGACTTTCCGTGGCTGCCTTGCCTTGGTGGGGCTTTTATAGAAAGTCTTCTCCCCGGGTGCTGGTGTGATTTTGCAGTCCGACGCTGTGCTCTGCCAAAGAGATCCAGAAAGCTCACGGGTGTGCTAAACTGAGTTTCGTTTCAACTGTTTATTTTTTTTAAGCAAATCTCACTTGTTCAGGTTCACTCACGAGACTAAGCTATGAAGCATGATTCAGGTAGGTTCACGTATCCTCTCTATCGGTGCTTCTCAAACTCGGCCACTTTCAGGCAGGTGGACTTCTGCTCCCAGAACAGGGCAAGGGGTTGGCCTAGATCAGTGTTGTTCAGACTCGGCCACTTTAAGAGGCGTGGACTTCAACTCCCAGAATTCCCCAGCCAGCCATGCATGGGAGTTGAAGTCCACAAGTCTTAAAGGGCCCAAGTTGGAGAAGCACTGATCTAAATCGAACAAACCACATACCCTGAAGTCCCGGGCAAGGCTATCGCTTGAGAGCTTTGGATTGGGACAAGTAGAGGGAGCAGTCAGGTCAAAATTCCCACTAGGAAGAAGTTCCTAGGTAGCCCTCCAAAACTAGCTGCCATTTAGTTGTTCAATCCAAAGAGCTGATTTATTGATTTATTGATTTATTCCGCGTCCAGATCAAACTTTGCTCTGCCAATTGAAATAATACAATCGGGTGTTCCCTGGAAATGGTGAACTACACCGGCTAATCCTTCTAACACCAGATCAAACCACAGCAGAGCAAAAGAGCTGTAGCCCAACAGTAAGGAATTTTCACCTCTGGCGTAGGTACACGGAAGCATCTATGAATGCATGTTTTTGGCAACATGGTTTTGGGGTTTTTTGGAGGGTGGGGTTGGCAAGAGGTTAAGAAGGAGAAAAGAAAAGGAGAAAGAGACATATGAATCCGGCTTGCAAAAGGCTCCTTTAAGGCAGCTCAGATTAATCTGTGACTTGCAAGCCTGCCCAATTTTTACCCTTTGCCAGTTCAATAGCTCCATATGCCTTCAGCTAGTGAGCACGGCTCCATAACAGCCAAGCCTGAAATAAGGCCAAAGGAGTGTTATGAACTTGCCGTGAAAAGCCAAAAGCAATAGGAAATAGAGCTTAATGCCTGCTGGAGTTTTGGATGGACGTTATTCATTCTATAAACGGGAAAAAGAATGAGTTATGGGTAACAGCCAAGCCATCAGCTGCGAGTCAACACAGGGTTCTTTCCGAGTAAGCCGCTCTGTATTCAGAGGGACTTACTTCCAAGTAAACAGCACAAGAGTGGTGATACCAGGATGATGGAAATATTACGTATAAAGGGGCTTTTCCTCTCACTCCCCCCAAGGGCCTTTGCAATCTTTATATTCCATCAGTGACACAGTAATAAACTTCACTCCACTTTGCGGAAATAAAAACTGGCTTCAAAGGACTGATCTTTCTCAGCTTGGCATGAAGGTGCAAAAATAAAGGGCCGTAGCTTAGTGGAAGAGCATGAACGTTACACGTCAGGTGTGCTCAGTTCCGCCTCCAGCGACACCACCTAAAATTGGGAAAGAACTTTGCCCCCAGTTCTGGACTTTGCATATGGTTGCTCTCACTTTTTTTTTGCGGGGGAGGGAGGAAGCAGCTACAGGTAGTCCTCACTTAATAACCACAATTGGGACCAGCATTTTGGTTGCTAAGCGAAGCAGTCATTAAGTGAATCTGACCCAATTTTATGACCTTTTTTGCAGCAGCTGTTAAGCGAATCACCTTGGGTGTTAAGCAAACTGTGTGGTGGTTAAGCGAATCACATGGTTCACCATTGATTTTGCTTTCCGGAAGCCAGCTGGGAAGGTTGAAAATAGTGATCATGTGACCACGGGATGTTACGACGGTCATAAATGTGAACTGGTTGCCAAGCACCCGAACTGTGGTCACGTGACCACAGGGGCCACTGCAACAGTCATTAGTGCAAGCACAGGTCGTAAGTCAGTTTTTTCAGCATGGCCATAAGTCCAAACCATCACTAAATGAATGGTTGTTAAGTGAGGACTACCTGTACAGCCAAAATGAAACATGCTTAAGAGGAGGCAAAAATTAAACTGCAAAAATTGTTGTGTTTCAGAACAGCATCTTCCCAGAGGTCTGCCTGTTCTTCTGTATTACACTTTTTTTTCTCCTACATGTTTAGTCCCACCTTACTCCTCAAAACTCCCCAATCAGAGGATGCAAACATTTCAATTCAAATTACCCCAAATTTGAAACAGCCCATTTCAAGTGCAAAACAGGCTATTTCAAGCAAAATTTCGAGGCAGAACTAATAAAAAACTTGGCTGTCATTTATAAGCAGAGCCTAATAAACCCAAGGAAGCTCAGGCTAAAAAAAAAAAAGAAATATAATTTTACTTGTTTGGGATTTTTTTTGTCATGATTACCAGACATTAAATGTGGTAAAGTCTATGGCTGGGCTCCCACAGCATGCTAAGCCACAACCAAACCATGGTTCTAACAAGCCATTGTGCTGTATGATTTGTGAACTCTGACCCTGTGTTTTGTAGAGCACAGCATGTTGAGTGAGTCCATCCTGTAAATGAGTTGACAGAACATGCTAAACCACAGTTTGTTGGCCAAACCACAATAGGTGGTCTGGGTTAACACAATGTGCTACATTGATCCTAATCCTAACCAAACAAATCCCATCATGGCTTAGCATGATGTATGAACCCAGCCTCCTTGGCTTAATCAACAGGCCATTATAACACAATCACAATGCGTGATCCCAGTCTATGTTTAAGCACACCAGGGCTTATTCTGCCTAAGTGTGCAAAGGTTTGTTTTGTGAAACGGCTTTGAAATTGATTATTTAAGAGCTGGCTCTGTACTTGTTCTTAACATAAGGAAATTAATCCCCTCTCAGCTGGCCAGGCCTGCTGTTACGATGACTGGCTGGTCTCGAGAGAGAAGGTGTTTGGTTTCCATTACGGGTGTTTGGTGATCATTTTACCGTGGTGCGCCTTCGTTTAGTATTTAACGCAGTCCAATTATTGACACTGAACAGTTGGGCGTCTGTGCTACAGTGGCTGTTTTCGCCCCCGAGGTGGTTCAAAATGCCGGTATCATTGGCTCCCTCTTCTCCAGAGAGTGAAAACGTACCCTCGGCACATGTGGACACTCTTTTGAAGGATTTTTTTCTTTCCTTTCTGCTGACTGTTTCAAACCTCTCCCCACCCGTTAGCCGTACAGGCAATATAATGCTTTAGCGGTTCGACTAAAACAAGTAAAATTGTGACTAAGGGGCTTTATTGGACCATGTGCAGCTTCCCAGAAGTTAGCATTGTTCCAGATGCCTGAACGTTAAACAAAGTAAAATAATTATGTACCTGTTTACTGCTTTTGTGTGTTCCTTGGTTTATCCTCTTTGATTTTCCTCCCACCTGCCACTTCGGTTTTCCTGTGAACAGATTAACTTTTGTTAATCCAGAGAATTTTAATTTTTAAGGACTCAGAGTGGAGATTGGTGGAGAAGACTGACCATGCCCTTATCCCTGCCAGGCTGTTCCCTGGGTTCACACCTGTTAGGCCATACTTTAACTATGGCTTAAACAGGCCACAATGGCCTGACATGCAGTACACAGAACACGAAGCCATAAATCCCAGCTTACAATTCATGATTACCCTGCACTAAACCAAAACAATAACAAAACCCACCTGTGAGACTTAGCATAATGTTTTTCAAACGTAGCCACTTTAAGACGTGTGGACTTCAACTCCCAGAATTCCCCAGCCAGCCATGGCTGGCTAATTCTGGGAGTTGAAGTCCACACGTCTTAAAGTAGCCGCATTTGAAAAACACTGACTTAGCACAACGTCAAACACGCACCATCATCCTCTTTGCTCTCCAGAGGCACACTCCACGCAATCAAGTTCCTTGCGGTGCGTCCCTCCTCCGCTACAATTTTCCTGACTTTGTCGTGACTGTTGGAGCGCTGGAAAGAAGCCTGCGGAAGGGAACAAATGTTTCAGATAATCCCATCCGACTTCACCAAAGGACGCCCTGCTTTTCTCAAACGGACACTCCCCTAAGAAGTCTGCACTCTGAGATGGTCGCAGAACCACTGGCACAAACTTCTGCCTCCAAAGGATGCTTTGCACTCTAAATATAAGCCTTTATTTAGTTGACTGAACTTCTTTATTTAGGAGGTTCATAGAGTGCCCCAGTCTGTTATGGCTCTGGGTGGCTTACAGAACAGAACCATAAAGACACAGGGAAAACAGAGCGTTGTATCATCAAAAGTGAAAAATCCAGGAAGAAAAAAAGATCAACAATCACCTAAAAAATGAACATCACACAAGGAGTCCATCACCCCTCTGTCTCACGGGGTCTGGGGACACAGCCAAGTTTTAAGGACTATTTTAAAAAGGACCAGGGTGGGGGCCATACAAACCTCAGGGGGAATGGTATTCCAGAGGGTGGGTCCACGATAGAGCAGGCCCGCTTACTCCCTATCATTAAAAAATGAAATCTCTTGAGGGCTAACCACAAAACCATGGTCTGAAAGACGAAATTTCAGCCTGGGGATAGCCCTGGAGTTAAATGTCATGAAGGGGAGCAGAGAAGCTGCTTTAGAAAGGCAAAGCCAATGTGCGCATTCACAAAACTCTCTTTATAATGCCCTGAAAATGGGGCGGCAAAAGATTGAGAGTAGAATTTTGCAGGGGGGGCGAATCTCGGAACTCTAATTAAAGAGCGCGAAGAAGGGCCGTGTCACTTCATTCTCAGAGGCTTGGAATCCAAAAGAGGAACCCCGAAGGGGAACTTGAGACGGATCACCAAAAATGACACCCTGACTCTACATTCAAGCAGACCTATGAGGAGCTCGCCGTGTCCTGAGATCACGAGAGCAGAGGAATTACATCCACTCTTAGTCCCATTCGTGACCAGGCATAGCACATCAGAGGCTTGGGTAGAATTAACGTAGCTTCCCTCTGGAATAGAAAGCATCTTGGACGAAGTACCCAGCCATTTTTACCTTTTCAACAAATTGTGGTCAGGCTATCCCTGATGGCTGGTGAACCCGAAGCACAAAGACTTCCTTGCTAAAAGCCTCAGTCACTCCATCATTAGGTTGAAAAGACCCAGATCTGCAAGGACTGGCCTTTTTAAAATATGTTTTCAGAAAAGGGTGGCAAATATAAACAGTGTGAGGTCCTGCAATTTGTAAAACTCTGGCAAAGAGCCGCGCCAGATTCTCAAAGATGCATTAAAACACTTGCAGCCGACCGAACTTTGCCGGGGCAAATCCGGAACAGATCGTCTCTTTTCACAGATGACAATTTTCAGATACCCATGGCGGTGTGTGTGTGTGTGTGTGTGTGTGTCCTAAGAGGGGAAAAGTAAAACTTAAAAGCCCAGTTATCAGAGGCAATAATTCACATCCAGTGTTGATTATGGAACAACGTTGTTTAAAGAGACGCCTGTCAGTGCATTTCCCATTTTTATGTTTTGTGAAGAAACAGCAGTCGCTGCTTTCCAAACCTGCTATTTTGCATTCCCTCACACAGCTTGCTTGGTGTCAGTGAAATGGCTTGGGCTCATTTCTAAGTTAACTCAGGGTATAGCATTCCATGGGAAGGCATCTTTAGCAGAGAGCATAAAGAAAAAAATATTTACTGTACTAGGACTTAACAACTGCCTCCATCTGGAGAAAACTGGATCCTTCTCCCTGAAATTGGGAAAACTTCAAATAGCAGCCACAGGCACACAATCGAAGCCCCTTCCCTTTGTAAATGTACGTTGATCGACCAACTCAAATCATTCTCAACTTTCTACCATATCTCTTGCAAATGTAACTATTTCAGTATTACAGCCGCACCTTATTAGGACCAAATTCTTTATTCGATGGTCAAGGTGGGAGCAAAAACAGGCCGTTACACATTGCCCAGCTCCGGCCACAAGAACGTTAAGAGGCCGATACGCTGTCAGAATGAATAACTTACCATCACGTTGTATTTGTCCTCTACACCAACAGATTCACTTATCCCATTTTTGGCTGAACCCATGAAGTCGTCATAGCTGCGTAACATACAAAAGAGGAACATTTTTAACACGGAAGGGGTGAAAACAGCCAGGCACCATTTTCTTGCCTGGACAGGGAGCGTCACAGAAGCTTTACGCCAAAGGTCCCAAACCGCTTTGAAGCCTTGGCAACTGCCCTCGAACCAAAAGTTGCCACTCTAACTTTCAGTTGGACAAATGTCAGGAGTTAGTAGCTGCATGGCCAAGGATGCTGATTACACTGAATTAAAATAAAATGCAAACGATCCAAGCGAGGCACTTGCTGGGTGCGGCCTTCCTACATTTTGGGATGTTCAAGAGCCAAGCGCAGCCCTGGCTGCAAAAGGGGTTAGGAACTTTCGGTGTCCGCCATGCAGCGAATTCAATTATACTGCAATGGGCCAGGCTTTGCCTGAGAGCAGATAATCCCTTCAAACGTCACCACACTGACACAACAATACTTTTAGGCCAGCGTTATTGAGGACATGGTGCTGATATTGTAGACCCAAGCATATATGAACGGTTATTTCATTCCTTAAAGACTTTGTTGACCGCCTCGTGGAAAACCCAAAATAATTTCACATTTAGCGGTGAGCAGCTGGTCACTATATTGCTTTTCTTTCTACATAAAGGACACAATTTTTTCTCCCCTCAAGTGCACGCAATGGCCATTCACCTCTTTAAATTCATTTCTGCTGTATCTTAATAAAGAGCAGCGAGGGAAAACAAGGCACTTCAACGACAAACCTTTACTGCAGTCCGTGACCAGAATCCCACAGTCAGACAATAGAATGAGTATGAATGCAAACAAGATTAAAAACAGGTAAGCCATATTGTCAGGATGACCAAATTATAGCAAGTTCTACAGACAATAAAGCAGAATTTTGCCACATTTGAAGATATACAAGCATACTGGTCAGACAGAAGTATATTTAAAAAAAAAATCTGAACGGCCTGGAAAACGTTCTTGAAAGGGGTTTATAAAATGTAATTATGCATCTTTATAAAAGGAGCACTATAACAGGACATGGGCCATAAATTCAATGACCCCTTCTCCATATGGGACTTCTAAAGATTTCTGCTTAGGAAAAGCCGAAGGAAGCGTATTAAACAAGGTCTATTAGAGCTGTTCCAAATTTGGAGACTGTTATTTAATTTAGGTATCTTGCCAACCTAGAAAAGGAAGCTGGCTGCTCAAATGTCCATCTCTCGGAAGGGCAGTTTGATCTAGATGCTGTCCAAATCCATGACATGCTGCTGGAGTGCAAACAATGCCTGCTCATAACCCATCACCCAAAGGGCACTTTGCAAAAACCTGTAATAACCACCGCAGTTTCCGCTGGAGTGATCTTCTCTGACTCAGTTCTCAACCCAAGACAAAAAGCCTAAATCCACAGGGAAAACCGTCATTTTTAACGATAAGAGAAAATGCACATCTATAGAGTGGCCTCCTCTTTGAGCACTCCAGCCCCCTGGCAAAGAACCATATGGTACATGGGAACAGCTTCCCCAACAGGTGGGTTTAAAAGGCACATTACACCAAATGCTGTTTTGCAGTTATTCTTTTATTTTGTTTAATTGTAGACTAACATAAATTTTTCTATGGTTTTGCCTGGATGTTCACTGCTTCCAGAAATGCTTAAAAAATGTTTTCCTTCCTTGCAGAATATGATTTTAGAAGAAACTCTCAGTGTGAAGATAGGTGACTATTCTGCAGAATTACCATATAACTGAATACATTATTTATCTTCTGTGCAGAAATGCATCAGGGACTTAATATTTACTCATGGGAAAAGCACATTACTGTGGTGGTGGCAAGTTCACAATATCCTTAACAATATCCTTAATGGGATCATCCTCTTATTATTTGTATTAATCTTGATTTTATTTTGCCATCTAAATGGCCTTAGGCCTCAGTGGGATTCTCCATTCCACAAATGGAATTTATCATATTCTAGACACAGTGTTGTTTATTCCAAAATTTTGTAGTAATATAATACAACAAGCCAGTACATTGTCGAGACTGAATTTTATTTATGCTGGTTTACATTCCGGAAAAAACTCTGTATAAATCACAACAATCTATAACTGTTTAAGTCAGTGAAGGGAATTTTTCAAAACTCTAATGTAACAAAAATGAGGCTATGCATAACAATTCTATGTATGAATGGCTGATTTGTTTGGATTACCACTATTTCCTTCCTACTTTCCAAAACATAAGCTTGCTTAACTTTGCTCTTTTTTGATGTCAAAACAAAATCAAATGCTGTGTTTGCCCAATTCACGTTTATTTACTTGCAAAGCATTATATTCTAGTTTCTACTGGAGTGGCAACCCAGCTGCAACGTTACCCTTAAACTTCTCCCTTCAGCTCAGCAGATATATCTGTTGAAAAGAGGTCCATTCTCTCTCTCATCCAATCAGATCACAAGATGGCATACAATGTCACAGGAAATTTATTTTAGCTCAATTACAAGGACCACGAGACCTTAAGTCTTTTAAAACCGGATACACTAAGAGGAAAAACATTAACATTGGACAAGCAATCAACAATTTTGAGGCACATCAAGGAATTCGGTAGACTAAAATGCTTGGGGAGATGGAAGCATCTTAACCTAGCATCAAAAGGACTGCAAAGCGGGCATCGGGCATATCATTTTAGCAAGGGCATTCCAGATCCCCCACCACTGGAAAACAGAGAGCCCATCTGATGAAAAAAACACACTTAAGTCTTTCCTAAGTACACAACATAGACCAGTTTACAAGCTGCACTGGATGCGACAGGCCTTTGCCTATAAACACGCATGCCGCAAAGCACCCAAACACCCGCTAGGAAGGGGAGAACCAAGGACTGAACCATGGGCCAACACTTTCAGGATGCAGACTGCCTCCTACTTTGCTTCTTGGTTATTACTCCTCCTCCAGAGGGCTAGACCCGAAGGCCCTGGATGAGAGAAATACCATTGTATGGGAGGCTTTTCAGCCAACCAAGCTTTCAAAATGGTCCTGGGTTCCTAGAGCAGATTTTTAGAGAAAAATCTGCTCTAAAAGAGAAACGGCCCCAGGAGGGACTTCCTAGGACACCCAGAATAGTCCAGACGAGGAGCGACCGAAGAGAGACATCCATGCAGGAACGTTACATGGGAGAGCTGTGGAAGACGGCAGAATACGAGGCTGAGGAGAAGGGACCTGTGGCCATTGCCAAAAACATGCAGAGAGCCAGGGAGAAGCCGAAAGGGTGGGTGGCAGAGCAAGGCTGGCTAAAGGGGAGAGCGCCGTGCAGCGGGATGGCCAATTCTGCCCCAACCACGCCACCACGAGAAGCGGACAGACTTCTGGGGTGCTACATAAACGCCCGTCTTTAGGAGAAAGAGGGAAAGTGTTCTTCATACCATGACAGGTAAGCTTATGTCCGTTATTGGACTTTTAGTCCTGACAAACTGTGCAGCCACTTGGGGGGAAAAGAAAAGAAAAATTACAGGGTGAAAACTTTTAGCAGGCAGACACACATCCCTCGGGGAAGAACTGGTCCTGTGCTGAGTTTGGAAAGCAGCATCTCAGTGTGGAGCAGTGTTTCTATGCTGGCTGGGGAATTCTGGGAGTTGAAGTCCACCCATCTTAAAGTTCCCAAGGTTGAGGAACACTGGTGTGGAGGATATTCATGATTCCTTGGCCAAAGGTGTGTTCAGCCATAAAGACCTTATAAACCATACCAGGGCCATCGGCTTTCAGCGCTTGCCCCAAGGGGGCTTTGAAACATCACCATTTCAGAAGGTTTAGTAAGCACTGGGCAACTATATTCTGCTTCAGATATCCCACATTTATTACTGCTCAGACGCTGCCTTTGATTCCACTTTAGATGGAAGCGTTCTCGTGAAATGCGTCCCACAAGTGTGTGCTTAAGGGGTCAGCCCAGACTATCCCAAAATTGGAACGAAGTGCAATCCCATAATACGCTTGGGGTTACCGCAAGCACATATAACCCCCTCCCTCCAATCGACAGTATCTTTTCTCTGCAGTAAGAGGGGCAGAGCTGGGGAAAACAAATTCCCATTTCTTCTGATTTTCTGCTGGGGGGGGGGGGAAATGATCAAAATTCTTGTCAATTTCAGGCAAGGCAGTCCAGTTGCTGCTGACACAGAAAGGAAAAGAATCTCACTCCCACAGAAATAGATCCAGCAGTTACTCATCCATGCCTGTTTCAAGTGAAATAAGAGAGGATGTAACCCTTTATTTATTTATTTTTGTTTTAAGTAGGCTTTCAGGATTTTCTGTTCTTCTAACTGGAGAACCTGTTAATATTCCCACAACAGTTTGGTTTTTCAGGGAGGATGTTGTAATGGTGGATTCCTGCAAGGGGAAAGGGGTTGGACTACGGGTAGTCCTCATTTAACGACCACAATTGGGACTGGAATTTCAGTTGCTAAGGTCATTAAGTAAATCTGACCTGATTTTATGACTTTTTGTGGTGGTCATTAAGCAAATCACCACAGGCATTAAGTGAACCACATGGTTGTTAAGCCAATCACACAGTCCCCCATTGCTTTTGCTTGCCAGAACCTGGCAGGTAAGGTCAAAAACAGCGATCACATGACCACAGGATGCTGTGATGGTCATAAATGCGAGCCGGTGACCAAATGCCCAAATTGTGGTCACGTGACCGCAAGGATGCTGCGATGGTCATAAGTGTAAGGACTGGTCACAAGTCAGTTTTAGCACCGTCATAAGTCCGAACCGTCACTAAACAAATGGTCATTTAGCGAGGAACCAGCGTTTTTTCAAACTTGGCCGAAGATTGATGGACTTCAACTGCCAGAATTCCCCAGCCATTCCGGGAGTTGAAGTCCATCCGCCTTAAAGTGGCCAAGTTTGATAACCCCTGGACTAGAAGGTGGAGACATAAAAAGTCATCAAAAGGTCCCTTCTGATGACTTTTTGATGCTTCTCTGCTGGGTTACCATGCCTAAAACCATGAAAACTCTCTGGGTAAAACAATGGAAGGAGGGAAACCACCCTTCGCCCGGCCTCCAAAAGAAGCCGAGGGCGGACTCTCCACACCCAGGCAGAGGCCAGGAGCCCCTCCCTGAGCCAACCGGCCCTGGCTGACCCTTCCTAGGACCCCCGTCCTCCTCCCTCCCTCGAGGGTCAGGACCCTTTATGGGGGGAAAAGAAAAGCGAATCAAGGCGACATCCAGGCGGCCCACAACGAGCGCCGGGCCCTGCCCAGCGCCCTGCCAGCCGCGCATCCCCGCACCAGCCTCCGGGGGCTGGCGGGACGGCCCCCGTCTCCCGCGCCAATGCCCCCCCTTCTGGCCGCTTCCTCCCTCAGAGGCGGCTGACCGAGGGCCCAGCCACGTCTCCTGGGCTCCTGGCACCGACTTGGGGGCCTCGGCACGCCTTCCACACGTGCACGCGAACACGCGTACGCAGGGCCATGCGAACGCGGCCTGGGGGGCAGGCCGGGCTGCGAGCGAGAGGAGGGGCGGCCCGCCGGGGGAGGGAGCCTGAGGCGGCCGCGGCGCTCAACGGCCCCCGCCGGGCGGCGGAGGAGGAGGAGGCCCGGCTCGGTTGCCCTGGAGAAGGCGGGCGGACGGGCGGCCGCCATCTTGCTGGCCGGGCCCTCCGGCGCCGCCCCTCCCCCGGGCGCCGCTGCCGCCGCCGCCGCCGCCCGCACTTACACTCGCCGCCGCGCAGCGCCGTTCCGCCTGCGTGCGTCCCGCCGCTGTGACGTCATCTCGCCCCGCCGGTAGCCGGTGCCGCGACGAAAAAGCCTCTTGGAGGCTGTTGCCCGGCTGGAGAAACGGGGCGCGACCGGGCATGCGCGGCTCCCCTCCGCGCGTGCTCGGGAGCGCCAAGCGAAGCCAACGGCTCTATGGGTTGCCCTCCTGGCGCAGCGCCGCGGCTGTGCGTGCGTGCGCCGCCCCCCTGGAGCATGCTCAGTCGCGCCCGCCGAAGCCGACTGCCCTTAGCTGTGCCTTCTCGGCAGACCGTGCGTGCTCTTTTCCGCTCCGGGGGACTGGCAACCTGGTGCCCTTTCCAGAAAAGCTGGAGGGGGCAGCGCCGGGTGTGCGTGTCTTTCAGGAGTTTGGACTTCATGTCCCATCAGCCCCAATCAGCAGAATCAATAGCTAGGGAATAGGTATAGTCCGAAGTTTCCAGAGGGGACCCCCCCCCACCCCTCCAATTCATCCCTGATGAGTTTTGTTGGAAACTGAAATTCAGCCTATTGGACACAGCTGGAGAAAGAACGTTGCTTTAGAACAGTGTTTCTCAACCTCAACAAGTTTAAGATACGTGGACTTCAACTCCCAGAATTCCTCAGCCAGCATGCTGGCTAAGGAATTCTGGGAGTGGAAGTCCACACATCTTAAAGCGGCCGAGGTTGAAAAATACTGCTTTCGACTGAAATCAAATTCAGCATAATCTCGATGGAAAAATGGGTTGACAGTAAAAGCATAACATGTAACACAGGAAGTGGCCAGGCTCTTCACTAAAAACACAAATCCAAAGATACAGGATGGGGGATACCTGGCTTGGTTCTGGTTCTTGTCAAAAACGTCCTAGCAGTTTGTGTTGTTGTTTATTCGTTCAGTCGCTTCCGACTCTTCGTGACTTCATGGACCAGCCCACGCCAGAGCTTCCTGTCGGTTGTCAACACCCCCAGCTCCCCCAGGGACGAGTCCCTCACCTCTAGAATATCATCCATCCATCTTGCCTTTGGTTGGCCCCTCTTCCTTTTGCCCTCCACTCTCCCCAGCATCAGCATCTTCTCCAAGGTGTCCTGTCTTCTCATTGTGTGGCCAAAGTATTTCAGTTTTGCCTTTAATATCATTCCCTCAAGTGAGCAGTCTGGCTTTATTTCCTGGAGGATGGACTGGTTTGATCTTCTTGCAGTCCAAGGCACTCTCAGGATTTTCCTCCAGCACCACAGTTCCAAAGCATCGATCTTCCTTCTCTCAGCCTTCCTTATGGTCCAGCTCTCGCAGCCATATGTTACTACGGGGAACACCATTGCTCTGACTATGCGGACCTTTGTTATCAGTGTGATGTCTCTGCTCTTAACTATTTTATCGAGGTTTGTCATTGCTCTTCTCCCAAAGATTAAGCGTCTTCTGATTTCCTGACTGCAGTCAGCATCTGCAGTAATCTTCGCACCTAGAAATACAAAGTCTTTCACTGCTTCTACATTTTCTCCCTCTATTTGCCAGTTATCAATCAAGCTGGTTGCCATAATCTTGGGTTTTTTGAGGTTTAGCTGCAAGCCAGCTTTTGCACTTTCTTCTTTCACCTTCATCATAAGGCTCCTCAGTTCCTCTTCGCTTTCCGCCATCAAAGTGGTATCATCTGCATATCTGAGATTGTTAATGTTTCCTCCAGCGATTTTAACTCCAGCCTTGGATTCCTCAAGCCCAGCATGTTGCATGATGTGTTCTGCATACAAGTTGAATAGGTAGGGTGAGAGTATACAGCCCTGCCGTACTCCTTTCCCAATCTTAAACCAGTCCGTTGTTCCGTGGTCTGTTCTTACTGTTGCTACTTGGTCGTTATACAGATTCCTCAGGAGAAAGACAAGATGACTTGGTATCCCCATACCACTAAGAACTTGCCACAATTTGTTATGGTCCACACAGTCAAAGGCTTTAGAATAGTCAATAAAACAGAAATAGATGTTTTTCTGAAACTCCCTGGCTTTTTCCATTATCCAGCGGATATTGGCAATTTGGTCCCTAGTTCCTCTGCCTTTTCTAAACCCAGCTTGTACATCTGGCAATTCTCGCTCCATGAACTGCTGAAGTCTACCTTGCAGGATCTTGAGCATTACCTTACTGGCATGCGAAATGAGTGCCACTGTTCGATAGTTTGAACATTCTTTAGTGTTTCCCTTTTTTGGTATGGGGATATAAGTTGATTTTTTCCAATCTGATGGCCATTCTTGCGTTTTCCAAATTTTCTGGCATATAGCATGCATTACCTTGACAGCACCATCTCGCAAGATTTTGAACAGTTCAGCTGGGATGCCGTCGTCTCCTGCTGCCTTGTTATTAGCGATGCTTCTTAAGGCCCATTCAACCTCACTCTTCAGGATGTCTGGCTCTAGCTCACTGACCACACCGTCAAAGCTATCCCCGATATTGTTATCCTTCCTATACAGGACTTCCGTATATTCTTGCCACCTTTTCTTGATCTCTTCTTCTTCTGTTAGGTCCTTGCCATCTTTGTTTTTGATCATACCCATTTTGGCCTGGAATTTACCTCCAATGTTTCTAATTTTCTGGAAGAGGTCTCTTGTCCTTCCTATTCTATTGTCTTCTTCCACTTCCGCGCATTGCTTGTTTAAAAATAATTCCTTATCTCTTCTGGCTAACCTCTGGAATTTTGCATTTAATTGGGCATATCTCCCCCTATCGCTGTTGCCTTTTGCTTTCCTTCTTTCCTGGGCTACTTCTAGTGTCTCAGCAGACAGCCATTTTGCCTTCTTGGTTTTCTTTCTTTGGGATGTATTTTGTTGCCGCCTCCTGAACAATGTTGCGAACTTTACCGCTGAGCTGCCGATCGGAAGGTCGGCAGTTCGAAACTGCGTGGCGGGGTGAGCTCCCGTTGCTAGTCCCAGCTCCTGCTCACCTAGCAGTTCGAAAACATGCAAATGTGAGTAGATCAATAGGTACCGCTTCGGCGGGAAGGTAATGGCGTTCCGTGTTGTCATGCTGGCCACATGACCACGGACGGGTCCTTACGGACAACGCCGGCTCCAAGGCTTAGAAACGGAGATGAGCACCGCCCCCTAGAGTCGGACACGACTGGACTTTACGTCAAGGGAAACCTTTACCTTTACTATCTACTAAGTCCAGTCCCTTAAATCTATTCTTCACCTCTACTGCATATTCCTTGGGGATATTAGTGAGCCCATATCTAGCTGATCTGTGGGTCTTCCCTAATCTCTTTAGTCTGATCCTAAATTGTGCAATAAGAAGTTCGTGATCTGAACTACAGTCAGCTCCAGGTCTTGTTTTTACCAGCTGTATAGATGTCCACCACCTTTGGCTGCAAAGGATGTAGTCAATCTGATTTCGGTGTTGTCCATCTGGTGAAGTCCATGTATAAAGCCGTCTCTTAGGTTGTTGGAAGAGAGTGTTTGTTATGCAGAGTGAGTTGTCTTGGCAAAATTCTATCAGCCTATGTTCTGCTTCGTTTTGTTCTCCCAGGCCATGCTTACCTGTAATTCCAGGTGTCATTTGACTGCCCACCTTAGCATTCCAGTCTCCCGTGATGAAAATAACATCTCTTTTAGGCGTGTTGTCCAGTAGACGCTGCAGATCCTCATAGAACTGCTCTACCTCAGCTTCTTCAGCATCTGTGGTTGAGGCGTATATTTGGATCACTGTGATGTTAGATGGCTTGCCCTGAATTCGAATTGAGATCATTCTATCGTTTTTTGGATTGTATCCAAGCACTGCTTTAGCCACTTTACTATTAATTATGAAGGCTACTCGATTTCTTCTGTGGTCCTCTTGTCCACAGTAGTAGATCTGGTGGTCATCTGATGTGAAGTGGCCCATTCCAGTCCATTTCAGTTCACTGACGCCCAAAATGTCTATCTTTAATCTTGACATCTCACCAATAACCACATCCAATTTGCCCTGGCTCATAGATCTTACATTCCAGGTTCCAATGGTGTGTTGATCCTTAGAACATCGGATTCGCCGTTCACCACCAGCACCGTCGGCCGCTAGCCGTCCTTTTGGCTTTGAGCTAGCTGCGTCATCACGTCTGGGGCTAGTTGAACTCATCCTCTGTTCCTCCCCAGTAGCATTTTGACCATCTTCCGACCTGGGGGGGGTCTCATCTTCCGATGGTATTCCGACATATCTCTGGTTGTACTGATCCATTTAGTTTTCATGGCAAGAATACTGGGGTGGGTTGCCATTACCTTCCCCAGGGATCGCAATTAGTCTGACCTCTCTGTCATGACCTTCCCGTCTTGGGTGGCCCTTCACGGTTTAGCTCATGGCATCATTGAGGTGCTCAAGCTCCAGCACCACGGCAAGGTAACGATCCTTTGCTGAAGAGCAGTTTGTAATGGACTGCAAACAAAATGCAAGGCAACAGCCGGACGGGGCTGCAAAAAACGCACTTTTCCATCTGCGTCAACAGAAATATAGTTTCCAAATCAGAGCGATCAGTTCTTCTACCTTCTTCTGTCTTATTTGAGCCTCCACTTGAATATGGCGTCCAGTTCTGGGTCCTGCATTTTAAGGAGTCAGAGAAGTTGCCACAGATACGGAAAAAGGTTGTGTGGATTACTTGCCCTTTCCAGAGGTACAATTCTACTAATCTTAAGATATTAAAGTTACAGAGGGGAAGCTGCCCTACCTGTTAAGGCTGCCTGGGAAGAGGCAAAGGTGTGTTGTTGCTAAGGCCTTGTTATTTCTCCAGGAGTAAACAGAAGCAAGAAAGCCTTTGTTTCTCTTGGTCCCAGTGCAAAATCTTTTTTTGCATCTTCCCCAATTCAGCTTGGGGCTAATTTGGTGCTTTACCCTTGTTTTCTTCTTTTAAAAGCCACTTCTCTAATCCTTCAATCTAGTATGCTATAGCCTTTTTCTGAGTGGGTGCAAGATACTTAACTTCTACTGGACCTTTAGAAAAGAAATGGTGGTGCTGGCAATGCCATCCCAGCAATCTTATTTACTTATTTATTTTATTTACTTAATTTATTAGCCACCCATCTCCCTTTTCCAAGCGACTCTAGGCAGCGTACAACAGGGTCCAAAAACAGTCAATCAATACATTAAAGAAGTATAAGAACTACATAAAACCCAACTAAATGGCGAGTAAGTCACGAAGGACGGATAAGAATAATAATCTTGTTTCCATTTATGTTTTTGGTTTTGATGGATCTAGAAGACTGCTGGTTTTACTGTTCGCCCATCGTGTGACGGGCGGCTATATAAATCTCATAAATAACCAAATAAAGACCCCCACCTGCAATGCCAGAAACCCAAGGCCCCCTTCCCCTGGATCAGCAGCCCTGCCTAGTTTGAGCTGTTCCCTGTTCTTCCCCAGAGCCCCTCCGATGGGACGGGGGCGGCGGTGCCAATCGACGAAATGAAATAAGTCGATCAATAAAAGCCTTTCTGCCACTAACTGCCCAGGGGCGCGGGCGCAGGCCTGCATTGGGGGTCCGCTGCATCCGAGGGGCGGCATTTCCAGCGTTGGGAGCGTTCTGCTCCTTGCGGTCGGCCCTTTCCCCCATCGGGGTGGCCCCCAAGGGAGCCCGCCCGGCCACCCACCCGCCGGGCTGCGGGGCGCCCGAGTGATGGGGGGCCCTCCGAGCCTCCTAGGTGGGGGGGAGAGGGGGACCCCCGCGGGACGGGGGAGCCCCCTCCTCCGGCCACCGCCGCGCCCCCCCCAGACAACAGACCCCTAGAAGCCCCCGCGCGGCCGGAGCGCGCAACAGGCGAAGCGCGCGGCGGCTGCGCTCTGCGGGCGCCCCGGAGCTGCTGCCGCTGCCGCTGCCGCTGCCGCTGCGCCCGCCCGGCCCGCCCAGCGCCCGTCCCCCGCTCCGGCCTCCCCCGCGGCGGCCATGAAGCCCCCGCCGCTGCTCTGGCTGCGGCTGCTGCTGCTGCTGCTGCTGCCGCCGCCGCCGGGCCTCGCGGCGGGCGCGGGCGAGCACCGGGCCGACTACGACCGCGAGGCGCTGCTGGGCGGCCAGGTGGGGCGGGGGACGCCCGGGCCCATCCTCCCCGGCCGCGCGGGGGCCCTGCCGTGCGGGAGGGGCGCGTCGTCTTGCACGGCTGCGGGGGGACCGCGGGCGGGGGGGGGGACCGCGGGCGCCGGTTGCAAGACGGGGGAGCCCCGGGGAAGGAGGCGGGGAGGGAGGGGGTGGGTGGGTGGGAGAGGGGCTGGTCCACGGTGCCGACCCCTAGCTGTGCCACCCCACTTGCAGATCGGGGGGGGGGAGCCCGAAGCGACAGCGCTGCCTCCTAGTGCCAGGGTGGCCCTGAGGGCAAGGACCGCGTGAGGGGCCCCCGCGGCCCAGCCAGCCCGCTCTCCTGCTGAGAAAGGTGGTGGGGGGCTGAGAGGTGGAGGGAGGGAGAAATCGCCCTTCTGCCCCCCTCCCCAAACCAGGTGCTGATGTGGGTGCTGGTTCTCTGCTCCCCCCCCCAAAGGAAGAAGTGGAAGAATTTGCCAAACTGAGTCCAGACGAGCAGCAGAAGAGGTTGAAAGGGATTATAAAGAAGATCGACGTGGATGCAGACGGCTTTCTCTCGGAAGGTACCTGTGATCCAGTGTTCTTCCACCTTGGCGGCTTGAAGATGCGTGGAGTTCAGCTCCCAGAATTCCCCAGCCAGCAAAAGCTGGCTGGGGAATTCTGGGAGCTGAACTCCACGCATCTTCAAGCCGCCAAGGTGGAGGAACACTGTTCTGATCTACGCCTGTCGGTGAAGGAAGTGGTCATCCTGCTAAGCCAAGCCATTGTATGGTTTCTCTGGCTGGGTTTAGGGTGATGGGTGAATTTTGCACCTCCACACGGTCCTCGGTCTTTCTGGGTTGAGGGAGAGAAAAACAGCGCGCGCAGGCCCGAAATGCAGCCGCTGCACATCCCTCATCTGGGATGGGGCCACGGTCAAAGAAGGTGCGATGGGAATCATCCAGCCAAATCTTCACTACGGTCGCAGACCAGCCTGGTGGGAATAATTGGGAAGATAAAATACTGGGACTGGAATGTGGATTCCTCTGTGGGCAGCGGGCCATGACGTTTACAGATGCAAATAATACGGCTGGCGGGAGGTCCAGAATCCAGGGTGCAGGGCAGGGTTGTAGAAATAGCATCCGGTGCCTGCGGAGTGGCAGGGGGGCAAAAGGGCCAGGTTGACGTTTATGACCGTAATTTGATTTTATTGTAAACCGCCCAGAGTCCCTCTTTTGGGGGAGATGGGCAGTAATTAAATTTGAATAATAATAGTAATAATAATGACGAAAGCAGTGTTGCAGGCCGTGAAGTTGCAGGCCAAGGGGCAGGGCTCGGGCTCAATTTTGCGGTCCTTCTGATGAAAATGGGGAAAGTTGGCAGGGTCAATGAATAGAGTTCTTTGGGGTTCTCTGTGCATGGAAAGGCCCTGACAAGGGGGGGGTCGGTTCCCCAGCCTAACCAGGTGGTTGGAAATCTCCCCAGCCGAGCTAAGTTCCTGGATCCAGCACTCTTTTAAGCACTATGTGGTGGAAGACGCCAAGGAGCAGTTCAGCCAATATGACAAAGACGGTGATGGGCACGTTTCTTGGGAGGAATACAATATTCAGATGTACGACCGTGTGATCGACTTTGAGGACGACAACACGTTGGAAGATGCCGAAGAAGAATCATTCCGGCAGGTCAGACCCCAGAGGGGCTCGTACCCTGAGTATCCTAAATGAAGTGTATTTGTCTAGATATAAACACACATTTAAATAAATAAATATAAAGTTTATTTATCTTAGCCTGTTGTCATACGGATTTGCTCTAGAGCAAGTGAAGGCAAATGTTAAGGGAGTTTGGCCCTTAATATTTCTGCTGATGAGGCGTATTCCTCTTTTTGGAAAAGAATAAAAAATGAGTAGAAATCAACACTGCGAAGACTGGGAACTCTTTTTTTTACTCTCCAACCCAGTGTTTCTCAGCAGTGTTTCTCAACGTTGGCCACTAAGATGTGGGGACTGCTGGCTGGGGAATTCTGGGAATTGAAGTCCCCACATCTTAAAGTGGCCAACGTTGAGAAACACTGCTCCAGTCAGTCTTCCAGAGATGTTTTTTTACAACATCGTTATTGCCTGCATGATTGACTTGCAGCTAACGCCATAATGATACTAAAAGGTCTATATTTTCCTGCCTTCAGCTTTTTAAAAAACTAGCTTATTTAGTTCTATGTATGAAACAGGGTCATGGCCTGAAAACAGGCTGCTGGTCAGCCTTCCGAATGAGGTCCATAATAGCTGACCACTAGTTTGAAGAAAATATTGGGTTCTTCATAAGAGGTATCTTTCTGTTTGCAAGACGTGGAAGCGCTCAGGATTTGCATACTTGGCGATTGCATGCTTTGTAGGCAGGGACGGTAAACCTTGGACCTCTCTTGGTTGAAGGTCAAGAAACAAGTTGGTTCCAGGGATGCTTCAAATAGGCCTGGACTGAGAAATTCGTTGCAACTTTGCCTGCAGTTCATGTTTTATTCATGTCCCTGCTGTTTTAAAAGCTCCATTTAAAGGACAAGAAGAGGTTTGAAAAGGCTAATAAGGATGAGGCACCTGGCTTGGAACTGGATGAATTCATTGCGTTTGAACATCCCGAGGAGGCGGATTACATGAAGGCAAGTTGGGGGAGAGAACTGCTTTGAAAACGGGCTGCAGGAGTTTCTGCCTTTTAATAGCTCTTCAGCTCCTTGGAGAAGCGCAAAAGGGCCGTCCCACCAGACTGCTTTGGGATCAGCGTGTGGATTTTTTGGGACGTGAAAACTGCTTCGTTGTACTGAAGAGGCATTACTGCTCCGCTATGCGTTGAGTGCAGATTTTAAACACTGGGAAAATTCAAGGGATAAGTGGGTGGGCTGTAAAGCATCATTGAGCCTGCCTTTTAAGCGAGAAGCTAAGAACTATATTAATGAAAATGGGGTTTAATCACTTTTTGACCTAGACTTTTGTCAGTGGGGAATGGCTGTAGGCCAGTCTCTTGAGGAAGAAGCCAATTTGCACAACATATTTATTTATTTTATTCATTTATTATTCAAATTTAATTACCGCCCATCTCCCCCAAAAGAGGGATTCTGGGCGGCTTACAGTAAAATCCAACTATAATCCTAAACGTTACAATCTCATAAAACCAAACACATAACAATTATTATAAAATGCAATAAATACATATAAAATCCAAGAGGGTATAAAATTTCGAGCTGGTGGGAGGGCCTCTAGGGTGTGAGCCACTCCCAAGAATGGCTACCCACCTTCCCGCCCCAGGCGAGACAGCAGAACCAAGTCTTCAGGGCCTTCCGGAAGGTCGGGAGTGAAGGGGCCTGCCTCACCTCTGGGGGCAGAATGTTCCAAAGGGCGGGGGCCACTGCAGAGAAGGCCCGCTTCCTGGAACCCGCCAGATGGAATTCTCTTGGCAGACAGGGTCCGTAACATGCCCTCTCTGGATGATCGGGTGGGGCGGGCCGATGTAATGGGGATGAGACGGTCCCTCAGGTAACCTGGCCCCATGCCATGTAGGGCTTTAAAGGTAATAACCAACACCTTGAATTGGACCTGGAAGCAAACTGGCACCCAGTGCAGCTTGCGCAGCAAGGGTATTATATGTGCCGACCTAGGGGCACCAAAAATCGCCCGCGTGGCTGCATTCCGGACCAGCTGAAGCTTCCGGATACTCTTCAAGGGTAGCCGCATGTAGAGCGCATTGCAGTAGTCTATAAGGGAGATGACCAGGGCATGAGTGACTGTTCGGAGGGCCTCTCGCTCCAGGAAGGGGCGTAACTGGCGCAGAACCCGAAGTTGCGCAAAGGCCCTCCTGGCCACGGCTGCCACCTGCTCTTCGAGCAGGAGTCGCGAGTCCAGGAGAACCCCCAGATTACGCCCTGAGTCTGTCTGGGGCAGTGCAACCCCATCCAGAACTAAAGATGACAGTTTCCCAGAAGGCGAGGCGCCATCAATCCACAGCCACTCCATTTTACCAGGGTTCAGCTGAAGCCTGTTTTTCCCCATCCAGACCCCCACAGCCCCCAGGCACTGAGAAAGGGCAGTCACTGTATATACCCACGCGGTACTAAATGCTGGTTTGCATGATGCGATGATCTGCAAACTCACTGCACAACTCACAACACGGGGCTGGTTAGTTTATGGTTCTGTGTCTCGTGAGCAGAGCTGAGGGACAGGCCGCTGTTACCTTCTGGTTGTTTTTTCCTTCCCACCAGGAGTTTGTCATTCAGGAGGCTTTGGAAGAGCACGACAAAGATGGAGACGGATTTGTGAGCATCGAAGAGTTCCTTGGCGACTATCGAAGAGATCCGAGTGAGTGGCAGGGCTTCCCCTTTTCAGCCTGGGGTCTTCAAGAACCATGATTGGTTAGGAAACCTGAAATTTCTCCTAAGAATGTGTGGAGGGCCCAGATGGAGAAAGCTAGGGTAGCAGGGAAGGGCAGGGGTGTCCAAAAAGTCAACGTATTTCAAAATACTGTTGTGCATCGGTGGATAATGCATTAACACTGCCTACTAATACTGCTTCTCGGGTTCTTGAGAAATCAGTCCAAATTTTGGTTCTCTCCTCTTAATACAACTTGGTACTTTTGCTGTTTCCATTCTTATGAAAGAAGACATCTATGATTTGGGTAACAAAAACAGTTACAAGAATTGGTTGTTTCTAATAGTGTGTAGGGATTGTGGACTTTCTGAGACAAATACCGTAAGAAAGAGCCGGTTATTGACATCCAACGTATTTGCAGTGCAGTTTTTTTGCTAATTCACGTAACAGATCCTTGTGATCATGGAGAAAACATCTTCCTTCAATTCCATCATTTTAAGTGACATTGATGAAAGTACAATTTGAAAACACTA
The DNA here is from genome assembly GCF_035149785.1 of Candoia aspera. Lineage (NCBI taxonomy): Eukaryota > Metazoa > Chordata > Lepidosauria > Squamata > Candoiidae > Candoia > Candoia aspera. The sequence continues at coordinate 4,693,350 of NC_086165.1, read as the reverse complement.
TTAAAGGCATATTGTTTTGCTCTTTCGCTGCCCATATGTGCTTCCAAGCCTGCATGCTATGCCAAATGGACATTTTAATGGATTTCGCTAAAATAAAAACGTAGTAAGATAAGGATGCATTGAAAAATTGCAACGTTTCTTTTTAGCGGCCAGGGAAGATCCAGAATGGATTGTTGTTGAGAAAGATCGATTTAGAAATGATTATGACAAGGACAAGGATGGAAAACTTAATCCTAACGAGCTGTTAACTTGGGTGGTGCCCAATAATGAGGGCATTGCTCAGGAAGAGGTAAGCGTCTTGAAGAATTTTACTCCCAAATTCCATGACGTAGTTGTGTTTTTTTAGATGTCACCACACAGAATTGTAAAGCTCACAACAGTTTTCAGATATGCACTTATTCCTGTTGCACTCAAAGGACTAGAGTAATTTAAATGATGATTGAACCTTCAATACAAGATTCCTGATGTAAACCTGCCTCTGTAATGTATCTTGGTTTGGTGGGGTCTTTGAACGCTACAGAAAGAGTTCAGTCCAAAAACAAGACGTTGAAATGAAACCATTAAATGTCTTGGTGGAAAGAAGAGTGAATATTTTCCTGTCTTAATAAAAACTGAGTTCATGGTCTTAACTGTTCGTGTGGAAGTGGCCATGCCCTCTTAGGTGGACAGTGTTAGTGTAATGGCCTCCACTGCACGTCGGTTGATAGGGAGTTGCTCTGTGTATCTCGTATACAGTGTGGTATCCTTCTGTATAAATGGATATAGACTTTGAGCATGAATAAGGATAGCAAGACTGTTCAGAGTCAATAAAGGTCAGGCAGGTGAATGGGTGAAGTGCCAACGCACGTGCCGGTTAGATGATTGGTGGGGTTGGCAGAAGGTGGAATCTCTTGATGAAGTCATTGGGATTTCACCTAGGAGGTGATAGTAGAAGCTGAACTGTGACGACGTAATGGCCTAACACCCAACCCGTGAGTATTATTCAGTTTAGTCAGTAAACCGGAGTTAGCAATCCGTGGCTGCGTTCCACGTTCAGCCCAGCCGGTGCTTGTTAATTTATTTTGCAGACTGCTCATCTTCTTGACGAGATGGACCTGGATGGGGACAGGAGGCTTACGGAAAACGAGATCCTTGAAAATCAGGATCTGTTCCTCAATAGCGAAGCCACCGATTACGGCCGGCAGCTCCATGACAGAAGCTTCTACCACGAAGAACTTTAATTTCCAGGAGATGCTTTGCCTTTGTTTCAGAACTGGACTTTCCCCCCCATTGTTCAGCTTTAAAAACAGTACCTGTTGGGCAGCAACTGTACATTGCTGAAGTTCTCTGTTGCCAGTGTAACTTTGGCACCGGAAAGAATCCCCTTTTTCCAAAAGGAAGGGAAAAGAATGGAGACCTTCAGGGTTCATGTTTTAACACTACTTTTTGAAACATACTTGAAAGTGCCAGGATTTGACTGTAACGTACCACTAGTTTCTGTTAGACTTTTGGGAAGGGGAAAAGTAAGCGTAATTGTCTGGTTCCATGTCGCTAATAGTTTTTCTATCCTATTTTCTATACTACATTCGGGGGGATGAGACGTTGCACATGAGGTTTCTGTGCCTGTTAACTTCTGTAGATGGTGTTTAGGTGGTAGATGACGCGGAAATATTTCTGCATTTGGAAAATATTCTATTCACTTGGATTAAAACGTTCAAATGCCCTATTTTTTTCTTCGTGCCACTTCTTTGTATGACTCTTAAAACTACTGTGCGTTTATGTCTAATTTAGCTTATAAGGAAGCGTACTTCAAATCAGTATGTATGGGGGGGGGAAATAAAAAATAGGGCTTTATCAAACAAGCAGCAGAACATGTGGTAAATGCAGGTAGTCCTCGTTTGCCGACTGCCTTGTTTAGAGACCTTTTGAAGTTATGACGGTGTAAAAAAAAACCAAATCCTGAAAGCAGGACAGCTCCTTCCCTCCCTCCCTCCCTCCTTCTCTCCCTCCCTCCCTCCCTCCCTCTTCCTCTTTTCCCCTTTCTCATCCTCCCTCCCTCTTACAGTATATGGCTTCCCTCCCTCGTGTACTGAAGAGTATCGAGATGCACTCACTTCCTTTTTAATGCCTTTTTCCTTACCTGTGTTTAATTCATGTTCTGTTAAATGATGTCCGATTCCTTCTCCAATGTGGCTCTCTACAAGAGAAGTCTCTAGGTTAGGAATGTAAGGCTAAGAGGCCGTTTTATTTGGGGGGAATAGTCCAGAAAATTGAAAAGAAGAGAAACTTGGTGCTGATCCCATGCAGGGGGGAAGAAAAATACCACAACAGAATTAAACATTCAACAGCAGCTGGTGATGCTGCGCAGGGAGATTCTGCAAGAGAGCTTAAGCAGAAATGCCAGTGAAGTAGCTGAAGGATGATATCCTAGAGGGGACGGACTTGTCCCTGGGGGAGCTGGGGGTGGCGATGGCTGACAGGAAGCTCTGGCGTGGGCTGGCCCATGAAGTCACGAAGAGTCGGAAGCGACTAGACGAATAAACGACAAACAGCTGAAGGAATAACATGGAGAATGCTTGCTAAGAGTATCCCAAGGGTTCGGTTGGGGTCATTTATTATGGCCCGGATGTCCTGTTGTTTCCCCTGAAAGTTCAAGGTGCTCACTTGGGGGTGTGGGGAGGTGTCCCATTTTACCACCCCAGCAGCCAGTAAGCTTGGCTGGGTGAAGACCAAGGGACTGGCCCAAAGTCAACCAAGGAGTTTGGGAATCTAGTGGAGACCTCTCCATTTCTCTCGACTGGAGGTAGAGGTGAGAAGAAGAATGAAGCAGTGAAAGAGATGGTGGCATCAACATGTTTCATTGGTCTGTTCTCTGGTCATTTCTCTTGGATTTCTACAGATTGGATTTGAAGGATGAGGTTTGGGGGATTTGTTTTAAAAACAAAATGAGATAGAAATGTAAAAGGAAGGCATTCAAGTGGGTTTATTAAATCAAGTTTGTTTGTTTGTTTATTTATTTATTAAATTTATATCACCGCCCATCTCCCTCAGTGGGGGACTCTGGGTGGTTTACAATAAATAGCATTAAAACATAGCGACATAAAAATTACATTAAAATATACATAAAAACAAACGTAAAATCCAAGTGGAGATGGATCACTAAGTGGTGCTATGGCACCAGCCATCCCCAGGTGGACCTATCACGCTCCCCCTCCCAAGCAAGGCAGCAGAACCGGGTCTTAAGTTTCTTCCGGAAGTCCGAGAGTGAGGAAATCTGTCTCAACTCCGGGGGCAAGATGTTCCAAAGGGCGGGTGCCACTGCAGAGAAGGCCCGCCTCCTGGACCCCCCTAGGTGAAATTCGTTTGCTGATGGGGTCCGTAGCATGCCCTCCCTGCCTGACTGGGTCAATGTTATGGGGACAAGATGGTCCCTCAGGTACCCTGGTCCCATGCCATGTAGGGCTTTAAAGGTGATAACCAACACCTTGAATTGGACCCAGAAGCAAACTGGCACCCAATGCAGCTTGCGTAACAGTGGTGTCACATGGGCTGATTTTACAGCCCCAATAACTGTCCGCGCAGCCGCGTTCTGGACCAGCTGAAGCTTCCGAATACTTTTCAAGGGTAGCCCCGTGTAGAGTGCATTGCAGTAGTCTATATGGGAGATGACAAAGGCGTGAGTGACTGTTCGGAGGGCATCTCGGTCCAGGAATGGGCGTAGCTGGCGCACCACCCGAAGATGTGCAAAGGCCCTCCTGGCCGCGACTGCCACCTGCTCTTCGAGCAGGACTCGCAAGTCCAGGAGGACCCCCAGGTTCCACACTGGTTCCGAATGGGGCAGTGCCACCCCATCCAGGACCAAAGATGACAACTTCCTGGAACCTGAGGAGCCATCAATCCACAGCCACTCTGTCTTACCAGGGTTCAGTTGAAGCCTGTTGTTCCCCATCCAGGCCCTCACAGCCCCCAGGCACCTGGAAAGGGTGGAGACCGCATCACTTACTTCACCCGGGATAGAGATGTATAATTGGGTATCATCAGCATACTGATGATACCTCAACTCGTGGTGATGGATGATCTCACCCAGCGGTTTCATGTAGACATTAAACAAGAGAGGAGAGAGAACAGAACCCTGCGGCACCCCACGATGGAGGGGTCGAGGGCCGGATCTCTCCTCTCCTATCACCACCAATTGGGAATGGCCCTGGAGGAAGGAGGTGAACCAGCGCAAAACTACACCGCCCACCCCCAACTCCCTGAGCCGTCCCAAAAGGATACCATGGTCGATGGTATTGAAAGCCGCTGAGTGGTCCAGGAGAGCCAGGATGGATGCACTCCCTCCATCCCGCTCCTGCCAGAGATCATAAGTGCGACCAATGCGGTCTCCGTCCCATATCCTGGCCTGAAACCTGACTGAAAGGGGTCCAGATAATCTGTTTCCTCCAAAATTCTCTGGAGCTGCAACGCAACCACTTTCTCAACCACCTTTCCCAAAAAGGGAAGGTGGGAGACAGGGCGAAAATTGCCCAGTATAGTAGGGTCCAAGGATGGCTTCTTGAGGAGGGGGTATACCAGCGCCTCCTTAAAGGCAGCCGGAAACACCCCCTCCCTCAAGGATGCATTAACCATCACCTGGACCCAACCACAAGTCACTTCCCGGGCTGGGTTTATCAGCCAGGAAGGGCATGGGTCAGGCTGACATGTGGTTGCATTCACAGTCCGGAGAATCCTGTCCACTTCCTCAGGCCCAACAGGATCAAACCGTTCCCAGATAACAGGGTAAGTACATTCCCCTGGCATCTCCCCAGACTCCGCTTCACGCTTAGAGTCCAACTTAGAATGGATCTGAGTGATTTTATCCTGCAGATGCTGTGAAAACTCTTCCGAATGGCCTTGTAGGTGGGTCCCTGGATCTACCTGACCCAGAAGAGATTGAGCGATCTTAAACAAGGCCGTCGGACGGCATTCTGCGGATGCAGTAAGAGCGGAGAAATATGTGTCGCCGCTCTTACCACCGGTTGTGAGACCCTGTTTTTCAAGCTGGGATCCCGAGAACAGTTGGGGGTGTTGCTGCTGTACCAGCCTCCCTGCTGTGTGGCAACCTCCCTGCCCGAGCTGCTGGAGGCCGTCTCGGGGTTGGCACTGGGAGTTCCCCAGACTTATGGTTCTGGGGGACTTCAACCTGCCGTCCCTGGGACGTTTATAATAGTTACGTTGTTATTTCTGATAACCCTTAATGGACTTTCCCTGATTACGATGGGGGAGGAGAAAAATATTTGTTTATAGAGGAGGAGGAGGAGAGAGATGGGATGAAGAGATAATTTGTTGTATTTCGCAGATAAGTTGTTAAATTTGTTTATGCTTGCTGGAATGGAGGGGGAAGTTACTTCTCTTTTTTCTTTTTCTCTTTTACAGTTTGCATTGGTTTTATCTGCAATCAAATTGCAGAGGTTGCAATACAATTATTATTAAAAACATTTTGGTGATCTGCAATAAAATTATTATTAAAAAAAAAAACATTTTCTTGGGTGGGTTAACAAATCCTGCTATTCCCATTTGCATGCAGCTGCCATGTGGGAAAAAAACAGCCCAGTTCCTCATTCCAGGGGTTGCTGGCAGGCAAGGACACCCGTCTGCCTCTTGGTTCATGGCTGAATAGATCCATTGATTTCCTTGGAATGCCCCCAAGGAAGTGGATTTGCATGGCCTTAGGACTGGCTGAACAACCCCTTCTCTCTCTAAGGACGCCCTGCCCTTCTTTTTCCTGGCAGGTGCAACTGAAAGTTCTCTTTTTATTTCAAGAAAGTTTCACATTTCAAATGGTTTACTTGCTGAAGCGGATCCAACGATGCCCCGTTGGCTCTTCCAGCTTAGGGAATGGAACAGCATGGGCTGCGGAGAAGGGGAGAAATAATCCTGGATGAAGTCTCTGGAGCAGTGTTTCTCAACCCCGGCAACTTTAAGATATGTGGACTTCAGCCCTCAGAATTCCCCAGCCAGCTATGCTATGCTGGCTGGGGAATTCTGGGGGCTGAAGTCCACATATCTTAAAGTTGCCGGGGTTGAGAAACACTGCTCCGAAGTCTTTAGCTCTTTCAACTTTCTGCAAAGGTCTTAAGCATTTTGGGAAGGGTCAAACACCATAAATGCTGGGGGATTGGCAGTTCACATCCCCAGTAGCCTACCCTGGCAACTTCAAGGCCCCCCCTTGATGCTGGCCTTGCCTTGTTCTCAACCCTGAATTTTTTAAAAAAGGTCTCTCCATTCCTGCAAAGCCAAGCCTTTTTTCTCACTAAAGCTGCCAGCGTCCTGCCACAGCAAGAGGGTCCAAGAGACCTCCCTTTCAATGCCACCCTCTGGGGGAAGCCAAATCAGGTGACCAGTGGGGAGGTGTGATCAGAGGTGGGTCTTGGATTAGCAGCACCCAAGCCAGAGTCTCAGAAAGTCTCATGAATTAGGTTTGTTGCAAGGAAAGTTGAAAATTGAAAAATGAAAAACGGTATTTCTGTAGCCCTCATTCATCAGGAAGTACATTAAGGTGGGGCCTCCTTAATCCTCTTTTTCACTGTCTCTTGACTTGGGAGAGTTTGCTACCCATTTAGCAGATGCAAAAGCAAGGTTCATCTCTTCTCGTTCTGCAATATTTTGGAAAGGTCCATCCCAGGAACCGGCTCAAAGAATTCCTTTACAAGTGAGAAAGTGTGGTCAACCTTCTCCCCAGGTCACTAGCCTGAGGGATATCCTGGCAAAGCATTGACCAGACCATTCCATATCATTGATTTGTGTAAGGCTCAGTTCTCCAGCTGATAAGGAGTACAAACATCCTGGATGGGCATCCATTATCCATAAAAAGACCTGCCGACTTGCCAGTCCACAGAAGAGCCACTAGAAAAATATTACAAAGTGCTCCATTGGAATATCTTAGGAGATAAAACAGTTCTAATAGGAAGTAATTCCGTTGCTGGAATTCTGGTAACCCTATCCCTTTTATTTCCCTAAACCTTGTTAAGAAGACTCTGTGCTCCAAATAATCCTCCAAAAGGATTATTTTTGGCTTGAGTCTATAGCCGGATGGCTTGAAAATATTGACAGCCAGGCAACACTGGATGGAGAGCACAACTGAGGCTTTTTATGGCAGCACTTCTTTTTCCTGGCACGGTAAGAACCACCTCGAGTCACTCGACAGAGGAAGGCCCTTACGTTTGCTAGCAGCTGACTCTGTACCCCACCCCCCCACTTTTATTTCCTGTTCCAGAGATAATTAAACCGTTTTACTTTCACACTTAGTTCTTCCAGCCAAACACTCTTCCTCCTCTTCTGTGACCCAGCAGAGGATAACAAATGATTTGGGATCAATGGGCCAGCAGCAACCACACCATCACCGACTCCTAGCTCCAACAAAATCGGGGGGATGCGCTCCATTCATATTCGAGGCACAGGGTGGGTGAGTTCTTCCTTCTTCGTTCCGACTCCCCCTTGCAGCAAAGGGATGCGCTTGCGTGGCACAACCAAAAGCCACACGCTCAGCCTGACCGAGATGCGATCTGTGCATTTCCTTCGCTTTGAAGGGGGAGTGGAAAATGCCTCTGTTATTACACCAAGTGCTGAGCTGGTAATGCTACCACTCTGCTCCTCTTTCCTGTGTGCACGAATGCAGCCCTGTGCAGAAGATTTCTGACACACCCACCCACACACACACACCCATACACACCTGTCATGCCCCAAGAAAATACTCTATCTCTGGTCAACAGGCCTGTTTCACCTTCCAGGAGTCCCCCCCAATACAGCAGCCCCCTTGCTTTCTGGAGGGTAACTCATCTTGTCGTTGCGGGAAGGAAGTCTCTCATTTGCACCCAGATGGTGGCGACAATGTTTGTGCTTCCACATTTTGAAAGGCGCCCTTTGGCAGAAGCAAAACGAGCTTGACATCAGCCCCGGGGAGGTGGGGCAAGAGGAAAGGAGAGCTCTGAGGTTTGGGGTGTGCTTTTCGCTTTCAGTGACAAGGCGCACGGCTGAGCTTCCTTAATCCACCCAATGCTGCTCTGCAAGTTGTAAGAAGGGTTTCTCTCGTGCTCAGTGCGCTCAGGGCAGCTGGCCCGAGCAGGGTGCCTGTGTCACGGAGCTTTGTGCTACAGATCAAACTCGCCAGAATGACGCACCTCCAATTTAAAGATGCCTTCTGGGTAAGTGCCAATTTGTTGCATTCCAACCCCGAGAGGAGTAACTTTGCAAACAGCGGGTCCAGATGGTCACGATTCCTGGCGTGGAGATTTGAGGGAACTGGTTATTCGGGGAGAATCGAACAGGGCTTTTTAGCACATCTGAATCCCAGCCAACGAAAGTCACCCTGCCTAAAGAGAGGAAGACTGCTTTCAGCATTTTAAAAACGTGCTTTTAATTCATAGAGGCACTTCTCTTTCATGCTGGCTGTTGTTTTATTCCTCCAAGGCAAAAGATTGTATCCCCTGCATGTCCTCCAAAAGTGGAGCTGACAGCTTTTTTGCAGTAGGTCTGGAGCGCTGTCTACAGTAAAATGCTAGGGCAGACTGACAGCATTAGCTAATCCATGCGGCTGGTGATTTATGCAAAATCCAAAGGTATGATGCAAAAATTGCCCCACACCCTGGTGCTTGGGCCTCACCCCTGAAAGTTGCAAAATGCCTCTGTTGTTTGAAAGGCTTAAGAGGATGTCCCTAGAAAGGCCAATGGGGAGGACTTGAAGAAAGAGCCTCTAATCTTGAGCCCTTCGTGCTGGACCCCAGGGGTCCACATCAGAGGTCCACATCAATCTGCAAAGACTGACCTTCAGACCTGAGGTTCCTCGGCCAACTCTTGCATCTTGAGAGAGCACCTTTTCCCGTCCGTATCTCCCTGTCTCCACCGATTCAAGATAAGGCTGTGTCCACAACACTTAGCCGAGGTGGAAGCTCAGAGGCGGTTGTTAGCCGCGTCAGCCTCACGGAACTGGCTGCTCCGAGGCCCAGGGCCTTCTCGTTTGGCTTTCTCATAAACGAAGCACAGAAAAGGCAGAAGCGTGTTATGAGTAAGATTTTATGAATTGCTGATGGGCATCTTTTCAGCCCATGTTTTGCTGAGTTGACTGTTTTATTAAAGCTGTTCCCTGTCTATCTCATCCACATCTCCCACCCATCAGGTTTAAAACGTGGGCAGAACAACATTTTTTCTGGGAGTTTTGCCTGTCGTTGCTCACCTGTCTCTTCCTTTTCTGCATCCATCAGCAGTCTTTAAATGCACAAAGGGCGCATTTTTATACTTATCCTATTGTAGCATGTCCTCTTTTCTGCACCCCGTTTGTGTCTAAAATGTGCATTTTCGTGATGGTGTCATTCAAACGGGAGCATGTTTATTGGCATTTTTCATGAAAGTTGCAGGATAAGGTTTCCATTAAAAAAAACAGTCACCGAAGCACAGGCACAGAAGTGCATTACTGGAGACATCTTTGTGGTGAAACAAAGTGGGGTAGAAAACTGGTTGTATTAGGAGACACGTGATTTCAAAAGCATACAGATTTTTGTTCAAACGATATACATATAGATACATACAAATGAATATACATATATACAAACAGATCACAAACATACATACATATACGTACATAGAGAGGCATAAAAGCAAACATACATATACATACACGCAAAGACATACACACAAGTTATACCCAAAGTCAGGCCCCGTAGACAATTTATTAGGTAAAACACATTAAATATTTGAATCGGTTCTAACACTTCCTTTCTTCTAAACACTTCCTTCCTTGTTTGACACGTGGCTTTTGAACTGAGGGCACATTTTCTCTGAAAAAAATATTAATTAATAAAACATATTGTGATTGGCCTTTGGTACCTCCTCTCGAGATATGTCTGCATATATCTCAATATATACTGTAGAGGTGAATATGTATATATATATATATGTATGTGAGAGCCAGTTTGGTCTAGTGGTTAAGGTGCTGGGCTAGAAGCCAGGAGGCTGTGAGTTCTAATCCCGCCTTAGGCGTGGAAGCTGGCTGGGTGCCCTTGGGCCAGTCCCTCTCTCAGCCCAAGAGCCAATCAGGCGTGGTAGGAGAGTTCTAGTCCTGCCTTAGGCATGAAAGCCGGCTGGGTGCCCTTGGGCCAGTCCCTCTCTCAGCCCAAGAGCCAATCAGGTGTGGTAGGAGAGTTCTAGTCCTGCCTGAGGCATGAAAGCCGGCTGGGTGCCCTTGGGCCATTCCCTCTCTTAGCCCAAGAGCCAATCAGGCGTGGTAGGAGAGTTCTAGTCCTGCCTGAGGCATGAAAGCTGGCTGGGTGCTCTTGGGCCAGTCCCTCTCTCAGCCCAAGAGCCAATCAGGCGTGGTAGGAGAGTTCTAGTCCTGCCTGAGGCATGAAAGCTGGGTGCCCTTGGGCCAGTCCCTCTCTTAGCCCAAGAGCCAATCAGACGTGGTAGGAGAGTTCTAGTCCTGCCTTAGGCGTGGAAGCTGGCTGGGTGCCCTTGGGCCAGTCCCTCTCTCAGCCCAAGAGCCAATCAGGCATGGTAGGAGAGTTCTAGTCCTGCCTGAGGCATGAAAGCTGGCTGGGTGCCCTTGGGCCAGTCCCTCTCTCAGCCCAAGAGCCAATCAGGCGTGGTAGGAGAGTTCTAGTCCTGCCTTAGGCATGAAAGCCGGCTGGGTGCCCTTGGGCCAGTCCCTCTCTTAGCCCAAGAGCCAATCAGGTGTGGTAGGAGAGTTCTAGTCCTGCCTGAGGCATGAAAGCCGGCTGGGTGCCCTTGGGCCAGTCCCTCTCTTAGCCCAAGAGCCAATCAGGTGTGGTAGGAGAGTTCTAGTCCTGCCTGAGGCATGAAAGCCGGCTGGGTGCCCTTGGGCCAGTCCCTCTCTTAGCCCAAGAGCCAATCAGGTGTGGTAGGAGAGTTCTAGTCCCGCCTGAGGCATGAAAGCTGGCTGGGTGCCCTTGGGCCAGTCCCTCTCTCAGCCCAAGAGCCAATCAGGCGTGGTAGGAGAGTTCTAGTCCTGCCTTAGGCATGGAAGCCAGCTGGGTGCCCTTGGGCCAGTCCTTCTCTCTCAGCCCAGCTCACCTCACAGAGTTGTTGTTGTGGGGAAAAGAGGAGGAGGAAGGAGTATTAGGTATGTCACTGCCTTGAGTTATTTATAAAAATAATAAAGGCGGGATAGAAAATAAAATAAAATAAAATAAAATATATATGTAAATGTATATGTACTGTATATGTATAGATCTCAATCAAACTGATACAGAAATGGGATGAAAGACCAGAAAAACGGGATTGTGAGGCAAAGTGAGATTAGCCAATTTATCTATGCAACACACACCTTTGGTATGGATTGGGTGTTAAAATATGCATTTCACTGTATACTTGAAGCTGAGTATTGCAAAATTCAGAGAATTGCAAAAACGGAACAACTACTGTGTTTCAATATGCATCGTGCCTTGAATCGGTTTGCTTCAAAAATGTGATTTGGACCTGCCGATTTTTTGGACCAGGTGCATCGTGACCCCCTCGTTGTTTCTCTCCCCCGAGGCTCACCGGCCAGCTAGGGCAGGACGCAGCAGCACCTTCGATTTAATTTCTGTCCTATTTGCATTTATCTAAATTAGGTGGCTTTACGTTATGAACCGTTTTCCATTTCCCCCTAATCTGAAGATTGCCTCCCTCGGTACATTGGGAAATTTATGACCTCTCCAGATCTTCTGCAGAAGCCCCAGGATGGGCAAAGTTTGAGTGGCGGGGTCCCCACGGACGTTTTGCAGAAGGCTCGGGAGAAGGCGTCTTTCCCTCTTTCTCACTTTTTCCCCCCGGGGAGTTGAGGCTCTTCTTTTACATAAAACCTGTGCTGGGCTCTATTTTAAGGCTGAGGTGGCTCTGGTGCAGAAGGGCAGGAAACCACGCCACCAGTGCTTGGCAGTCGTAGCTCAAGGTTCGCGCAGAAGGGGCCGGAGGCCGGGGGCCGCCCTCTGCTGTCTGATAATGAAGTGCAATAAGGAGTATGAACCTCAACGGTCGGGGGGGGCGGTTGGGGTCAGTGGGAGACTGTTGAGGCTGTGGGGAGAAGCATCTAGTTCAAACCATTGGATGTGTCAGTGGGACTTAAGCCCAAAGAAGGGTGCATCTGGGGTGCGGCCTTTTGGTGGTTGGGGGCTACCCTTCTTGTCTGTCCTCTCTCCCCCTACCTACCTGTCTATCCATTCCATTCCATCCATCCATCCATCCATCCATCATCTTCTATCTATTGTCTCTCTCCATCCATCCATCATCTTCTCTCTCTATATCTCTATATTGTTACATATATCCTATCTATCATCTATCTTTCTATCTATCTATCTATCTATCTATCTATCTATCTATCTATCTATCTATCATCTATCTTTTTTTTTTATCTGTTCAATCGTTCCAATTCTCAGAGACTGCCTGGACAAGTCCCTGCAGTTTTCTTGGCAAGGTTTTTCAGAAGGGGTTTGCCATTGCCTCCTTCCTAGGGCTGAGAGAGAGTGACTGGCCCAAGGTTCCCAAGCTGGCTTTGTGCCTCAGGCCGGAATAGAACTCACGGTCTCCCGATTCTAGCCCAGTGCCTTAACCACTACACCAAACTATGTCTCTCTCTCTCTCTCCCTATCGATCAAAATATCTTTGCCAAGATGGGCAGACTGGCCCAGAGGGACCCAGTAGTAAGTTTGCTTACTTTCTAAAGAGAGCACAAGGCAGCTGAAATGGTGCATTCAAAGTCTGTCCCTTTGCGTCTGAGAAATGTTGGGGAAATGCACTACTGTACAGGTAGTCCTCATTTAGTGATTGCCTCATTTAGTGACCATTTGCAGTTACAATGGTGATGAGAAAATAACTTTACAACCAATCCTTGCATATACGATCTTTGCCGGTCTGTAAAGCAAAGGAAAGTTGAAGCCCAGTTGCGGTTTCACTTAGCAACCACTTTGCTTTGCTTAACAACCGAGTTGCTGGTCCCAATTGTGGCCGCTAAATGAAGATTACCTGTATGTGTTTATAGCCAAGTCCCCTGTATCTGGGGTTACCTGTGACTTCCTTCCAATCTAACCCAGGGGTCCCTGCTGGCCTCAGCACCAATCCAGGAACGTAAAGCTGCAATGCAAATCTACGCATGCAGATTCAGAAGTAAAACTGGCTAGAGTCGAGATGATTCATTTCTCCCCCTTTGGACTGAAAAGGGCTTATATGAAGTTTCCAGTGGAATGGCTTGTAGTCACGATCGGAGGAGGGGCTTCTCTGGAAGGCTGATATACCCCTGGATTCTTAAACACAGGATCGGCAGAGGATCCCAGATTTAGCCATTGGCCTCTCGAAGGTGCTGAGAACCCACCTGGGCTGGAGCCCTTGAAGAGCCCCTCGAGGCCACGTTGATGCAGAGGGATCCAGGTGAACCACGCGCCTGACTCAGAGTAGGGCAGCTGCGCATGTTCCTGAATTCCCAAAGGCGGGGATGACTTTTCCCCTGGAAAAAGGTTGCTGTTAAACTCTTGACTTGAAGCTGGTGACTCAGCCAGCCAGAAGCAGCCTTCAAGAGAGTTGGGCAAAGAAGTCACATTCGCTTGACCGATGCCCGGCCTGCAAGCTCTCTAGCCTGGCTGGCCCGCACGTTGGCAGCAGTCTCGTGCGACCCAGCTGGGTGGTGAATGCTCCCGATTCCTCATCTTCACCAGGCCGCCAGGTCCACCTAGGAATGGCCAACGCGCACGTAGGTTTGCTTGGTGTTCTTTGCAGGCTTCTTTGCAAAATCAGGCTGGTCCTAAGGAACGTTTTCTACCAGAGCGCAGTTGTTTCTCCTTGAATGGTGGCTGGGAAGTGTTTGTTTCTGGGAATATTTTGCTGGTGTCTTGGCTGGAAGGAAGCCTTGGGTGATTCTGTGCCTCTAGAGTGATCATGGAGCAACAGGGCAGTATTCAGAAGTAAGTCCTCCTGGGTTCAGTAGGGCTTAACTCCCAGGTAAGTGTACCTCTGTCCTTGGGCAGCAAGACCGTCTTTCTCCATCAGATATATCCCAAGGAATCCCTTTTGTAAGGAGCCATGGAAGACATCTCAGCTCCTTTCAAATCTAGCTTTGAAAAAAAGAAAAGGAAAATGTGTATCGGTCACATGGTACTAGTCCTCTTGACGGGGTTAGAAAAACATTGGCTTTTTTTTTTCTGGGCTGTGCTGGATATTTCAGGAGTTTGGGCTTTATTACATTCACTGGATTTGAATTTTTTTTTCTTCATACCAGCTTTGGGAGGCAGGAGGAACATCTGTCTGTGATTGGAACAGATGTTTGTAACCTCAGGCCGTTACATAGCATAGCGAACTAATCACAAGGGTTAAAATATAGGACAGAAAGACACCAGAAAAAGAAAAGGATAAAAGAATCAGACATATTCTTTTATATCTTGGAATTCTTTTATGGGTTGGATATGTGGAACTGCTGGAAATGTTTTCCTAAAGGCAAATTGGTAGAAAGGGGACAATAAAACACCTTAAATCATACAGATAAGCAACCTCTAAAGAGGTGCCAAACAAATTTGTAGCCTAATTTTCCCAAAAAGCTGGTTTCTGACTCTTCCCTGCAGTTGCAGATATCTGTCTTTCCTTCAGAGATCTAGGCTCTTCCATATTTTAAGCAAATAGCTGTGAGTTTCTCCAGGACCAAACTGCACACCGAGCAGAAACAAATGGTCTTTTTTGCAATACCCTGCAAAACTTAAGGGCTGCAGGGAGACAGCTGTATCAAAAGTGGTCACCTTCTCTAGAGCAACCATGGAGCAGCACTGGTTGTGCTAACAGGATTCTCTGGATCTTGGCCCCTGAGCTTTAATCAAGACAAGACATGGAATTTAATTGATCCCTTGCACTATCAATACTTTTAGAGGGAAACTTGGTAGTTGGGGAAGCCATGCAAGGTGGACTTGCACCTTGTCTGAAAAAACCAGAGGACACAGGGAGGGTCTTCTTGCACTTGGCATTTATCAGAGGAAGGCAAGGGGACAGCAGTGACTAAAATAGTCTTTGAAGGCTGATTCTGCTCTTCCCAGACTGAGTCTGGAAGTGCAGAAAACAGGCTGTAGGATGAAATACCGTTGAATGGTGGTAGCTGATGGCTATACAAATATCCCTTCTCCTAGTGCAAAGAATTCACCCTTCACTCCGGATACGAAGCGCTGCTGCAGCGTCTGCTGGATGGAAGGAAAATGTGCAAAGATGTGGAAGACTTGATCAAGCAAAGGTAATGCAGAGCTCAGGCGTGAGGGGTGGGGGGATCAAATGGTACAGCCTCCTGTCTGGAGTTGCATTAAGGCTTCGAAAGCTCCAGGTATGTTGCTCATCAGTTAGTGAATGGATCTGAATCACCTTCCCCGGTTGGTTCTTCTCCCTCGGTGGGATTTAAACTCTCAAGAATCCTCACCCATATGGATGTTGGGACCCAGCTGCCGTAAACTGGAGGGGTGGTTTCCAATCTCCTTGGTACCACAGCTCAGTTTTGTTGCAGTACACCAGTCAGTGCAGGGGGGTCCCCCACTCCTTTCTTCCATCCCCTCTGCACCCAGCATCTCCTCCAGCTACAAATGATTCAAGCTGGTGGCCTAATTTCTTGCTGTTCTAAGGTAGGAAACAGCAAAGATGTTTGTGTACAAAGATACCCTGGGAACTGTTGCCTCCAGAGGTCCCCTGGCTGGCCAAATCTCCACTGCATCTCCTTATCTTGGCCCCCCTCCCCCCCCCAAAAAAAACTAAAGCGTCTGCCCACCAAAGTATTGCTCAGCCTGGATTCCAGGTGATTCCCAAACATGTCTGCTTAATGCCTGAATCTGAAGATGCTTATCAGATGCGTTTGGAGAAATATATACCTCAATTGTCATGCATTAGGGGTGTATGGAAAACTGATGAGTCATCCAAGAGTCAAAGTGACCCAGGGTTTGCCCCGTCTCCAGAACTATTTTAAAAGGCGTGAGTAAAGATTTCTGCGACCCGTGGAAAGGCCGCCTTCATCTTGGGGTTTAGTGTGCTCAAAATGTTATGGAAAGGGAGGAGGAGGAGGAGGAAAGAAGAAGGAGAAGGAGAAGGAGAAGGAGAAGAAGGAGAAGGAGAAGGAGAAGGAGAAGGAGAAGGAGAAGGAGAAGAAGAAGAAGAAGAAGAAGAAGAAGAAGGAGAAGGAGAAGGAGAAGGAGGGGGAGAAGAAAGAGAAGGAGAAGGAGAAGTAGGAGAAGGAGAAGAAGGAGAAGAAGAAGGAGAAGGAGAAAACTCAGAGCTATTCAAGAGCTTTCAATCCAGTGGTTTCCTTAGAGGGAAGGGGATCAGGACACAAAGAGGACACACTTTGCAAGCAGAAGATCACTTTTGACGAGGATCTCCCTTCAAAAGATGAAGGCCACAAGTGAGGGGAGAAAAATGTAGCCCGTTTCCTTCCTTCAACCTCACACCCTTCAAATCTCTGGAGATGGTGATGATGATGATGATGATGAGGTTTTTATCCCATCCTCGAGGTCACAAACTCTGGCGTGTCTTGAGAACTGGCCCAGCTGGATAACAGAATCCAACCTCCTAGGTGGTACCCATTTCCCTAAAAGGGAAACCTCTCAAAATCGGCAGCATCTACATCCGAGAGCCATTGGTACCTGAAGCACAGTTGTGGAGCTGTATCTCCTGCAAGCCTTGCTCCCAGGACAGATGCAAAAGCAGCGAAGAGCCTTTCCATCCGCAGCGCTGAGCACGAAGCCCACATGAGTGCGTACCTGTGGAACAAGTCCATGGTATCAGAGAAGGGTTCAGTTCATCTTCTCTTCCAACCCACCATGGCGTCCAAAGAAGGTGAGCTGTCCCCTCACCCTCTTTTCAAACAGGCCCCCGACAAAGTTCTTCCCTTTGCCGTCTTGTCCGGTTTCGAGAGCGTGCCTCACAGCTTCCAGACCTGTTCATTGCACGCCCCTGGAAGGATGGGGTGCAGAAACAGACAGAAGCCCAGCAGGGTTTGAGCTGCAAATAAAGACAGAATTTTATTTGACAGGGCCCAAGCAGAAGAACGCTATGGGAAGGAGCTGGTGCAGATCGCTCGGAAAGCAGGAGGCCAAACAGAAATCAAGTGAGTCTGCTTCAGTGTGATGTGAAAACTAATTACTTTTTTGTTTATATTCAGGGTCAATGCTAAGTTATTAATTAATGGTTAGAGCGTGCATCTAGTGGCTGTTATAGCATATGGAGCAGGGTTGGTGACAGCTGGCATTATTGGTTTAGCTCTTGATAAGGCTGAGTGGCTTTCAGTTGTGAGAATGAGACAGTTTTTGAGCTAGGTTTATAATCCACGGCTTGGCAGGCAAGTAAGAGGGGAGGAGGAGGAAAGAAGTTCCACCCTAACCCTAAGCCTAACCCTAGCCATAGGGGTTAAGCCTAAAAACAGCGGAATAAGGAAGTGCTTAGCGAGCTACCCTAATGGAATGGTGTCTGCTAGATGGAATTTTCCTCCCTGCTACCTTGATCTCACGGTGCAAAATTCTAAGTCTTGGCCCATCAAACCCACCCCGCATATGATTCTCAAGGATCTGGATCTGGACATGTCCTGCTCTCCTTTGCAAAAAAGAAAAAGCACATTATGCTATCTACATTGCTGATCTTCTGCTCCATTAACTCAAGGGTGTCTCAGCTGAGAATGAAACTATTTGTACGTATGTAGCTCTCCTTCCTTCCTTCCTTCCTTCCTTCCATCCATCCATCCATCCATCCATGAACTTTTATGCTGCTCCAGTCAAGTGGGATTCAGAGTAGCTTGGCTTCCATTCTTCCAATGAAAATTGACAAACAACATATCATAAAATCACAAAGCTACTAAGAACAGATGAGATACATGAAAAATTGCAAAGGTAACTATTTATGGCCCCCATAAATCAGGAGGAGTCCAGTAGCACCTCTTTAGACTTTTACCTGAATGCCTTTTAATAACATGTGTTAGTTTGGAAAGGTGCCTCCTGACTCCTCCTGATTTTTGGTTACCCTAGCCCAGCGCTTCCCAAGCCTGGGTAAATTACCCAAAATTGGGTAAAAGTGGTTTTTCTTTGGGTTACAACACACGAACCCGATACCCAATTATAACAGGGACATTTAAATTGACTTAAAGTTTTTACCGACATTGGGTAAAAAGGACATTCTGATCAGCGGTTTTGGGTAATGAAGGAAAACGTTTAGGGAGCCCCGCCCTAGACAAGCAGGGAGGAAGCTTTACGTCTTGAGAGCCAAACGTCTTGAGATGAATCTAGCTTTTACCCTGCTGGGTTTTAGGAGAGCCGTAAAAACATGGCTCTTGAAGAGCCCTGGAAGGTGGTCTTTAGGACACCCCATCCTGGGTTGTGTATGGAAACTCTGGTGGCTATAATAGGAGGATCATAGACTCATAGGCTTGGAAGGGACTTTGGAGGCCCTCTAGTCCAGCCCCCTGCCCAGTGCAGGAATCCTCACACCGTTCTGGAGAAATGGCTGTCCAGTCTTTTCCTGAAAACCTCCAGCGATGGAGCCCCCACAACTTCAAGAGGCAGGCCTGGAGGTTTTCAGGAAAAGACTGGACAGCCATTTCTACGGCTCTCCTAAAACCCAGCAGGGTAAAAGCTGGATTCATCTCAAGAAGTGAATCATTCCAAAGTTTAGCTTGTCCTGAAAGGACAGCTTTTCAACAGAAGGAATCTTGCAACCAGGGAAAAATGGTTAGCAAATTGGAGATACTGTATATTTCTAAAGGGTTTCTAATGCAGCATAAGTGATACGAGTTCTGACTCATGCTAACAGGAAAAACAGAGCTGGTCTTGAATACACTTCCTGTGCCATCATGCTTTATATAGAATCATACTTGCAAAAGGGGGGAGGGAGGGGGGTGGCTAATCATTTCCTATTCGTTGCAAGATTAATTCCCGCCAGGACCGGATTCCTGTTTAGGCCCAGTAAATGATGGAGTGGGGCCTAAAACTAAGTGCTGTTCCCCCAATGGTGCTTCCTTGGTGAGTTTGCTACTGTGAAAAGGGGAACCAGGACGTTCCTTAAAACCAGGAGTATCAGGATCAGACCGATTTAGGCTGCAAAACTCAGGGTTGCCAGTAGACGGTGGAAGAGTGGGAATTTTCTGTATTCTTTTAGTGTCCTCTAGTGGTTGTGTGGGGCTTTGCAGTCCAGATATGGTAGCCTAGAAGCAGAAGCCTCTTCACATTTCTGAGTGCTGGAACTTGGCTTCTTAAGAAGGTTCTTTATGGTAGGTGAGGAATTTGTCATTTCAGTTACAGACGGCACATTCTGTGGTCAACAGTTTTGTCTCCCCCCACCCCCTCCAGGATGGAGGGTTTCTTCTTCCTCTGCAAATTGATATTGAGGATTGGGGGAAGAGAGCTGCAGCCTTTTGCTTGCAAACCTTGTTCTCTTCCATTGAAGAGAATTGGGCTCCGTCCTCTGAGGTGACTGGTTTAGCCAGCCTCAGCAGCATCATTTGGTAGGGCTGCAAGATCTTCTTGAGAATGCCTTGGAGCCCAGGAAGAATAAATAATTCAGTACTCCCTGAAGTAAAGCCAGAGCGGTAACGAAGCTGAAGTTGAAATATTTTGGACTTATCATGTGAAGGCAAGTCATTGGAGAAGACCCTGATGCTTAGGAAAATGGAAGGTGGCTTGAAAAAGAGGCCAGGAGAAGACAAGATGGGTAGATACTACCACTTATGACACAAACATGGGCTTTTAAGAGTTCAAAGAAGCAGGTACTGACAGGCAGTGCTAGTGAAACGGTGTTCATCAGGCCATGAAGAAGCAATGGAATGGCCAAATAGCCACCAGATTTGGGCTGCAAAAAATGAAGTGGCCATGAGGTGGCACCAAGTTGCTAACAGAAAAGTCAAACTCCTTGCTGTCATCTGGTGGCCAAATGGAGTTTTGCAATTTGGATTTAGCAGGCCGCAGGTAGTATCTTGGCCTGTGTAGGTTTCAAGGATTTCAAGGAATTCGGCATAGGGTTACCTGCAAAACTAGCTTTTGTGGAATTCTTTGGCAAGCCCTGATTAAAGCAAATGACAGCTGAGTGTAATGTGTGAACCCAACCCAAGTAGGCAGGGATTGAAAAAAAAATCCAGGCATTGAAAAATAGGTGAAATTAGGTGTAGGGATTTGGAGTTTGGAGGAGGCCATGGCACTTAAGACCTGACTCTTCCCAGGGTGAGGTCAGAGTGGGATGAGAACGTCATGCGTGGCATCAGGGAAGTCTGAATGTGGCACCAGGTTTTTCTGTTTTGGCTTTACTGGTTCTTGTGTTTTTATTAATTGTATTTTCAGTGTTCTATATGTTGCTTTATTTTTAGATTATAAACTGCTCAGAGTTTGGTTTTAAGATGGGTAGCTATATAAGAGTTTTCAATAAAAGAATGAATGAATGAATGAATGAATGAATGAGGAATCTGCTTCCCAAGGCAACAGATAAGGGTCTAGTTTTCTTGATTTTTTTTTTAAAAGGCAGAGACTCAATTCAGAGAGCTACTAGTACCAGCTCCTGCTTGGGGTTGGGCCATTAAAAGAGAAGTTATTAATGTTTCCTGGGCAACAGGGAACAAATAGTCATAAGTTCACTAGATGCGAGCAGTTTAGCACCCCCAACTGTACACAAAGCCACTTCCTATATTTTACACAATGGGAGGTTAACATATGCAATTTTTTCTGCTGCATTTTGAAAAATTACAGAGCTTCACCCCCCCCCACCCCCAAACTCAAAAGCGGCTTGTAGAATGCAAAAGAAGCAGGCAGAAGAAGAGATGGATTGGGGTTTCTTTTTGAATAAGATGAATTCTCAGTTGGCTTCTACACAGATAAATTCGCCTGGGCAAATATTATGCAAAGCTGGTACAGTATTTGTGTTTTTAGCGATGCATTTCCTCTTGGGGGGGGAGGGATTGTGCAAATGTCACCCTGAAGCAACCCAAGGCTTTGGCAATAAGTTAACTGGGATCTGTCCTTTTCTCGCACCACAAAGCCCACCACAGCCTGTTCCTAACCAGGGTGACATCGAAAGGATGAAATGGGTTGTGACGTCACCAAGCCACCTCCGTGTTTTTGTGTTTGTGACCCAGTGTCACATGCAAGTACATAAGGGGCAGAGTTGGCATTGCGATGTTGAGATGCATCTTACCTTTTGTCCCCCTGCAAGCGCCTATATATTTTTCAAAGTCCTTCCTTCACAAAATTGTTGCCGAAGACACAATATGCACAGTCATCTCCTCCACTAAGATCTCCTTTATTTTCCTCTGCCTTCTTTGTTGATTTCTGACTCTAAAATATGCCATAAAGTCACAGATCTGTGTGCGTTCAGTAGCGTTTCTTTCCCTTTTATGTGGCTCAGTTCCGATTCTTTTAAAATCCTGTTATACGACGATGTCTGTTTTGGTCGCAAATCTCCGGCACAGTACGTGCTCCTGTGGATAATCTGTGTGTGTCTGCCTAGCCATCCCTCCCTGTTTGAAAAGCAGCCTAAAATAGAATGAAGCAAATTTCAAATATTGATAAAGCTCCCTTACCTAACAATAATGCTAACAATAGTGTTGTGTTTGGGGTATTTTCACCCCTCCAGCTTGCCAAGCAAGAAGAACATGAGTTGGGTCAATCTCCTGTTGGTAGCACCTTGTGTGGCTTTATCTTCCTGCAGAGCAAAGCTTTAAAAATGGTCTTGGCATGATCATTTGAAGAAACAAGAAACATACTGTGGAAGCCTCCAGAATGGCAGTGTTTTACTAGGAACGCTGGCCAGACCAGCTTTAATCTAATCTGGGATGAGACATTTGAGGTTCTGCCATGAAGAACGCACAGACTTGCAAGAGGAAATGTTAGCAAGGAAACATCTTTCTTTTTTCCCTTAAAAACTAAGAGAGGATCCAGCCCTATGCAAAGTTCAGTGAAAGATGAACTGCGAACAGGGGGCATTGCTTTTCCAATACTCAGGGACTTCTGTTTGTAGCACTTAAAACAAGTCTTGATTCTTGAGGCTGCAATAAACAGATTAAAGGTCACCCATTTATTTATTTAGTGTCTCTGAGCTGATAGAGACACAGTCCTTCACCAATGATCAACCATACCTCAATTCTTTCCACCTGCCTCCTTTGAAAGAGATTTAAACACTGAGGCCCAATGCTAGAAACCCCCAAAGCTTCAGCCGGTAAGATTTCAGGTCCGAACCCAGGACACTCCCAGCAAAAGGCTGTAAGTTTATTTTCATGGCTGGGCTAGTTCTAAGTTGGAGGCAAGACAATGCTGTGGTTGAGTGAATTCCATAAAATATTGCCATGATAATTCCTGTATTTCATGCCCTTTGGGGCACCTGCCCTGCATAGTTTCCTTTTTCATCTCTGCTTGTGGATTTGACGGCTAAACAGATCACAGTTCTTTGGTGGACTCTTGAGTTGAGTGGCTTCAAGGCCAGGTGGATTGACCTGGTTGGTGCACCAGTAAAATAATGCACTTTTTCTCTCACTGAAGAGATGTCAGATACTCTCACTCTCCTGATGTAAGGGGCTGTGAGAATCACCTTGGGAGACAGGAGGAAGAGACGCAGCCTAGACAAGGGTCTGACAAGAGATATCTCAGCCCACGGAAGGAATGAGGGTAGAGAAAGCCTCTCAGGAGGGACCCTTCCTAGTTTTCTGGGAAGTAAAAGTAAAGGAGGGGAGAAGGGCTTTCAGATTTGTAAGATTATGTTACTGTAACTTCATAATAAAAGCAGTGTTAGCACTCATAGTTTTGGTTTCCACTCTGGACTACCTCGAAGGGCTGACACATATTTTTGTACCTTCTACCAAAGTTCTAGGTAAATTAGGACAGAAAGGTTTGCAGAACCCAGAATTCTGCTTTGGGACAGTTGTTCCTTCCTTTACAGCTTTAAAAAGCGTTAGCTTTTTACTTTCAGCTTCAACACTCTCGAGAGATTTGGTTTTTTTCTAAAATGTAAAAAAGTTTTGCCGTGTTCATAATTCTTGATTAATCCTGCTAACGATGTGGTCCATTTTCACTAGAAACAGGATTAAAATGGAACATTCTGGGCTTTAGTTCAGTGGCGCAGCACACTTGCTTGGGATACAGAAAGAATTAGCACTGCGGTGGATGAGAAAAAAAATCTGTTTTTCTCTAATTGCTTCTCCCTCAAAAGGACACCACAATGGACTTGTTTTCTCTTTAATGTTCGTGTGCTGCATCTATAGTTAAATAAACCTTAGTACATCCATCATCTGACACCTACAGGGTAAATCGAGCGATTACATGTATACACATTGGCACAGCTAGTTGGAATGTGAATTTAACGGAAAGTTAAAAGATGCCACAAGGGGGCATTAAAGAGACACAGGAAAAGAAACTTACTCATTTTTATAGGAAGAAAAAACAAATGGAAATAATGTCCAGTTAATACAGAGGGGAAAAAACACATACAGTCAAAGGTGGTTTCAGTTCACAGTTTCAACCAGCCCTGCATTAATTTTCTGAACAGGAAAGAAATTCAACTGATTAATACTTAACCTTTCGTTTTGGACTCTGAGAAGAAAGCCTGAGGGCTTCTCTCGGATGTTCTCATTTCACACTTGTTCCTATGCAGTGGAGACGTTTGGTGTTGTGAAAAGATAGATGGAAAGAAAGTTGCGGTGCTGGGCATTTGAAGTCTGTCCTTGAGTATTTTCTGGAATGGTTTTTCTGGATGGTGGAACTTCAACCCTGGGCTTTCCAGAAGCATTGGCACGTTCCCACGCTGGCTGGTTGTTCTGGGAGTTGTGGTTGAAAGCCCCAAGTCTGAGGAATGTCTTTGGACTGGACTGGAAGGAAATTAATGAGTTTTGTTCTTTTTCCTCAGCACTCTGAAGACTTCGTTTGAAATCCTCAAACAACGTACGTACATTGGCGAGTTCTGCTTAGGATATTTCTGACTCCCTTGGGCAGCGAAAGTAATGGTTTTTGTAGGGTTCTTCCTTCTTTGCAAATAATATTGACAAAGTCATACGTGTTTTTGCTCAGCACATTTAGTAAAAAGCAACTTTGTACTTCCTATTCCTGCAGATGAACTTTGAGATTGAGAAAGGAGTGGCCATTTTCACCAAACATTCAGTTTTGGGATAATGCTATTTAATTTCACCGCAGCTGGCGTGGGAGAATCTGTCAATGTCAGAGGGAAGGCCCAGAAATGAATGAGAGAGGAAAATGGACTTTGTTGAGCTTTATTGGCCATTAAAAGGATATAAAGCCTCAGTGTTGTTGCAACCACATTTTTGGAATCCTCACTCAGCTTTCTTGAACCTCTGCAAACCTCCGTCTTTACACTGGCTGAGGGATTCTGGGAGCTGAAGTTTCAGACATCTGGAAGATACCCAGTTGTCTATCTTTGCTATACAGGTAGTCCTCGCTTAATGACCACAATTGGGACTGGAATTTTGGTTGCTAAGCAAAGCAGTCATTAAATGAATCTGACCCAATTTTATGACCTTTTTTGTGGCAGTCATTAAGCGAATCACTGCAGGCATTAAGTGAACCATGTGTTGTTAAGCGAATCATGCGGTTCCCCATTGATTTTGCTTGCCAGAAGCCAGCTGGGAAGGTCGAAAATGGCGATCATGTGACCATGTGATGCTGTGATGGTCATAAATGCGAACCGGTTGCCAAGTGCCCAAAATTGTGATCATGTGACTGTGGGGATGCGGCGACAGTCGTAAGTGTGAGGACTGGTTGCAAGTGGGTTTTTCAGTACCATCATAAGTCTGAACCATCACTGAATGAATGGCTGTTAAGCAAGGATACCTGTATAGAAGTTAAATGCTTTTAGAAATAACCAAAACTGCAGTCATTGAACCAAGATCATGGGGTGTCCTCAGAAGGATCAAGGGTATTAAAATGGTGGGTGCCCTGTCCTTTTCTCAGAGGTATGATGTGCATAGCATGCATATAAAAAGGGGGAGGGCTTTCATCACCTGGGTGCTCCTGTGTTTTGATGCTGTTGCCCCCCCTCCCACGGAAGGCCTCTTACCCAGGTATCTGATGTTCAGTATCTAGGGGCAAAATTTCAGTAAAGACAAACTCTGCATTTCCTCCGTAGAAATTGAAAGTGTGGGGAACTCTCACATCCAGCTGGCCATCATGCTGAAGGATGAACTCAAAGCCTTGGAAGAGTTCAGGGAAAGGCAGAAGGAGCAACGGAAGAAGGTGAGGCAGAAACTGGGGCATCCGGGGTGGCGGTGGCGGAAAAAGTCAAGGGGGTGACCACGTGGCGCACATACTAAGGGGTGGGGCTTTGACTGCAGGCCCACAGTTGCCATTTTGACTTTTTTGGCTTCTCCTGTGGACACCCTGTGCAGAAGACAGAAGGAAGCACCAGATCAGAAACACGGATTTGCCCTGACAAATAACGAAAGCATGGGGAGGTAGCAGAGATAATAATAATAATTACTTTTACTATTATTATTATTTATATTTATTGGCCACCCAACCCCAGTGGACTCTAGCAGTGTACAAAACTAATACATATATATATACTGATTGGTTATATTATTTTATTTTTTTC
Organism: Candoia aspera; assembly: GCF_035149785.1. Taxonomy (NCBI): domain Eukaryota; kingdom Metazoa; phylum Chordata; class Lepidosauria; order Squamata; family Candoiidae; genus Candoia; species Candoia aspera. The sequence goes on along the minus strand of NC_086165.1, from coordinate 4,667,829 downwards.
TTATTTAAAGCAAAAGTCTATTTTCCCAAAAGGTCTATAAATGGACAGATAATTACTGAAGTTCTCTGTTAGATGTATAATAATAATAATAATAATTTATATTTATTGGCCACCCAACTCCAGTGGACTCTAGGCAGTGTACAAAACTAATACATATACATATATATATATACTGATAATATATTCCTTTGGTTACATTATTAAATATTTTTTTCTTATTTAAAACAAAATTCTATTTTCAAAAGAGATCTATAAATGGACAGATAATTACTGGAGTTATCTATTAGATATACAAATTAACTATTACTCAATGTATAAAAAATAACTGATTCTATGTTTCAGATAATTGATTAATCACACCTACATATTGGCCAGATTATGTGCAAGCCTCACCCAAGATAAATTTGACTGTTACGAACAGCCACAACTTTAGTTTTTAGTTTTAACTTTCTCCGGTCTGCTAGTGAGCCTTTCCAAGAATAGAAAGCCTCTTCTTTTTTGAAAATACACTTTTGTTTTAAATAAGGAAAAAATATATAATAATGTAACCAAATCTAATAATAAAGAGGAGTTGTAATTCTAATGTATCTGGAGGGCTGCAGGCTAGGGGAGACCAACTGAATATCGCTGGAGAGGAATTTTAATTACGTGGAATCTAGCTGATCTCTAAAGGAATCTGGAGCTGATCTTGGGGATCGGGAAGGAAGGAGCAAACCGTTAAGGGGGGACTTGCAGAAAAGATGATACTGTCCTGGGAAAGTGAGAAAGAAACTCAAAATAACCCTGCCTTGATTTTGCTTGGTATAAGATGGGGCAGAGAGAAACTCCAAACGGCTTGCAAGATTCTGTGATTCTGCCTTATTTCAAGAAAGAACATTCCTGGAATCTCAGCTGTGCCTCTTTCTTGAGCTGGCCTACCTCGAAGGGCCGGCATGATCCAGCTGTTGCCCTTTCGAAGAAACCCGTTACCATCGTACAGATGGAGAAACGAAATCCCGATTCCCCCATATTTTCAAGAGTAAGCTGTAATGCGTGATAATTTGGAGCCACATGGCATTTCTAAGCTTGGCGCAGCCGTGCTGCCAATGGTTGAAACCCACTGAAGAACGAGAGCTCACTGAGAAAGGCCTAACACAGCAGAGCCCAAGCCTTGAAAATGTGCCAGGGGGACAGGGCCCTGAGAAATGGTTAGAGAACTGTGTTGCCAGCTCTTGTGGAAGGCCGAAGGAAAACGTAACACCAATTCTGTCTTTCCTGCAGTATGAGAGCACAATGGAACGAATACACAAGAACAAACTCTTAATGTTCAAGAAAACCATGGAGGTAAGAAACTCAGTCGTGGGGAGAACTACATTTATAAAGTGTATAAAACTGTCCAAGGGCCACGCGGATGTTGAAAGACAAGGTGGCCTTGCCTGCGCAATCACATCCTGTAATGGGGTATGGGAATAACCGTGACAGCCTAGACCAGTGTTTCTCTACCTTGGCAACTTCAAGCTGGGTGGACTTCAGCTCCAGCTTCAAATCCCATGCTGGCTGGGGGATTCTGGGAGTTGAAGTCCACACAGCTTGAGATTGCCACAGTTGAGAAACACTGGTCTAGACAATAGTTTGATAAGAGAAATCTGAGTCCAGAGCAGGAATGAGGGTGGAGAAAGCATCTCAGAATTGACCTCCCTAGTTTTCTGGAAAGTACAGGTAGTCCTTGCTTAACTACCATCCATTTAGCGACAGTTTGGACTGTGCTGAAAAAATGACTTGTGGTCCTCGCACTTACAACCATCACAGTGTCCCCACGGTCATGTGATCACAATTTGGGCTACTGGCAACCAGTTTGCATTTATGACCATCGCAGCATCCTGTGGTCACATGAACACAATTTTCTATCTTCCCAGCCGCTTCCAGCAAGAAAAATCAAGGGGGAACCGTGTGGTTTGCTTAACAACCACATGGTTCACTTATTGCCCATGGTGATTCACTTAACAACTGCCACAAAAAGGTCGTAAATCAGGTTGGATTCACTTAATGGCCGCTTCGCTTAGCAACCAAAATTCCGGTCCCAATTGTGCTCCCCCAAGTGGGGGAGATGGGCGGTAATAAAAAATATGATAAATAAAATGATTAAACTATCTGTAAAAGTAAAGAGGGGCAGGGGAGAAATGCTTTCAGACTTGCAAGTTTCTTTTGCGGTAATCTTACAATAAAGATAGCGTAAGTACTTATAGTTGGTGCTTCTTGTCTGGACTACCTTGGAGGGCTGATCTATTCTAACAGGTTGGCGTAGCAAAGGAGCAAAGAACACAGTGGGAGGGGGGGAAAACCAAGAAAACAGGAGCTTCTCTTTCCATGGTATGATGGCCGGCCCTGAAGCCCCTCTTTCAGATACCAGCCTTATATTGGCAGCTTTATTTCCAATCCCTTATGCACGGTTGACACCTCATTGACCCGTCTCTCTCTGCCAAAGCGTAGGGCTGGCCCCAGTGTGGAAAGAACGCCCAGAGAACGTTTGAATTATTTTCCAGAGCGGTCCTTTGACAAGACAAGGCCTCCCGGTCAGATCATTAATGCGCCAGTTGGATTAGCAGTCCGGGGTGCATGTTCTTCTTTCTCGCAAATGACGCCAAAGGGACCGTCCTCCCTTTAAGGCAGCTCTTTTCATTATCTTCTCTTCCTTGGGCAAATCCCTCTGCACGCAGTCCAAGAAGGCATATGAACAGAAATGTAAAGATGCTGATGACGCTGAGCAGGCCTTCGAGAGGATTAGTGCTGCTGGAAACCAGAAGCAAACAGAAAAGGTATCTCAAAATCTCACTTGGAGGGGTGGGGTGAAGGTGGAGTCGCAGCGAACTCAGCCACTGAACTGGCAATATGGGCTGTCGAGAGCGGTCCTCTTTGTTCCTGGTGACGTGATGGAATAGCGGGTGCCCTGTGAAGTAGATTCCCACGTTTACAAAACTGCTATGCCCGGGGAAAAGCCAGGCTGGTGAAGCCCTCCCTCTTCTCTGCATGCTACTTCTCTAGTTTAACAGAGGAGCCCAAAGTGATAGAGTCCAGGTTCATATTGCCCGTCTGAATGAGGACTAGATCAAAAACAGTCTTTGCAGCAGTAACAAATGAAGTCCACGCTCACTCTAGAACTAACACGGGTAGGACACGCAGCATGTTGGTGCTGGAACTCCAATCCTGAATCCTTATTTTAGAAGGTGCATTGAAAATGATCTGGTGTTTGGCATAGGCACTTTTTGCAAGAGTGTGTGCCAAAAGATGCTCAGTATCTCTCATTAAATATTTTATTTGCTCGGGTGCCCCCTCCCTCCCTCCCTCCCTCCCTTCCTTCCTTCTCTCGTCTCCCCTTCTCATCTGTTCTCACCTGCCAATGTTCCTTTTTCACATTTCAGAGCCAGACCAAGGCAAAGCAGTCCAGAGAGGCAGCAAATGAAGCAGGTACTGTTTAAAGCATCTATGAAAGTAAGATCTACTGTAAAACAAACACACACTATACAGCTCTGTGATGGCATCTTCCAGGCCTCCGATTTAGCCTGTAAAGCTGCAAGAACTAAAATAGCTGAATAAACAAAAATACAACTGTACCCTTCATTAAAAACAGTCAGAGTAAAATATAGGCTGACTTGCAATTCAACGTTTTGGAGGAGTCTCCTCCAAATAAGCTCTTATTTCAGGAGATTTTTATCCATGAACTGCAGGGTAGGCTATTCCTCATCAAAACAATACAGGCAGTCCTCGCTTAACAACCATTCATTTAGTGATGGTTCGGACTTATGACAGTGCTGAAAAAACCGACTTGTGACCAGCCCTCACACTTACAACTGTGGCAGTGTCCATGCTGTCACATGACCATGATTTGGGCGCTTGGCAACCAGTTCACATTTATGACTGTCGTGGTGTCCCGTGGCCACGTGATTGCCATTTTCAACCTTCCCAGCTGGCTTCTGGAAAGCACAATCAATGGGGAGCAGTGTGATTCACTTGAACAACTATGTGGTTCGCTTAACGCCCACAGTGATTCACTTAATAAACACCGCAAAAAAGGTGGTAAAATCAGCTCGGATCCGCTTAATGACCGCTTCACTTAGCAATCGAAATTCTGATCTCAATTGTGGTCATTAAACAAGGACTATCTGTAACACTTCTGTGATTGCACCCTTGTGCTTTCTCTCGTGCAGAAAGAGTGTACAAACAGAACATAGAAATCCTAGACCAGACAAGGACTACTTGGGAGCAAGAACATATAAGCACTTGTGAGGTAAGAAGTTGGAAGCAGCTTTTTCTTGGGCCCGAAGACCAGAGATGTTCAATCAATAGACACAGCTGATGAGTTTTCTGATTAAAATTTTTGACTGAGAATGGTGGGGTGGCACTGGAGGATTTTTAGGCGGGGTCCCTTTCCTCCCATCGAAGGGTGGGCAGGCAGGCAAGCCCAACACTACTTTCTCTCTAACACCAAGGGACGACCAGCTTGGCCACCCAAGTGTTGGCTTCCCAGATACGGTCACTTGTCTATAGTTTGCATCCAAATTCTTTTCACTGACAGGGTTCACCCATCACGGTAAGCTGTAGAATGATTACTGAGTGCAGGCTGGCCTTCAGGCCAGGGTTCCCAACAGTGATACTTGACATCTGTTGGACACCATGCGAAGTACTAGCCTGGAGGTGCCATTAAAAATTAAAGAGATACGAAGGATGCCAAGGACTGAGGAAGTTTGGAAACCTGTAGCTTAGGGCAATGTGTGACTGCACTAGGCTTGTATGTTGCTCCAGTCATCAACCAACATCAACATGGTTTATAGCTTTAGCCTGTTGCATGAATGTGGCCAATTTTGGCTCATAAACCATGGTTTTTGGCTTAGTCCAGTGTATGAACCCAGCTTTGTGCGTACTGTATCACATTTTGTGACAGGATCCTAAACTGATCCTTCCTTTCTTTCTCTTCACCTAGGCTTTCCAGCTTCAGGAATGTGATCGGATCACCATCCTACGGAATTCTCTCTGGGTTCATTGCAATCAATTCTCCACGCAGTGCGTGAAAGATGATGAGGTAAGGGAAAGATGAGCAGCTGTTCCTAGAGATCCAGAGGAAGGACCCTCAACTGCAGCAGATGCCCTCCCCAAGAACCTCCATATGTATTGAACATCTTCCCACCTGATGGCCAGGCTGGCTGGGAATGATGGAGATTGTAATCCCTCTCATTTGGGGGGCACCAGGTTTAGAAAGCCTGCCTTAGAGAGATGTAGTTGGAAGACTTTGGAAGAGTGTGAAGCATTCAGCAAACATGGGCATTGCTTTCGCTGTTGATCCCCCTCTGGAGCAGTGATTCTCAACCTTGGGAGCTTTAAGATGTGTGGACTTCAACTCCCAGAATTCTCCATGCTGGCTGGAGAATTCTGGGAGTTGAAGTCCACAGATCTTAAAGTTCCCAAGGTTGAGAAACACTCTTCTGGAGTATCATGTCTAGCCCAGAATGTCACACTTTAAAGCTGTAATCCTGTACATGCATACCTGAGAGTAAATTCCACCAAATTCAGTGAGAGCTGCTGTAGACACAATCTAATAAATCCAGGCAGGATTTGAAAGTCAAGCCTTATAATGTCTTAACTGAGCCTGATGGGTTTAAACTTAGAGAAAATAAGAAAGGGATTTGATAGCATTTGTCAGAGGCTGATACGTAAAAGGACGCAAAGAAATTTGGGCAGGACAAGAGCTAACAGTCTTAGATCAGATTTCCAATGAAGCTGAGATGAAATTTGTGAAGGAGAGCCATTTGACAGACTGAAATCTCTTAGGGGTGTTTTAATTCCGTTTCCTGCATCAAGTGAGGTCCTTGGACTCTACGATTCTAAACGTAGCATTTTAGAAAAAGGGTGGCCTATTTGCTCATTCATGCATGAAGGACCTCTAGCTCTAAGACTTGTACAAAACTGTAGAGGGTTGACCCTGTCTGCTTGCTTGCTATCTTGGGTTTCAAAATGTTTTTTAAAAAAATACTGTACAAGAACTAGGAGAATTTGCTTTAAAAGGAGTGATCAAGAGCTCCTTTCAAGGGCATTGACCGTGGGCAAAATCAATTCTTTCTTCTTTCCAAAGCTTTATGAAGAGGTTCGCGTAAGCCTGGAAAACTGCAACATAGACGCCGACATGGATTTCTTCGTTCAGAATAAGACGACGGGAACAGAAGCACCAGGTCTCTGTGCACAGAAGTGCTTTTTGGTGGATTGTAACCTGAAAAGAGGAGGAGGAAATCTGGAAAACGATAAGCAAGTCTAGGAGCAGCTTTGGCTTGTAGAAGATCCCTTGAGCAAAGTCTTCCATGACCTTGGAATGGCAATCCTCGGCTGCGGATTTTGGGAGGGTCCGCGCCCGCCCCCGGAGGAGGATGCCGAGACTGCTCCGCCTCTTTCAGCTGATGAAAACTGAACCTCTGATTAAATGGGGAGATGTTAAAGGAAACGCTTGGGTACAGGCGAAACGCAAGGCTCACCAAGTCTTAGCTGGCATGAGGTGTCTGGGGGCAGAAGGTTGTGTTTTCATACCCTTTCTCTGTTTCTGAAACAGCTGCCATCGGCTACGAGAACTATTACGAGAAAACCTGGCCTGTGAAAAGCTCCAGCAGCCCGACTCAGAGCTGTGGGATGATGAAAAGGTAAATGTCGTTATTATGGCCACTTTCTATTCATGGGCGCTTGGTTCTGTGATTTGAATTTTCCCCTGACGGTCAGAAGCTGCCTTGGGGTGGCTTTTTTCTTTAAAGGGAGCCAAGAAGTATTTCCAACAAATCAGCCAAACTGGGGAAGAAGAACAGGACAAGGTGAGGACATTCCTCCTCCGCTTGTGACCCTCCCCAGGGGTTTTTGGCCAGCTGCTGTAGAGAACTCAGTGTTGGATCCAGGAGGGCCTTGAGAGGTGCCAGAAAATGCATTTTTATTTCTTTATGGCTGCTATTCCTATGCTTCTGGAGTCTAAAATAGTGCCAAGTGGCGTGCAACAGAAACAAAGATTGCATCTATGCTGCAATACAGACAGTCCTCGCTTAACAACCATTCATTTAGTGATGGTTCAGACTTATGACTGTGCTGAAAAAAGCCGACATGTGACTGGTCCTCACACTTACGACAATTGCAGCATCCCCGTGGTCACATGATCATGATTTGGGTGCTGGCAACCAGTTTGCATTTATGACCGTTGCATGCAGCGTCCTATGGTCACATGATCATCATTTACGACTTTCCTGGCCAGCTTCTGGCAAGCAGAATTAATGGGGTACTGTGTGATTTGCTTAACAATCACATGGTTCGCTTAACACCTTCAGGGGTTCGCTTAACAGCAGCCGGAAAAAGGTTGTAAAATTGGGTTGGATTCACTTAATGACAGCTTTGCTTAGCAACTGAAATCCCAGTCCCAATTGTGGTCGTTAAGCGAGGACTACCTGTAGTACTAACAGGGAGGGGGTTGAAAAAGACGGTGGCAACAACCCTTTTTTATGTGTTGTGATGTAGATTAAAAAAGTCAGGGCTTTGATTGCATGCTTGTGGCTGCCAACTTGACACCCAAATGTTCTCCTCCAGAGCAAAGTTTCACCTCTGGTTGGAAACCTAGTAGGGATATAGCGTAATACTTTTCCTATTGATCCACAGGTTCTCCGACTTGTTGCACGGCAGCACTCGAAACCCTTCAGACAACAGCATTTCCACAATAACCCCAGCTGGTACGGTGGTTTTTCCAGGGAAAAATGCAGTAATTTCTTCAGTCCGAGCATGGTTTTGTTAAAACTGTTAAACTGGGCTGTGCCAACCTGATGCCTTCCGAATGGGTTGAGTCTGAGAACATGCAGTCAGCACACCAGGAAACTCATTTCATCTGCTTTCAAGGAAAACACAAGTTGTGCTCATCTTAATTCCCATCTTCCTTCCCCCCCCACCCCCACCCCCCAAATCTGGCATTTTTCATATGAACACCCTACTAATTGCCAAATTTTCGGGAAGCATAGCACGGAAACTTCTGAAACTATTTCGCCAGGATTGAGACCATAAGCCTGATTTCAGAAAAAGGAAGGCAGGATTTAATTCACCTGACCGGGGGCCGTGGCCTTCCAAATGAGGCCTCTGAGACCTGGGATCTAAATGTAGTATCTTGATTTTCCAAAGCAGCAGCAGCAGGCGAAGGTTTCAGAAACGGAAATAGTTCATTTGGGACAGGGGTGTATCATGGCATCAGCGTGACAATGACAGACAGGTTTCAGGAATAGGCCTGGCGGTGCCGTCGCAATACATTCTCCAGACCTGTGCAAGTACAGCTGGAAAGAACCTAGACTTTTGGCTCTTGGGAAAATCTGGAAGGAGCTAATCCATTTCTTTTTGCAGCTGAGAAGGCAGACGGTGTCTACGCGGCAATTCACACAGCCGAGTTGGAAAACCCGGCCATGGACCAGGAGTACCGAGTTCTCTATGACTACACAGCCCAGGTAAGTATCCAAGCCTTCTTTATGCGGCGTCGTTGGACAAGAGAGCATTGTCACTCCAGACAGAAGGCTCAGGGCTTGTTATTCTAAGGTATTTTCAAGAACCCGAGTGGGCTTCATTTTTATACATGAAAATATGCCTTCATCAGAGCAGGAGGCAGTATCTAGCTGAGCTTGAGAGACACTGAACAGAGTCAAACCTGGTTAGTACTCAAGACGATGGCTGGAATGCTGGGAGCCGACCCACTGGCTGGACATTTACTAAAGAGAAAGCTCTGTGGATCCAGCAGCTTTTGGTTGCGAACCAGTCCAGTTTTCTGAATTACCTTTAAGGTTAGGACAGGAAGCATTATAGAGGGGGTCCTCTTACCTACAAGGTTTGTTTTGGAAAGGACGGTTGAGCAATTCTTGGCATCGTGGGATTTAAGCTACAACGTCCAGTATGGCTCCACCTTACCTTTTCTGTTCTGGTTTTTAAACATTGAGATGAAGCTGCCAAATGTGGTCCTTCAAGAAAATTCAAAGCTGGACTAGTGGTTAAGGCAACAGGCTAGAAACCAGGAGGCTGTGAGTTCCAGTTCCACCCTAGGCATGGAAGCTGGCTGGGTGACCCTGGGCAGGTCACTCTCTCTCAGCCCAAGAGCCAATCAGGCGTGGAAGGAGAGTTCTGGCCCCTCCTTAGGCCTGAAAGCCATCTTGGTGACCTTGGGCCAGCCCCTCTCTCTCAGCCCAGCCCACCTCACAGGGATGTTGTTGTGGAGAAAAGAGGAGGAGGGAGGAATATTAGGTATGTTTGCCGCCTTGAGTTATTTATAAAAATAATAAAGGTGGGATATAAAATAAAATAAAAAATGAAATGAAATGAAATGAAATGAAATAAATACATGATCCAAGGAGACAGGCCATGGGATTACCAGGCTTCCCATCTAGGCACCAAGCAGAGTCTGGCTTGCTAAGGCTAGGAACAAAGAAAAACTGGCTTATGCCATGCTATGCTAGATGTGACAATTTACCACCTAATGCAATTGGAGAGTAATACAGGTAGTCCTCACTTAACAACCAGTCGTTTAGTGATGGTTCGGACATACGACAGCTTATGAACAGTCCTCACATTTACGACCATCACAATGTTGATTGCCATTTTCGACCTTCCCAGCTAGCTTCTAGCAAGCAAAATCAATGGGGAAACTACATGATTTGCTTAACGACCATGTGATTTGCTTAGTGACACCACAAAAGTAAATCTGTAAAATTGGGTCAGATTCGCTTAACGACTGCATCGCTTAGTGACCAAAATTCCAGTCTCAATTGTGGTTAAGTGATGACTACCTGTAATGCAAAACCTCTGTTGCAAATTCTGCATGTCAACTGAAGACCTTCTTTTAAGCAAAGATGCCAAAGAACTGTGTGTGCTTTCCACATTAGTCCTTCCTCTGAGCTGTGGTCCCAACCTTTAGTGAAATTGCTATATCATGCGCTTTCAGGCATTTGCAAATATTGGTTTGGTATTTGAGGATGCCATCCTAGCTCTGGACACAAAGGTTCTTTCTACAACATGAATTATGTTCTTGGATGTTCTTGGCATTCTTTGCATTTCTAAGGCTAATATTGATCTGGGGCCATAAGGAGAGACACTCACTCCATTGTAGCCCTTGCACTTTTAGCTGAAGAAATTTTCCATTTCTTTCCATGACTCTTTTTCCAGAATGAGGATGAACTGGACATCCGAGCAGGTGATATTGTAGCCATAATTGAAGCTGGTGAAGACGGCTGGTGGACTGTAGAACAGAACGGGCAGCAAGGATTTGTGCCTGGCTCCTATTTGGAAAAACTTTGATGGGAGGAAGACTTCTGAGGGCTACATTTTTAATTTTTCCCAGCTAGAAACTTTTAAAAACTCAGTTTTACTCTTTGCATGTGGCAGACAGAGAGACACAATTATACTCTTTACTTTAGGATAGACAACATCCTATCTTTTTTTTTTAAAGGACAACTATCAAATACATCGGGACATCCAAACTTGTACTATTTTTCTCAGCCTAAAAATGTATGACACCAAAGGTTCTGGCTGTTTGTCTACGGGCACATCAAGGCCCCGTCTGCTCCCATCAATGTATTGGCAGAACCCTGACCAGTCTTCCCCAACGGCAATTTCGCAAAACTGCCTGTGTCATTTTCCACATACGCTGATGGAGCATCCTGGCTGGAAACACAGTGGACTTTATAATAAACAACGGAAATGGAAAGTGCATTTTTGAAATGGTGAAATCTTCATTCCAGAAAAGGTGCCTTCACTTTTTTCCTATGGGTGAAATACAGATGGCACATCTAAGACAACCATCCTTTTCCTAGCAAGCACTTTTTGACTCGGGGTGAAGCAGGGGGTGGGGGAACCTGTCCGAAGCGCCACCATCTCAGATTCTCAGCTGTTTGCTGAAAATGCATCTGCAATTGTCCTAGTAGTGCACACACACACACCACCACCATTTGAAGTTTTAGCAGCTGAGAATCTGGCTCCAAATAGCGAGGAGGGAGTTCAGAAAAATAACCACGTGGTCTCCTCCGAAGACCCCTTTCATTGTATTAAATATTTTGTCAGAACATTTTATGATGTTTCAGTTTGAACACACTGGTGGCTGGGGGGTAGTTAACATTCAATTTTACACTATATTTATTATTATTTGCTGCAACCTGTAATGACAGTGACCATCGTCTTCTGTGCCCCCAGAATGTAAGGCTGTCTTGTTCCTGTCTGCCTAGGTGACTGCAGTTCCCAAACGATCACAGCTACTTACGCCTGTCAGAGCCCTTTTCACCACCTCGGCCCCACACATCATCTTTTAGGGTTGCCATCCAATCTCTTTGCAGGGGGATGTTTTTAGATAGCACTTTTGGACGACTGTTTCTTACCAGCATTTATATATTAAATCTCCCCCTCCCCAGTTCAACGCACCGTTAGGTAACTGGCACGCTGTAACCAGGGATCCTTCGCAATACAGATGTTCCAGAGGTAATTCTACTGCAGAATTTCAGAAAGCACCATAGTAAGGAATACCAAGATCCAGTTTTGCTCTTTCCCAGCATAATTTTCTTCCGTTACCCCTCTAGTAACAGAGCTTACGAATGAAGCCTCTTCCTTTACAGTGCCTCAGGAGCTGATTAGGCAATGCGCTCGAACCCATCCCATCTGCGTCACTTAATCTCTCTGCCAAAACAAAGGCGCTGCTAGCCAGAGATCCTTTACAGCCAGGAAGCAGGAACCAGAAAGCTGGGCTGCCGGTTGGGGTTTTGTAACTGATTTGATGGATGGTGGGAAGAGACAAGACCCTGAGTTTGGGGACAGCTGCGTTTGAGCAAGGAATGACTGTGCTGCGGGGAGCTGATGGGCCCCGGGGCTGGACCTCCTGGGAAAGTTGCAACCTTTCACCTCCTCCCCGTTAGCCGCTTTGAAGCAGGAGTCTGGTCACGTGTGCTCAGCGATGTGGGAAAAAACGCTGCCTTTCAACAGAAAAGGGCAGGTGCCTCAGATCTCATTGTCAAAAGCAAGAGGGGCTTGCAAAGGCTAGTGCTAAGCGGGAGCAGCACAGGGAGGCCTCCAGGGCCTTTTCAAGGCAGAAAATACCCTCCATCTCTCTCACAAAGTGTGGGTTTCTCCCTGAAACGGCCCTCCAGGAGTCCTGCAACTCTGGCTGGGCCTAGGGCCTCTTCACCTGCCTATCCTGCAGCGGGAGCCACAGCCGCCGCCGCCTCACGTCTCTATAGGGTTGAAAACTGTGAGTGCGGAAACAGCCACAGAAGGGACGTTGAAAATGGCACGAGTACACCCAGCAGGAACGATTTTCCTGGGCATTTGTGCAGCTTTGAAAGTTGCTGTGCTTTAGCAAAAATGAACTAAGAAAATTTTAAACGGGGGGTTCCAGGATTTTCCGTTGGCAGGGAGCCCCGTCCCACAGCTAGGGCGGGAAAGCCATTCCTCACCCTCTCCTTACCCCAGAGTGTTTCTCAACCATGGCAACTTGAAGACGCGTGGACTTCCAACTCCCAGAATTCCCCAGCCAGCCATGGGAGTTGGGAGTCCAGTGAATTCTGGGAGTTGAAGTCCACACGTCTTCAAGTTGCCACGGTTGAGAAACACTTTAATGGAGCTGGGGAAATAGGCCCCAGCGTTCTCCCTTTTTATGGATGGGATGGAGAACAGGTAAGGCTTCGGGGGGACTGAGACAGCCAACGGACACTGACTTCCACAGAGAAGCTTAGATCAGGTAACAGGGAATTCAGGAGCGTTAATGAGCAAGGATGATCAGCCCCCACAGCACACAGTCTGCTAAACCCCTGTAGGTTATTGTGCAGCACATGAAGAAGAGTGTGGCGCTGGATAAAGTTCAGGTTCTTTCAAGAACGATGGTTAAGAAAGTTAGCCATGGCTTAGTTTTGGGGAGATGTACAGAAGATTTATTTAATCTGGTTTCCTATTTACATTTCACTTTATCACATTCTATTTTGCTACTCTATGATAACAAGTCACTCAGTACAGAAACGGCCCCGTTATAGTAAAAAATGAAAAATTCATCATAGAACGGTAGTGCATACATCACACTCCTGAAAAGCCAGTTTGCATTTTAACACACTGAAGTTCGGAAGGTTTGTTCATTTGGATTTAAGAAGGTCGAGATGTGCTAGTATGATTCTAAAATTTTGATTAGTAGTTATTTTGTAGTGTTCTGGACTTGACTTAAGGGTTTGCTTAAAAAAAAAAAAAAAGACTAAAACACTGGTGAGAGGCAAGCAGCAGCAGAATTAAATTTCGCAAAATTAAAGTAATTGACTTCCCTCACACAACTCTGATTGATAATGCCACCCAGCAAATTTTGAAGGTTCCCCACATAGAAGAATATATCACTGTACCATCTAGCTGTAACTTAGGTCAGCCCTAGCTTTCAAGCCATTTCTTGTTAAAAATAAACGGTTCCAAAAATAGTGTTACTTGGTTGCTACCATGTACAGGTAAGTGGAAAGCTGGCTAAAGACATGGGAGTTGGTGACATGGAGGGGACTGAAGGCCAAGCTTTGCCCATCACTGGTGTCTGCGCTAACTGTCCAAGTTTACAAAAGGGGTCCTTGTGGCCGAGCCGAAGTCAGCGGAACGGCTGCTCCGGGTGGCCCCGCCAAGCTGGCTTCCAAGCAGAGGAAACGGACTTTGAGCTTCGCCTGCTGCTGCTTCTAGGCGTAGGTTCCCCCCGTGATGAGCAGCTCATAGGCAGGATCCCGACTCCTCCTGCAGAGGACAATGCAGGCACAGAGCATGCCCAGCAGCTGGGAGGAGGAAGAGAAGGAAACTGAGTACCGACCAGCATGAGTTATACCAAGAATTGGCTTTCAGTAAGCTGACTGGGGACATGCACAAACAAGAATCCAACCTACTTTGCTTCAGGACACAGGCCCTACCCTTGCTTGTTCTGCAGTGTGGAAATACTTTTTACCCTGCAAAAAAAGCCCCCTTTAAAATAATCCCGGGTTTATTCTGTGTTCTCGCTGAAAAGAGGGTGATGTCTTTTTTTCCCCCCTGCCTGTCTCTGCTCATCCAAGGTTGTTGTGGTTTTTTTGCAATAGCTCATTTCAGAAGTCAGCTCCCCCAGGAATTCTGGCTGAGCTGCTGGATGCTGAAGAGGTGAGGAAAGCTACCAGGGGCCCCCTGTGCAATTCCTGCTTTGGCATTTTGTGGCGATAGTGCGAGAGTTTGCAGCTGTGGCGAATGGGGTTGAGGGTGAGTGATGGACAAGTAAACTTTGGCCCCATCCATGGCAAGACAAACATATTTAGCACAGCCTGGGTAAAACCACAGCTCTCTCGGGCTGAAAAATCCAAAACACAGGACACTTCTTAACGTTCTCTCTGTGGATCTGGGCCCAGAACTGACACTCCAGAAGATACAAAACCTTTTGTCACAACTTTCTCTAACTAAAAGCTCCAATTCCTTGTCGTGCTTTTAAAAAACGTGAATTTCATCTGGGGCCAGTCTGACCCTAAAGGGAACTAATGGCACCCTGGAAGCAGAGGTCAGAATGACAAAAACTAGGGCAAATTCAAATTCTAAATCAATTCAAGGTAACAGCTAATTTACGGTGCTACCGTCCAGTATGGGCTGTTCACAACAGCAGACAGACTTGAGCCAAATTGAATGGGAAGCTACGGGATCTTTAATTTTTTAAAACATCTGGATAGTAGAAGCTCTGTACTTTAAGCAACAAATAACCATTCCCTTTAAAAAGAAGTGACACATTTCCCATAAGAAGGAAGATCTTTCCAGCTCCTAGACCTGTGTGATCATTAACCAGGGGAAGCAGTTAAATGGCAAAGTATTTGAGACCACTTGAGTCAATATGTCCTGACATTTGTGTGCTTTGTGTCCAATATGCTATTTAAACAGACCTTGAGGAAACACATGTGAGCTATTCATTCCAGAAATGACCCCATTTTACATTTTCACAAGGGTGCAATTACATTTTTTTTTGTGCTCAAAAGCTGTAAACGGCAATAAAATATTAAGTGTCACAGGTGGAACTGCCTCAATTATTGCAGCTTTCCAAGGGGCATTTATGTGTCCTAGCAGATACAATTAGAAGAGTTTCATTTTCGTATCAGCAGTAGAAACCAGAGTGTGTGTGCATCTCTGTCGAATCCTACCTGAATAGCGGCAAATGCCAAGGCTGCCCAGATCACGTACATCATGATCTCCTGCAGTTTCTTTACCACCAACACTTTACACCCCTGAAAAACAAACCAGTCCACCAGTTCAGTGCACCATTTCTCAAGCTTATTAATGCTGCATCCCGGAACAGCTACAAGCTCCCGATGCTTTGGTATCCGCACAATGCACATCCCACTGCTGCTCCCCACCTGAATCCTACGGCCACATATACTCTGCTCAAGGGAGTGAAACCTTCGGCTCTTTAGCCTGAATCCGAAGAGCAGAAGCGGAACCACGGCCTTTTAGCAGCTGCTGACAAGATGGGGGATCCAGCCAGCCCCCGTTTCAAAGCAGGTTTCACCCCCTGCAGCCTTTTCTCTTTCTTCTCTCACATCCTCAGAGGATGCTATTAATAGTACTGGCTGATCCAGATTAGGAAAACTGAGATTTTATCGTATTTTTCATATGTATGAGGGCAGTAGTGGTAGCGGTTTCTAACTAACCACAGTAAAGGTAAATAAGAAACAACATACAACGTAAATAACATAAAGCTATGAACACACACAATATAAACCAGTATCAGCAGTAAAATATAATAATCAAGGTAAGACATTTCCTAACACAATAATCAATAGAAAACAAATTTTATACCACTACAGCCATAACACTCACACACACACACACACACGCTATATGAAAGATCGTGTGTTATAGACAATATATTATAAACTAGTGGATCAGCAGGGACAACTGAATGGAAAAACAGCACTGAATGCCACCTCTTATAAAGAGCTTACAAATGTCTGAATTCCCCAAGGTGGGAAGAAATGTATTTTGGAAACTAATTCCCCTAAAAGAATGATGCACATCAGGCCAGTGAGAGGGAATGTCCAAGCCATACACGAATGACCACTTGAGCTCTAATTAAACCACAGGTCCTTAATTAACAGAGCCGCAGGCTAGTGTGGTAGAGTTAACACACTGGATTTAAATGAAGATTTGGACTTGAAGCTGGCGATCTTGCACACACCGTTAGTCTCAATCTAACCCAATGCATAAGCTTTTATGGAGAATCTGGCAAATTAAGAAAAGACAGTAACCTCAGAATAAAGGTCTGTGGGACGAGTTAAGCTTCCTGTGCAGTTGCTGATGGTGGCTTTGCAACAGCTGAGGGGCACGCTGTGGTTTTTCGCTTCTTTGAACCAGGTTGTTGACACCCAGTCTGTGTAGTTGTGGATCCCACAGCAGTGCAGCTGCAACAGAATACATTCAGTGAATCAAGACCAGCTCTTTAAAAGTCACATGATACTTTCAGGCACAAAACTGATCCGAGGGTCAGTACCAAGAGTACCCCAAATGTCCCATTTGAGGGTGAATTTGCTTTAGAAGGGAGAATGTTTTCTAACTATGCAGAATGAGAAATTGAAAACGTGAGAAGAAAAATTTCTTCTGGATTTTTATATACCATCCCCGAGCTTGTCTATATCATTGCGCAATGCACTGAAGGCAGCTGACTTCTAACATCCTGTGTCAAGCGAAACTGGCTCTGCACTATCTGACCTGAAGCACGAACCTTCCGAAGAGATCAGATCCAGATTAGAACTGTCAAAAAGATTTGTCCATGATCTGATGCATGTTGAAAGGCTGTCTGGGAAAAGGCAGTTAGTTCTACTTTCTGTCTCCCTTCCCCTAAAAGTGAGGCTTTCAAGTAGAAGGGGTCTACCATCTAATCATAGGGAACAATTCATCCCCACGGAATGTCTTGAGGAAGGATGACTGCATCCCTTTTATTTTCAATCATCGTCTAAATCTGTCCAAGCCACACAGTATTCTCCCTGTTCAAAATGACTCAGAACGTAACAAAGGCTAGTTTCAAAACACATGCAGTCATCATTGAAAATGTCAGATTTCTTCCCCAGCAGCATTTCTGCAAAGTCTATTTTCACAGATGTTGCCCTTCAATCAGTCTGAGGAATCAGCACATTGCAAGGCATGTTTCATTTTTTCCCCCCTCAGGAGGTCCTTGCCAAAGAGAGCGGCCTCTTCACATACCTTCAAACAAGCCGGTTTTTCCTCAAGGGGAAGGAGAGTGCATATCTAGCCCCCCAGCAATTTTGAAGGATGACTTAAAAATGTATAAAATCAAATTAAACCAGAAATAAGATTAAAAATAAAACATCTTAATATATACATTGTTTAATTAATAAATGAAATGAATCACATGTAAGCGGTAGGTGTGATAGACATTTTCAGTACGGGTAGTCCTTGCTCAGCAACCACAATTGGGACCAGCAACTCCGTCACTAAGCATCGTGATCGCTAAGTGGAAAATCACATGACCGCGGTGGGCTTACAAATTCACTTTCCATTCGGTCATCAGGTGAATCACTATGGTTGTTAAGCAAACATCACATGACTGTGACTTGTGATTTTACTTCCATGTTCTCCATTAGAGGCTTGTCACAAACTGGTTGGGAAGCATGCGGATGGTGATCACACAACCACAGGATGCTGTGATGGTTGTAAATGTGAGGACTGGTTGCCAAGCTGGTTTTTTTACACCATCATAACTTCAAACACTCGTTAAATGAGGCAGTCAGTAAGCAAGGACTACCTGTATCAGCATAATCTGGTTTCCAGCCCAAAAACCTACGTCCAATTCCCACTAAGATTTGGGCCATGCTGCTTCTGATTGCAGTGGAAGAGGGGGTATTTTACGGGATGAAACAACCCTCGACAAATAAAGAGACGTCAGCAAGAACCATCAAGAGAAGAGGTCAGGTTTCCTAAGGACGGCTGGCAAGGGAAGAAAGAGCGCCTCCTTGCACGGGATAGTAGCTTTGTCGTCATTAGAAGGGCCTATCCTGGTGGAAACCAGCTTTTGTACACATGGCACCACAGCCGTGTTTGCACTGGCTCTCACCTGCCTCTGCACATAATCGATTGCACGACTTGCAGCGTCCGGGTTTGTCCCATTGTATGCGTCATACACTTTCTTAATGCTGTGATCAACTTCGGCCTCCACCTGTTAGAACAAACACTGATTAAGACCTCTCTCTGCTGACAGAAGGTTGAACAGAAGCCTGCTAAGCCAGTCTGTCAACCAAACTGACCAAGTGGTGTGCAGAAATGCTTCACAGGTGGTTGGCTCTGTTAAGGCTTCTTGAGTGCCACAGCTTGTCTTCTTAACATTTTCCTGTCAAGTTCTGTTTTCTGTATCCCACAGTTCTAGAGGGACAAATGAGTTGACTGCTGGGGATTTCCTCCTAGTGGGGCTTGCTCACTATCCCTGCTGCTAGATTTCTGAAGCTGGTCAAAATCTTTATGTTCCCAGGCACCCTTAAAAGTAGATTCTTGGGGATCTACTTCAGAGCTTTAACAAACACTTTAAAAGAGGGAAGGAAAATCTATATTTGTAATCCTCATCTAAAACATTCATCCTTTCGGTTTATTACATTACTTCTTATCTCTTTGAAGGTTCTAATTACTTCCAAAGAAGCATGTCACTTTCAGTTTAATCCAGTGTCTTCCTACAACTTTGCTTAACAGAACCACAGCTTGTATCAAACCTTGAATAAAACTAACATAGCTACTTAGGTATCCATTTCAGCACTTCCAAAGAGAGGTGATTACCTTGGCTCTGTAGATATAACCCAGAACCACAACCACCACTTCCGTGACGAAAACCAACAGAAGGATGATCACAAACTGGAAGACAGAAATAAGGTCGTGTTCATTTACAGGAACAACAGAAGAGTAATCTTCAGTCCACAATGAATACATCCACATGATTATTAGTGCCTTAATTCATTAAGGGAGCAAAACCAAAAAGTTAAATTAAGATTCAGGGAAGAATTGTGTGGCAGCCATTCCACAGTAATTCAAGCTGACTTGATCAAAATAAGGGTACATTACAGCCAAATGTTAAGACTTTTTTTTTTTAAACCTGAATGATTCTAATACTTACACAGAATCAGCTGAAGTGTTGCCCTTTCCAATGGGACTAAAAGTGGTGGCTGAATTTCACCCTCCCAAATAAACAGCGAGCTGCTTTAAAGGAGGAACACTTGCTTTATATTAAACGCTTAATGTAACTGACTTCCATCATAAACCTTTATGGAGGATAAAAGGTACAAGTATTCCAGCTGATTTTAGGGAATGAAGCTCAAAGCTTTGAGAATACTGCCACTTCAAGTTCTATACAAGGTTGTTCAGAGTCTTTGGGGGCTGGGCAGCATATAAATTTAACAAATAAGTAAATGTTCCTTTGTCTTGTATTTAGATGGAAGTAGATGCACAATTCACTCCATGCTCCCAACTGGAACTAATTTCATCACTCGTGATTTATATGCAACTCTGCAACTTTACGTTCAATCATTCTCATGAAGCGTGTTGCCATTGCTGTGGCTGAGAAAGAAATGTTTGCAAACGGAAACTCATTGATGCAGCTATCTGTAATGAAAATACACAAAGCAACTGTGCTTCTAGTCAACGGGGATTTCAGAAGAGCTATCAACCAATGGTAAAGTCTAGCTCCTGCCAAATGCAAGTAATCCATGAACCAGATCTTAGGCATGGACATTTTGGCTGTTGGCCCACTCCCTTCAGGTGGGGGACAAAAACAGACTCTCTAGTTCACAGTTTCTCAACCCAGCTGGCTGGGGAATTCTGGGAGTTGAAGTCCACCCGTCTTAAAGTGGCCAAGCTTGAGAAACACTGGTCTAGTTGCACCAGATCCTTCAACTTAAAATGACACAGCAAGAGCAGGCTATAGTAACACCAACTAGGTAGTCAACTATCATATGGATAGGATGGGGGATAAGAAACAGGGACTTATGAGGCTGTATTTAGATACCAGGAGGCCAGCTAAGCTGGCTCACCATGTTCTTAACTGTCAATGGTCTGCCCAATTTCCTCCTGTGTCCTTATTTCTGTGATTTCAACACGAACGAGCCTCTGTCCACAAGCCTCCTTCAGATTGCCAAGCTTCTAAGATTAATTGAAGGTGTTTGTGTATTAATCATCTAAAGGGCTGATAAAAACAACCACGCTCCTTTCTTTGCTGCTAAAGGATTTTTAAAAAGGCGACACCACTTAAAGGCTGTTTTATTATTATTTATCATCGCCAGAAGAACATAAAAGGCTGCCTAACTTGTAGGATGGCAGAACAGCCCAGGACTGCCTGCATTAATCTATAATGGCTCTCTAGCGTTTCAAGCAGAGCTTGTTTTTCCCTCCTAAACTAGAGATGCCTGAATGGAACCTGATATGCCTTGCAGGCAGGCTGATGCTTTACCCATTAATAAGGTTCGGTGTCAAATATAGCATCTGGCTGCTTTTAACCAAGTTACAGTAAGCTGCAGGAGCTGATGCTGCATATTCCAAACATGTCAAGCAAAAATATACCAAGTCAGTTGAGGGTCCTGGAAATATGGCCACGCCCATAAAACAGGACGTTCCTTCCTGATATTAAGCTTACCGTGGCGAGACCACAGCGGCTTTCCCGGATTGTGGCACAGCAGCCAATCAGGCCAATGATGAAGAGGAGGGTCCCCACTGCTATGATGACCACTGCAGGGATAAGCGTATAAACATCTTCGAAGAAGTGGTCGTAGTCATCGTAGGTGATAAAGACGTAGGCTCCCACATAGCACAGGATGCCTGCAGCTGCCTATAAAACAAAGGGTAAGAGAAAGAAGAGCGACGCAGAAGGTGTCCCTTCACAAAGGCTGCCCCTTATTTTGTAAGTTAAAATTTGGGAGAGGGGGATTTGAGGGAGGAGGATTTTTCCGTTATTCCGTGCTTTGTAATTCATGTTCTGCAATTCCATAGTTGCAAGCACAGCCTGCTTAATGTTACAAGCTAATGGTTAAACCTGACGGCAACGATGACCTACCATTTGGATTTGTACAGGAACGCCATTAACAGATACTCCTGCATTTCGTTTTTTTATTCAGTATTAGCGGAAATAAGGACAGACAGGTGTTACCACCCTAACTACTGAGGAGAGTATTTTTGAACCAAGGAAAAACAATGTCAATTGACCCCTTTTTTCTCTCTGTCTTTTACTGCAGCTAGGTCAGGACCAGACTTAAAATTCACATCACTAATTTCAAAGTACGTTCAGAGGGAAACCCCTCTTCTATCCTGGGAAGGCATCAAAAGCACATAGCAACAGTCAAGGAGCAGAAAAGCATAACAAGGCAGGAACATTTCATTTCCCTACACGGTAGAGAAGCTCCATCAACTCAAGATTATGGATTAAATCACGCTGCCTACGTCGCCTAAATCCTTATCAACAGATCAGAAAGAGTGCATAGACTTGTACAAGCTTGCATGCAAGTAGTCCCAGAGCCAGATCTTGAACTAGGTTGGAAAAGACTGTCAGTTAAGCCTTAGAACTGTTGCCAATTACTCTACACCAGGGTTTCTCATCCTCAGCAACTTTAAGATGGGTGGACTTCAACTCCCAGAATTCCCCAGCCAGCTTGTTCTGAGAGTTGAAGTCCACACATCTTAAAGTTGCCAAGGTTGAGAAACCCTGCTCTACACATTCTTAAGATGGAGGAAACAATGCTACAACTTAGGCTGTGTTCACACACGCTATGCCAAAATTTAATCATAGTTTATTGAATAAATCACCACTGACTGGCACAAATACCAAATCAAAAACCACTACAAGCTGTAACAACTAAGTTCACACAACACAACACTGTAAGCCAAACTCAAAAGCCAAGCCAAACGTATGCCTTAGTGTTCTGCGTGAGCCAACTAAGGCACAGAAGTTCCAGACATGTGGTGTCCAAGCAAGGACTCGCAAGATCAAAGATTAATTCAGCAATGATTCATCAGTCATGAATCTGTTGTTGGCGCTTTTAATCCCCCAGTTTATTTATAGTATTGCGACAGTAACATAAATGGAAAGGACTCATTCCCATGAGCACCAATCAGTATAGCCAATGGTTTATGTACAGTGTCAACCAAGAGATGGAATTCAAATTTTTAGTGTGCAACATTTTAATAAGAACTTTCGGAGTTGAGAGCCATCCAAGAAGAGATGGGGAATACTATAATTATTAACTGTTGCCTAGCAATGGAGCATGAAAATAGCTTGTTAATGATATCATCTCCCTCACCATTCAAGATGCTTGTTGGTGAGAAACAAGGATAAAACCCAGAAAGGTTCTTGAGCTTTCTTCTGGTCCCCTCTTTCTTCTGTACTTTAATAACATATCTGGATTTTTTGCTATCACAGAGAAGGTCACGCTTAGATTATTAGGCACTAATTTATTACAAGAAAAATTAATCCTCATCAATTTATTGTATAACATTACATAAATCAATACATATTTAACAAAAATTCTCTTTATAACATCAGCAGCTAAAAAAGACATAGCATCTGTGACTTTGCATTAATACAGTCCTGCAATCAGGAGCATCCCATGCAGGCTTTAATTTGTTTCTAACAATTACCTACATTTACATTTTTCCTGTTTTTATAACTAAGCATCTCCTATTTCTGTGTCTCTGAGCTACTCAGAGAGCGTACTTGACAATTTTTATGGCTTTTCTGATAAACCAATTAAAAAAAATGCTCCCTCAGATGAATTCCTCTGGACATGACCAAAGGCCTAGCCAGATCAGCGTTGGGTTTTCCTTACGGTGGCCTTCCAGAGTCTCTGGAAAGCCGATAACGCAAGACATTCTTCCACTGTCTTTCTCAGCAACCGGCATTCCAAAATACAACATTTTTGATCATCAGGACTGAAAAAGAGGGTAGAAATGATCAACATCAGTTATCAATTACAAATGTATTTACTCTAGAAAGCCCCACTCTGTTAAGGGCTGAGATAAAGTGCCTCCAATGCATGGCAATTGGAGGGGTGGAGCAAAAGAAAAAAGAAAGGTATGCGGAGAGAGGGAGAACCCTAACAATGCTCTTATTCTCTGCTGTTCGCCTTCACGTGGCTTTGTAATCTGAACTGAATCTTCAGCACAAGCAAGTTCCTGGACTGTGCAAAGGCAAGGGAGCACCTTCCAAGATGGTTATGCAATTCAAAACGGCTATGAAAAAGTATCCAGAGAAATGCCTAGGTCAACACGCTTACTGATGCATTTCAAGCAACTATGGCCCATTGTTCCAAATTAAGTGCTCTCCAAAATCACGTTCAAATTACGTTTGGTGAGAACATTAGTAGCAGTTCTCAAGTTTCTATCAAGTAATAATTCATGGGTTCAGAGCCCAATGAAACCTGTCCAGTTCTTTTCATCTGTGCAACTGCAGGCTTTAGTCTCACGGTGAAACTGTAAAAGAGTTAAGCTACATATACTGCACATGTGGCAGTATTAATACGTTTATTTTGCTAGAAAACAGCAACTCAAGTGGCTTGGGTACAGTTTCTACACATGATTCAATTTTTTTACATGCTATATGGAAACTCAGAGAGCCAGTCTGGTGCAGTGGTTAAGGCATCAAGCTAGAAACCGTGAGACCGTGAGTTCTAGTCTCGCCTTGGGCACAAAGCCAGCTGGGTGACCCTGGGCCAGTCACACACTCTCAGCCCTAGGAAGCAGGCAACGGCAAACCACCTCTGAAAAACCTTGCCAACGAAAACTGCAGGGACTTGCCCAGGCAGTCTTTGAGAACCAGACACGATTGAACAGATTAAAAAAAAATGAAAACTTGGTCATGCTGTTAAACATATGTTCAAGTAAAATAAAATAAAACCTTAGGCAGGCTGACTGATGAAAGGCTAGGAGGGAACATGCTCCCTTTATGAAACAAATAGGCCACTCAAATCCATGTGTTAATACAAAGTCCCCTTTTCGGGAGAGATGGGCAGTGATAGAAATTTGAAAAAACACAAAGGGGAGTCCTACTGGATTATACTATCAAGACTGGGGAGCTTTTCCCACAGCAGTCGACCAAGAGACTCAGCTCCCCCAAGAGCAAGGCAGGAAGCAACTGCTCTCTGCTTGGCCACCCCAGCAACTGGAAAGGCAACACCATGTGGGCTCCTGTAACTTACAGCTGCTAACAGACCTATCTGCGCTCAGTTCATCGATCTCCTTTTACAGTCACCACATGTTTCTATCACATTTACAGGACTCTACAGCCAATCCATCATTACTCAAAAGAACAACAAATCGTAAAGACTCCAGCAGCGAAGCTCTGTAAGCCTTGTGGCACTTTAAAGTCTTACAATTTATTATCACACAAGTTTCTGCAGGTCACAGTCCACTTCATTAGATACAAAGGAAGATGAGAAAGAATCTGCATCTTTTCATACATTGTTCCTTTATTTCCTTTTACCACATCTTGGCACAGTGGCTTCAGTAGATCAAGTGATGTGAATCTTTCTGTTTTCAATATTTGCTGATCAACTTCACTAGATATCTCTTAGTTCCATTATTTCCTCCACTTGAAATAAAAGCAGATGAACTGTAATGGCTGAGTGGCTCTAACAGTACTATATTTTCATTCAAAAGGCTAACTCTCATACAGATGTTTTGGCAAGCTATGTGAAATACTAGCAGCAGTAATTGGCTTGAAATGCAACATTTTTTTCATTAACCCTAAACTCATATTGGCTAAGTGATGTCTACCTGCTACTTGGAGCACCTCTGAATTCCCTGGGAATTATACCACATAATTCACTTCAGGAATACTATGATCACAGAAAAATGAATGTAGAAAATTGTCCTGGCCACTTTTTTTCTAGTCCATAAACTATTCTGTGAAGGAAAATCTGTATTCTATGCCATTGTCTCTTTAACTACCCCCACAGAAATGTACCGTTTAGTGGTTTCAGACTGATTTAAGATGGTTTAAAAGTACGTTCTGTTCACTGCCTTATTTTGCATCCCATGGTAGTTTGTCCAAAGTACAACTAGCCTTGTTTTAATATTTTTTAGTATTTAAGCATTTGTTAATGTCATGAAATTTCATCTAGCTTATGTCAATTCTGTCCAAAATTGCCTTCACGTTCCAAAAACAAAAATCAGAACAAATCAGAAGATCACATGCATTTCCACATACATAATTGCTGAGTCTGCAATTACATTTCTGTTTTTGCAAAGCACGCAAATCTTATTCGTAAGATTTATCAAGCAGTCCCAAATTACCCAATCATACAGAATGTATGTTTGGATATTTTATAATATTATCTTAAAACCTCATTACCAGGGATGACTCTTTGAACACATAATTGTGCTGGAAACTGTGTGAATGCTTCTACTTCCTAGAGAACTTGGCCAGAGTGTCAAGCGTGTGTGTTTGGCGGCAAAAGAGAGTGCTATCTAAAGGCTCAACTGCCTTTATCTGAACGCAGTATCTCATCTACAGTTTAAAAATGTGTTTACATACACTGATCACTATTTTAGAACATAGTCCAGATTATGTTGAAAGAGACCTCCCAGTTAAAAAAAATTGTTCAGACTAATCTTACACAAACGTATCATTAGGAATCAGTGTGATGTAGCGGTGATGATGCTGACCTAGAGTTAAGGGGACACAGTTCCAATGTCACCTTTAGTCATGGAAGGTCCTGGCTAACTTTAGACCCATCACTTTCACTCAGCCAAACCTAATTCACAGGGTTCTTGTTACAGGGAAAAAAATGGAGGAAGAAGTGCTCAGTAGGCCACCTTGAGCTCCTGAAGATAAGATGGGATAGAAACCCAACAAAGAAATATAATTAAGAGCCTCATGAACATTAAAGTGAGCAAGCTGCCATCAAAGCTTCTTTTCAGTTCTTTCATAGCATTTCAAAAGTGCAGTCAAAAAACTAGAAGATCCATCAGGTCTTTGACTGATATTTACAGGTATCAAAACAAGAAAAACTTGTTAAAGAGATCTACTGGAAAATCACTCAACATTGAGAAAGTTGGACACTAACAACCTTAAAAAAAAAAGCATTACTCACAGCATAATATTTTTGACTGTATAGTGTTAAAGCACTTTGCCCCTTCTAACGTCTATTTTAAAATAGCTGAGGCAACGAATCTCAAATGACAGGAACTTAAATTCCAACTTAACAGCTCCGAAAGCTTGTACTGTGTAAACCATCATGTTTTGAAACTATATTATTTCATGCAATCAGGCCTTGATGATCCCAAGTTCATAATATGCTGTTCTTCCTCTCTTCTACTATCCAGATTGACTACACTGTTGCTGCAGTAGCATACGTGCGCCATTTTAATATGTGTAATAGCAAATGCAGAAAATTTGGACTGTAACAGCTATATTAAATATCAAGGGAAAAACTGAAATTTGACCATAAAGAACTCATGTAAGCGGCAGATATGGCCATCCTTGAGAAATGTGGGCATTCTGGTCTATGCTGGCCTTTTATTTATCCATTCATATTTCTCTAGCCTGGGATTAACCCCAGAAGTTATTATCTGTTGCTAAGCAACTGCAGCGGGCTTGTTTCCTGGTCTCCAAACTGAGGAAAGATACGCTGAAGCGAAGATGTGAAGCTAGATGGAGGGGCCCAGATGGATTCACAGGAGTGGATCAGCCTCTCTCGCCACCTCCACTAGCATGGTTTACTATTCAGCCTCGCTTATCTGCTCCATATAGAGAGAGTATTCCTTTAAAAGTTAGGAAATAAAAATGATGCAACAGTATGGAAGCACTGCAGTATCTTAGACATAGTGTCTAAGGAGCCGTTTAGGCCATCAAGACCAACCCTCCCCCCCCCCACCACCTCAGGGCTCCAGATGAAGCCCTCCCCAGCTGATGGCTGTCTAGCCTCCACTTGAACATATCCAATGAAGGGAGCCCCAGAATAAAAGACTGAATTGCACAACTGTAACAGCCTTTTGCCCCTGCAAGCCAGCCCTCCCTTCTTTCCAAATCCTTTCATCTCCTCCCATCCCCTTGCCAAACATGCCCACATATCCGGGGGCCAGATTAAAGCCTGGGACAGCTGATCTACTTTAAGGATGAGCTGAATGCAGGGCTCAGCCTTAATAAGGATGACTGCTGCTTTCATCCTAATGGAAATGCTGTGCTTAAAAGCAGACAAAACAGGGATGTCCGTTGAGGGGAGGGTGAGAACACCAAGACCAAGAAAAGAGGGGTTGTCTTTTTGTCCTTGCTCCAGCTCCCAAACCACATCCGAGGCCACAGTTTTGGAGCTCCTCAACCAGCAGATCCTTCGGGGGTACTTCCTGTAATAAATCGAGGTTCACACACCAGCCCCTCCCGACCCCAATCCCATTTTCTGGCTTCTGTGTCCCCCATTCCAGAGACAGCATCCCTTTTTTGGGGGGTCACAAGCCATGCCATAGCCCCTGGGTAAGAATGGGGGCTCCCCCAAGATGCCCATCTTGCCTCCCCAAGGGGGGGGGCTCCCTTTATTTCTTTATGGTGACCACTTGATGCGCCGTAGAGAAGGATTCAAAACAACGACCGAAGGACACAATCAACCCTCCATCGGAGACTTTGGAGGCGAGATCCTGTTTCCAACTGCCTTGGGAAGAGCCGCTTATAACAACAACAACAACAATTTTACTAAATTTTTATGCCGCGGCTCTGGGCAGTTCAGCTCTCTCCCCAAGTGCTGTAAAGCAGGGGGGGGCCTGTATTTCTTTTATTTACTTAAAACATGGGTCCAGCCGCCTTTTTAATTAATTAATTAATTATTATTATTATTAATAATAATAATAATAATAAAGCCAACTCTGGGCGGCTTATAAAACCATGTAAATCCGGCAACGACAAACTCCAGACAGGAAAACCTGGCGCCGCCACCGCACTTCCCGGGGGGGGATCAAAGGGGGGGCTTTGAATAATGGTCTGAGGGGATCAAGGGGGGCATCAAGAAGGCTCAAACCAGGGCCTCTCGGGGGGGCCTCCTCTCTCTCTCCCCCCCTTTAAGGGAGCACCCCGGGCCTCCTTCAGCCCCAATGCCGACCCTGGGCCGGGTCCGCGCGACCGGGCCCCCCTTCCCGGCAGGAAAGAGCGGGGGCGCCCGACGCGTCGCCCCCCGGGAACCCCTGAGGCGCCCCGGCCCGCACCCCGCCGACGGCCGGCAGGAGAAGCGGAGAAAGGGCCCCCGAGGCGGGCGGGGACGGAGAAAAGGCCGCCCCCCGCCGCCTCAGGCGCGGGCTCAGGTGAGGCCTAGCCCCGCAGGGGGCGAGGGAACGACGGCGAGAGGGAAGGGGGCCGCGCGCGAGCTCCCCGGACCGCCTCACCCAGAAAATGAGGTTGAGGAAGACGAGGACGGTCTTGGAGGAGGTGATGCCGCACTGCCCCATGGCCGCCGCTGCCGTCCCGCGGCCTCCCGCCCCGCTCGGGCCGCCTCAGCCGCCTCAGCCGCCGCGAAGCTCCGCCCCTCGGCAGGACCCGGATGGAGGGCGTGGCGGGACTCAAGATGGCCGCCGGCCGCGTCACGTGGCGACGACCCAGATTGCGAGGCGAAGGGCGGCCCGCCGCAAGAGCCGCCCGGCCCACGTGATGCGGAGACGCCCGGCCTGGCCGTGGAGGGCTGGTGGGAATTGTAGTCTGGCGGAAAGGAAGGCTAGGTTGGGGCTACAACGCCCACCTGGAATAGGGTTTATTTTGGGATTTTTTTGCAATTCCCTCGAGGAGTTTTGCAAGGGAAAGGATGCAGGTTGTGCCTGCAGCATTGCTGCGGGGGTGGGGGACAGCGATATTTTTTTATAATCATTTTATAACAGCGTTTTTCAACCTTGGCCACTTTAAGAGGGGTGGACATCAACTCCCAGAATTCCCCAGCCAGCATGCTGGCTGGGGAATTCTGGGAGTTGGAGTCCACCCCTCCTCAAGTGGCCAAGGTTGAAAAAAACTGTTTTATAATAATGGTTTGCCCTACTCCTCTGCAGCCTCTCTGAATGGGGGATGACCACCTCACCCCTCTGCCCCTTTTCAGCAGAAAACACAGCTATTTTCCTTTGGAAAGTGAAAATAAAAGACTTTGCCCACTTGCTGGCCATCCAAACCACAAGTCACAAGAGGACACGGCCAGTTGATTGTCTGTAAGCCAGGCGTATAGACAGTGCAGCCAAGTATAAGATGCCAACTCAGGCATGGAATCTTATGCAGCAAACCCCATTAAGTTCACACATGGGCGAACTTGGCTTGTGACAGCCTGCAGATGCTGGGAATGTAAACTGACTATAGACAGGCACCCCATAGAACACAAATGGCTGCAATCTAAGGCCCCACAAAAATGAAGGAAAATAGGATTTGATTATACATATCATAATGGTGGCAGAACCCCTATGCTGTCATGCCCCAAAGCATGCTTAGTGTTTCACTATTTCTATTCTATAAATGATAGCCTTTTTATTCAAACTGACCCCCCACATCCCCAGGAAGCTTGTAAATGGAATACAGGTAGTCCTCATTTTATGATCATTTAGTGACGGTTCAGACTTACGATGGTGCTGAAAAAAACGACTTACAACTGGTCCTCACACTTATGACCATTGCAGCGTCCCTGTGGTCACGTGATCACAATTTGGGTGCTTGGCAACCAGTTTGCATTTACGACTGTTGCAGCATCCTGTGGTCACATGATCGTCATTTTCGACCTGCCCGGCCGGCTTCTGGCCAGCAAAATCGGTGGGGAACTGTGTGATTCGCTTAATGACCACTGCAAAAAAGGTTGTAAAGTCAGGTAAGATTCACTTAATGACTGCTTTGTATAGTAACCAAAATGTTGGTCTCGAGTGTAGTCTTAAACGAGGACCACCTGTAGCATTCTGTGTCAAAAAAGGGACATGGGCACCAGGTTATATTTATATAGTGGTCCCTAGACTGATGCATATAGATTTGTGATGGTTGCTTGGTGAAACCCTGAAAGGATCTTTCTGTAATGAAAAGGAGAAAGCACAAAGAAAAAAAAATACTCTGCCCTAAGAATGTGAGAGAACTCTCAGCCATCTTACTATTAGAAAGGGGTGCTTGGGGAATGCTAGCTGCAAATTGATCTGTCACCATCACAGGAGGGGATAACTGGGAAAAGAAAAGAAGAATAAATTCCTCTCCCCCCCTCCCCAAATGGGAGGGGGTATTGCATTATATCTGCCAAGGAGAAAATCGGTTCACAGCATTGGATGCCAAGTTTCCCTCAGCTTTGTTTTGTTTTTTTCAAGGGGCTTGACTGTCCCTGAAATATCTCAGAGGGGATAATCCAACTCCTACACTTTGATGGATTATTCCCCGAGCACCAGATGATCTGTTTAAATGCAATGGCGTACTTGTAGGAGAAGAAGCCTGGTAGTGGAGGGGAAGAATGCATTTTTTACAAGCCCAGTCTGCCTAGCCACACAATTAACATTTGTCACAAGGCGGTGAGGCACAACATACCTCAACAGCTCAGATCTGCCGTCTTAAATGCCCTGGGTTGTAAATTGACGAGGTTTTCTTTTTCAGAACTTGTCTAGTAGTAGCTTGAATTCTCTTCTTTGGGATTAAAAACACATCTAAAGTGGAATATGGGAGTAAAGGGGAAAGTAAACCACTCAGCCTATTAGATCTAATCAAGATTCTCCTGATCCATCATCTGATTTCCCGCAGCAGCCGTATAGCTGCATGGAAACAGCCTTCCCTGGCTGGTTAGCCCTGCTAACTGGTGTTCAGGGGTGCATTCCCCTTTGGATTCCCATCTGGCTATTGTAACATGTTTATGTCGAGTTGAGGCAGCTCTCCTACCCTGACGACATCGCTCAAATGTCCAGGGGTTAAACAGAACCCTTGCAACCTTTCTGAAACTGCTCCTGCAGCAAAAGTGAAACCAGTGCCATTCCTAACCCAGCGTGCAAAACCAGTTCGGCAAGTTAGTTGACTGATGGTATCCAAGGCTGCTGAGCCAGCCAGGGGTATCCGCTGCAGCCTACCACCCTCTAAGTAAGTCTAGTTTTACATCTGATTCCCAATCAGCAATGGGAGGTGTAGCTTAATAAGGTTGGAAAATAGTGGGTGGTTCTGGCATTTCCTTCTACCTGTTTCTCTCTTAACAAAGGTCATCTGTCAGAACGATCAAACTGCTTTAGGTTGTGTTCAGATGATGTGGAGTGTTAGTGTGAGCCTTAAGCTACATGGTCCAAGGATCTGAGTAGAAAACAGTGCTCTAATTTCTTGCAATATATCCTTTTCCTTCATCACACAAAGAAGCCAATAGAAGAGATTATCTGTAGGTCAGGGTTGAACTGTGGAGTCCTTGGTGCTCTCTGAGCTTGGCTGTGGGCTTGCAGACATTTCATTAGGTATCATCAACAGTGTGAGTGCATCATCAGTGCGAGTGAGTGTGGGGTTTGCTTCCTGTTTATATACAATAGCCTGCCCTGCCAGTTTTGGTGGGTGCCAGTTTCCTCCCTGTTTATATACAACAACTTGCCCTGCCAGTTTCCTCCTTGGTAGTTCCTTGATTGGGGTATTGTTTTCTGCTTGATTGTCTGTCTGGTGTTAATCCCTGCTTATCTGGGTGCAGGCTGCTGGAGAGGATGCGTTCTGCTCTTTTCGTTTCCTTCTGAACTTTTTTTATTGTCTCTTTTGAAGGGTGTGCAAATATAAAGGATGTAAACACGAAGAAGTTCTACGGGGTGGCTACATAGTCACAAAGCCACCAGAATAATGGGTCTGGGAAGACTTGCACCATCTCTGCTTTTTTCGTTGACTTGCCTGCTGACCCTTGAGAACGTTTACATGAACACTAATTTCTGTCTCCCAATTCCCAAGTCAGACCTGGCTTCTGGTGTCAGCAGAGGCTTTTCCCCATGGTATGCAGATTGCAGAAGCCACGGGGAGGACTACTACAACATCCAAGGATGGAGAATGATCCCGTGGTTGGGAGGTTGCAGCATAACCTAGAGCCATAGGCCTGAATTAGGATCAGTCAATACCGTTATAGTTTCAAGATTCATCCCCCTCTCCCTGATTCAGAGGTGTTTTGTAAAAAGTGCATGGTTGCGTTGCCTTTTTTATCCTTCTCTCTACTTAACATAAGAATGTCTTGGTTGACATGGTGTCCTAAGCTATAATGTGATTTGATTTGTGATGATGTGTAAACCCACCCATGGTTTGGTTATTCAGGAAGCCATAGCTAAAAAAAAAATTCTTTTACCTTGGAGCATGCACCTATCATGCTTTTAGCATCACTACAAGCAGCTTGTGTTAGAAAGACCCATTGTCATGATTAACAAGATAAACGGGGGAAGAAAAGTCAAAAGAAGCTGTTGCCCTCATTTGTGCTCACAGCTTCTGTTTGGGACACACGTCGCTTCACGCAAATTCTGCTTCCAAACTTAATTTATTCACTGGATAATTTTATCGCCAATTTATTTCGGTCTAAACCTCAGGAATCAAATGATTAATAACATGAAGTGGGAGGGGGATATAGCTGATAGTCTGTATTAATTCTAATGGTTTTGAGCAAGTTATTATTGGGATAATCTGATTACAGCCAAGAGGAAGCTGACATTCAATTAAGAGAGGAATGGGATGCACTCTTTTTTCCAGAACGGAGAGGTAGAATTTGAAATATAGTCTGTATGAAGCAGTTCTAGCTTCTTTGTATGGTGTTGCCACTTTCTGACAATAAAAGTTGACAAGTTAAAAAATAAAAATGGGAAAGTGTCCTGTTGGGGAGACTTCCCATTATTTTTAGTTTTAGCTGCTTGACCTACTTCTCTAAGGGAAAAGAATGTTACAAGGTGTGTTTCCTTTGGTTTCAACCCTAGAATCTTACGCTGTCTCGATATTATTTACCATATTACAAGCAAAGCAGAAGCTGCAGCAGATGTATTCTCTGCATGGCTGAAAAATATCTGCCGTGTTACAAAGACTGAATTAAATATGAATAATACATATTTTAAAGAATGGGGGTACTTTCATATACCGTATACCTAACTTGCTAAAAAAAAGTAGAAATCTTTCCATAGGAACATGTCCAAGATTGTAAAACTGTTTGCAGTTTGGTCGGATCTGTCTCAAGTTTCCATCAACGTGTACAGTAATGGGGAGGGAAAGGTGGAGGACTGCAGCTAAAAATATAGAACAAGTATTAAACTTCCCAACAGGGAAATCTAACAAATGCCTATAATTAATGTAACAAAAGAAACAAAGATAAATTGATCAAGTTAACAAGGTAGTAACAGGGAAAATTCTGTTTCTGTTAAACAAAGTGCATACACAATAGGAAAAGAGGAAAAATGTGTTGCGGGGCAAAGAGTTTTCTTTCTGCATCCCCTAGATGGCACCCTATCAATATATTTGGAAAGAACATGAATTTTAAAAGCAAAACAAATCACAGCAGCAGCTATATTTCAATGCAGTTACTTAAACACATAAAAGAAAGCTTGCCTAACTATGTATTGGACTGTGGTTTGAATGACTTGCCTTTTCTTTTCAACAAGAAGAAATGGAAAACTGATTAAAAAAAAATTAATTGGAGATGAAGCTGAGATGATGCTCTCCCCTGAATCAAGATGCATATTATGATCCTTGGCTTAATCACTTGTGACATTAAGCATTTCCTCTCTTGCCTTCCCCAGCATGGTGGTGATATTTATAATAATGATGCAGTGTTTCTCAACCTTGGCAACTTTTAAGATGTGTGGACTTCAACTCCCAGAATTCCCCATTGAGCTAGGGAGCTGGGGGTTCTTACACCTTTTTACTCGAGTAGATAAAATCATGGGTGTCAACAGCTCCACATCATGATTGTTCAGGGGACAGTGTGCCACCGAAGACACCAGTTGATGATGATCAGTGGTGTGGAAAGGGTGGGGCGTTTTGCCACTCATCCAACACACCCCTCATGCGGCTATGGGGGTGGAGAAAAAAAATGGGGCAGAGACAAGAATATTTAGAGAAGCCTTGCTTTGCCTGGGGTGGGGTGGGGGACACATCTCTAGAATTTTTCTTCTTTTGGTAGTTGGAGAGGACCGTCAATCGTCAATTGTCCATCACAATCTCATCTTCGTTCATACAATACGGCTGACCAGGAGGTCTTAGTTTAGCCTTAAAAAGCCGTGGGGTTGCTGCTGTTAAAACTAAGCCCATTTTACCCTCCTCATTGCTGGCTGGGTTTAGTTGATTGCACAACATGCTAAACTCTTAAGTGTATCATGAGATGAGGACGTAAGAGTTCATTTTTGCCTAGATGTTGGACAAGACGGATATTTGGTCTAATGATGGGACATAGTCAACTTGTTAAGAAAGAGCCCCATTAAATAAATGTTGTCTTAGATTGACCAATTCTCCAATTTCCTAACATTTCAAAAACCGAAGTATACACGTCCCATAATTAGTGAGTTAACAGCTTGTGCTTACTTTCTCCTTACTTCAGCGTTGTTTTTCCTCTTCTCTTCACAGAGTAAACACAAGAGCTAAGCTTAAGAACTGACCCAGTGGATCGAAAATGGGGGCAGCCTAGTTCTGTCAAAATGAGAAGAGATGCTGCACTGCTCTGGGGAACAGGGGATGCTTTGTCCTTTAAATCTGATCTGCTTGACTAGCTTCTCATTCCACACATTTTACCATTTCCCAGGGAGGTTTCGTAGCTTGAGATGCCAGTGAGAGCCTCAACTTGGGTCCATTACATTTTGAAGGACCAGACTGAAAGTGGGCAGAGAATTCTTCCCCCCAAATCCTCACCTGTTTGCTCACAATGAAGAGCACCCAAGCACACAAACACCTCCCCGGCAACAATGCTGGGGCTTCCTTCTTCCCACAGTTGGTAGCCAGATGCCTTAAAAAAGCCAAAAGCTTGGAATAAAAATGTGAATGCCTCCTGCTTTGTTCCCAGCAAGTGAGATTTAGTGGCCTACCACCTCCCAACCTGGAAATTCCTTTGTTGCTTTGCATTTATCTCATCCTCTCCCCCTGCCCCCAAAGACACTTTAAAGCCTTCTAACCAAGTGAAGCTGGAAGACCTAAAGGTACTGTGTACTGCATCCCTAATCAATGAGAAAGGATTTAAGAGGCAAATGACTTAAGTCTTTTTTCATTAACTGCAGGGTGTACAATTGCACATTTGTTTTCTGGGTGGGGAAAGATAGGAATAACTAAGCATAATATAGTCGTCGTACTTATACCTGGCCTTTTCTTTGGGAGTTAAAGGCAGCATTGATGGGACTTTCTTATTTCCTCCCCACAGACCCCCAATGAAGTAAGATCATAAGCATAGTTGCAGTTTCACTTAGTGACCATTTCATTTAACGATTTGAGTTGCCAGTCCCAAATGTGGTCACTAAACAAGAACTACCTGTATATGCAAGGTTTTTTTTTTCAGTGAGGGTTCCATCACATAAAGGAAATCTGGGAGATATGAAGAGCAGTTCTTAGTATCTTTTACTGAGGAGTCCTTGGAAGAAGGGTGAGTGGATTTAAATTCCCAGAGGGATTTAAATTCCTTTACATTAAAATAATCAAGAAAATGAAAGGAATGGTATTCCTGGATTTTCAGTGTAATAAAACTGGTTTATTTACATAATGACATGTATGTTACAGAGTACACAGCAAAGTACCACAGCAAGGTGTAACTGCCGCCTGAACACAAAAAAGGTATAAGAGTTATATCAATAAAAATGGATAAATATAAATATGATGAAGCACCAGACAGAGCAATGCAGTGAACTCCAAACACAATTACTTGCTGAGGGGAACAGAGTCTTACCCCACTACCCTTCCTCATCACCTTGAGGCACTGGAAAAGAAATACCATATAAAACTGTATTTGAATAGGAATTTTTGACTTAAAATACTTTATCTTCCCAATAAAAACTGAAACAGATCTTTCCCCATACTGCTCAACATAATTAAATCTTTAAAAAAAACCCACACACAGAGAACCACCTCAGGACAAAACCTTTCTAAGTCTGGATTCAAGTCAACAAATGGTACATTTGAAACAGCATTTTGGAGAGAGACCTTCCGCATCAGTATCAATATGTACCAAGGCTGCAGGTTGGCAGAGCAACCTGCTCTAGAGTAGGCCTTCCCCAGCCTGAGGCCTCCAGCTTTGTTGGGACTGCAGTCCCAGAATTCCCAGCCAGCAGCTCCAACATATCTGAGCACCCGGTTAGGGAAGGTTCAGCTGGATTCTGGAGGTGCCTATTCCAAACTCTTGGAAAGAGAGGTCTACTACATGAATTTTTAAAATTCAAGAAAAGTTATGCATATTCAAATATATAATACACTTAGCATAAAAACAAATTGGATTATGCTTGTAGTTCAGTAGAATTCATTTATAAAAATATAGACGCTCGACAATTTCCTTCCATATTAAAATATATCGAACTTTTCTGGATTAGAGGAATAGTCAAGGAACTGGAAGCCAGCATCAGTGCAGCTAAAGGAAGCACTCTGGAACAAGCTAATTGACAGTTTTTCCTATCTCCATCTGTTCTACCTTGCTTCAGCTTTGTAGCAAACAGCTTTCCAACAAAAAGTTGGATGGGACAGGAAATGCTATGATGGAATTTCTTCTGGAAGTAATAACTTTCAACTAAGCTCCCAGGCATAGGGATGGCAATCCTACAAATAATTAAGTGTAGCTCAAATCACTGAAATCATAGGTTCAGGAGCAACTTAACTTTGTAAAGGATTCACAATGCACTTCTAAGTACATTCATTTTGTGTAACTTGACAAAACAAGGCACCCCCCCAAGCCTTTACCAAACATTAAAATTATGCTACTTTGAAACACCTGGACAGAGGCCATGCTGTTTTGTTCAGCCAGTCCATTTACAGCAGCACTAATCTTACACAGTGAAGTTCCCTTGCGTCATTTACTCTGAATGTGTAAACAAGCTTGCAAAAATGTGTGCTATTATTAAACACACAGTATTTATGGAGTGGAGATTCTAAATGGAAGAGATGCTGCTATCTCCACATTCAGTTCTTTAACTCCGTACTTCCAGGATTACATCTCTGCCTTTACAGGGAAAGTATTTTGGGGGTGCTGGGGTGGTAGAGAGCTGCTAAGCACAGAGCCATTCAGAAACAGTTTTGCTCTTGCACAGCCTGTCTTGAGAACCATTTCTTGATTAGGCTAGGACCGTTTTTCTAAACCTGACATCCTGCTGGCCACGGGTTCTAGGATCTGGCATCAAGTTGGGAAAGGCTGTGCTTGAACAGGGCAACATGTTGGGAGGAATCAAAATCACTACATAATTAATCATTTGAAGCAGATTATAATCCTCATTTAACACATTTCAGGGACAGGACCATTCAAATATTTTTAATACTGAAAAGGTGTTAATGACCCTAAGGTTTCTCCTTCATGCCTCTCCTGAAGATTCAGCTCATCTTAGCTTGACTTAATAGGTGAAATGAGGATGTCTGAAAATACCAGGAAGAAAAATAAAACATCAAACTTAGAAACAATGCATCCAGTGTTTCCATGGCAAAACTGAATTTTGCAAAATAAAAATAAAAATAAAAGTTAGAGAGCTGGAGTGAGATAATATTTTGAAAAACTAAACTGGTCTGAATACCTTAAGATTCCTGATTCTCTTTAATCACATTTTTGACAAGTATTAACAAATGGAATGGCACCAGTTGTGTGTTACAACTGGATAGAATAATGAATATGGAAGTTACTACATGTACAATTCATTTCACAGCTGCCTTTTCCAATAACTGCAGCTTACGTTGATATTGTGCAACTGCTATGAAAGAACAATTCTTTCTGGATTCTGCCACTACAGGCAGCATTTCCTGCATTTCCTTTAATGAGGATGATGATGGTCCCCAAACAGTGCCAGAATAAAACTGCCATTTTTCTGAACTTAGTTGCTCTGCACATTTTAGGTTTTGCATAAGTTAGATAAACGGTCAATCCTTCTTAACAGCATTAGCAACTAGACTTGCAAGTGATCTACATGAACAGTTTGTCTTCTCCACTGGTTGTAATCTGAAAAAGATAAGCATTTCCCCAGTTTTATGTTGGCTAGACAATTTTAAAACCAAGTCTTGTTTTATTCTATAGAAGTTGCAGATTTGGAAAATGCCTGTTACCATTTCATTTTCATTTTCAATAATTTCAATAGAACTCTTAAATTTGCATAACCAAATAATGCTCTTTTGGTTAGATTGTCAGTTTCATGCACAGCATGTAATTCTATTTCTTTTATCTTTTTTTTTAATGTAGGGAATATTATTAAATTGGTAGCTGGCACTGGGCAATTCCCACCACAGAATTCTCCTCTTAATAGCTTTCAGTCTGTGATGAGGCAATGTTCTTAGCACACTTAATTACGGATTCAGGTTGCCACCCCAGAAAAGATTAATTACAGTAAATGTTCCAAGAACTATATATTCAAATCTCTTAACGTAAGTGAATTTCACAGAGAATTTTTGTTTGCCATTAGGAAAATTGCAGATATTGTGCTAACATAAATTTAGCAGCAGCTTTCCAAAAAATATATTTACAATTTGTAAATATATCTATATAAGAAAAATACCTATCTACAGTCAGTATGGCTATTTGAAAATTACAATCCTTTGAACTCAATTAACACGTGTATTTAAAATACAGTAAAAGTATGTTTATATTTTTAAGGTGTTAATATTTCATGATTGCAGCAGCTTTATTATAAAGACAAGGAAGAATTTCATTTTGTTCAGAAATTATACTGCAACATTTTGTATCAGTTCATTATCCATCTATCTGTTTGGATTGGTTAATCTCTTAAA
Source organism: Candoia aspera (assembly GCF_035149785.1). NCBI lineage: Eukaryota > Metazoa > Chordata > Lepidosauria > Squamata > Candoiidae > Candoia > Candoia aspera. The sequence goes on along the minus strand of NC_086165.1, from coordinate 4,628,990 downwards.
TGGCAGAATATCTATACAGGTAGTCCTCACAATTAGGACTGGAATTTTGGTTGCTAAGTGATGTGGTCATTAAGCAAATCCAACCCAATTTCATGACCATTTTTGTGGTGGTCATTTAAGCAAATCACATGGTCATTAAGCAAATCACACAGTTCCCCATTGTAGTAGTATACTTTATTGATTAGTCAATTGACCACATCAAAGCACGGCATCAGCCACAAAGGTTCCCCATTGGTTTTGCTTGCTGGAAGCCAGCTGGTAAGGTTGAAAATGGTGATCATGTGACCATGGGATGCTGTGATGGTCATTAAATGTGAACTGGTTGCCAAGTGCCCGAATCGCAATCACGTGACTGCAGGGACAACATGATGGTGCAAGGACCAATTGCAAGTTGGGTTTTTGTGCCGTCATAAGTCTGAACCATTGCTAAACAAATGGTTGTTAAGTGAGGGCTACCTGTATGAGAATTGGGCTTCAACAGGATTGTTTACAAAAGTAGTCCCAGGGTCTACCAAACCTGGAAGCTTTGGCTAGATTGCATCTCTATGTATCCCTCTGCCCCTCCCTCCCTCCCTCCCTCCCTCCCTCCCTCCCTCCCTCCCTCTCTCTCACAAACACAAATATTCACTGATACAGAGCAAGCACATTATTATCCTTCATAATCAAAGTTCAGCTAGTACTATATAAAAAGGAGATGCCAGTGAGCACACACCTCTGCTTGAATGGAGTGCACAATGCTAATACTGGTTGAAATCTGTTCTATATGCTGAAAGATAACCTATGCATTTTGGAAGCTGCTGCATAAAATATGCATGGCCATCTTAAAACATTCAATAGTCTATTTTACAGGTTATATCAACATGAGAGTGACAGAATGCAATTCTCTTACACACAAAAATATGTAAGGTGGCCTAATGGAATATAGCCTACCATGGTGGTAAGTAGTCCAGATGTTGCATTAACATGCTGGTTAAATGAACATTTTTGTACATGCAGAGATCAATTAAAAGCATACAAAAAAATCAGAGAAAAAGCCCAGTGTGAAGAGCAGGCAGCAAGCTGTGAGGAAAGTACACCCACAAAGGTGTGTACAGTCACTCTTCACTGCTTCAAGCAGGACCACAATTCATGTTTAGGCCAGGCTCTCTCAAACAGTTCTGTAGCGCACTGATAGCAAATGCTTGTTTCAGTGGCCAATTGAACAACAACTACATCTCATATTCTGGGGGTCAGTGTGTTTGGCTCTTTGTATGCAAACAATTTTTGTACTTTTGTTTTAAAGCAATAAAGTATTCACATGTGTTATCCTGAATTCTCTTCAATCTTTCTCCAATTGTCTATGGATATGGAAGCAGAAAGATTTAAGAAGCCACCACATATCCTATGCTGGGTTCTGTTTCCCTCAAGTGAGGGGGCCATGTTCTACTCAAAGAGCATAGAACCAGATTTAGTGATTTAGTTTCTGCAGATTATTTTTTTAATTTCTGGTCCAAACCTGCATATCCTGTTCAAAGTGGCTATTTGTCTCAAAGGCTGAAGTAAACATGTTAGTCACAGTTTAACAATAAAGAAAAGAAACACCAATCCATAGAAAGAGCACACAACTTTGTGCATCTATGTGCCTTGTAAGAAAAGAAAGGGAAGGCAGTTCTGACATATGGTTACATCTGCTATGTAACGTAAACATAAACAGTTTTTCATATAATATATCCAAAAATTGCACATATATCCAGAAGAGAAGCACAGGCTCAACACAAGAGCTATCTATGTTCCAACGAACATCCCCAGATTTGGGAATTCAACACTGGTCAGCAGCTCCACCATTTCAGAGCTAATCAAACAATTCTAACCAATACTGAGCAGACAGATCAGATACAGTGGGCTATACCCCTCTGCAGGAAAAGGCCAGTGTGAAGGGTCAAGGAAGCCAGAAGAGAGGTCCAAAGGCCAAACACACCTTCAGGCAGTTAGATTTGTCTATTAAAGTCACCTCTGCATGCAGAAACACCTCTGCATGCAGAGAGTCAATAAGAGTCATTGATATCTCTACAGTTTTGGAATATCAGAAGTAATGACTTAAAGATCCTGATGGCAGCTATGAGGTCAGTTCTACAAAGCAGCTGTAATAGGACACAATTTGTGTCTGCCCAAACCAATTGCTCTCAGAGAACTCACACAGTGTATTTTGCTCCTGTGACCACCGCCTCCCCAGAACCATGCCTGTAGAAAACCTATCTCCAGCTGCGCAGCTTATTTTCCACACCAAGCTAAGCTTTGAGAAACTTCTGCAGCTGCCAGCCTAGCTGCCTTTCGCTTTGCTTTGCAAAATGGCACACAGCGCAATACTGCATACTTAAAAAAAACCCCAACCAACCTTTGGTTTAATATATATCAACTGGATAAGAACACAGGGACAGCTGTTTTTAATACATGTTGGCTTCAGTTGCCCTTAGGTTCTTACGTTGCATGTGGTTAGCAATATTATAAATAACACTTCACCAATAATCTTTACTGATCCTGCACACTGAAAAAAAAAAAAGTAAGTGCCTTTTGCTTCAGTTGGCAATATATTGAGGTGATGACCAAATCTGACAAATCAGATAAAAAATGTCAAAATAAAGGAAAAATACATTTTCAAAGAGAACTTGGGGAAAGGGCCGGGCCGGGGGTTAAATCTGGCTAGGAAAATGGACAGTGGGAAAGGCACCCCTACCCTACCACTGCTCAACCCTACAACCTTTCTAAGCTATTTTCTGGGGGGAAAAAAAAGATAAAGAATTGTTTATTCAGGACCTGGGCGAGTACCACTAATCACTGCTCTCTCTCATACATCAAATGCAGCCAAGAACACCATCTCCCTAAGAGAATCCTGTAAAAGCTATCAAGGAAATGTGACTAGTAAGCTGGAGTCATGGATAAAAACAGGGATAGGCTGACAAAGTTCATGAGGTCAGGAGGTCATCTTTTTTAGGTTCTGGTGCTCATTTAGGACTGACTCATTTCTGTTTGCAATCATTACAGTAACTGTTTCAAAACAGGCATGTCAGAAATAATGGCTTCCTTATTAAATTTTCACCTGCCTTGCCCAGTCACACCGGTGTGATGGTTTTCAGACCTCTCCCACGCATGCAAGACTGGAAATGGAACTTCCTGTTGAAATCTGTTTGCTCAGTGCTGGCGATCTCAAGGCCTAGATAAGAACGTTAACCCAGCACGAAACTTGTGCCAAAGAAAGGATTTGGGCGTATCCAAGTGGAGCAGCCGCTCTTACACAACTAATGCTGCCGCATAATTCTCACTATGCGACCGAGTGAGTCCACAGTGGCAAAAGCGAGATACTGACAACAAAGCCAGTCTTCAAGGCTGATCTGACATTCCTTGTCCAAAGACTTTTCAGCAAATTTAATCATCAACAGGGTCCGTTTGACGTCCAGCCAGTTTTGGAGCACAGTCTCTCTTTGTGAAGGTTTAGCAGAGGCCGCGAGAGTCTGAAACAAATCCTCCCGGGGACCCCAAAGCAAGCACTGAAGGATGCCCTTGGCCTCGGATATGAGGATCCTTTCCGATGGGTTCGGGTTTAGCAGGCAAGCAGCCAGCTGCTGCAGCCCCCAGGAATACGGTGACCGGCAAGGGATGTGGGGAAGGTCAGCCCGCGTGTATTCCTTCTCTTTCAGCTCTGGATTCTCATCAAAGGGGTTGGGCAGGTGCAGCATTTCATAAATGAGGATGCCAGTCTGGAACTCGTCACATTTCTTATACTGGGTGGCGGTGATGATTTCTGGGGCGAGGCGAGACTGGTCTTTCAGAATCTCTGGATCCACTGTATGACTCTTTTGCTTGGCTTGAGAGAAGTTGCTCACTACCAGCCGGGCGGGGCAAGCGGTGCTGGGGTTGAGCTCAACAGGCCCATGGTTCAGAAGGCTTCTGCCAGGCCTGCAGTCTACCAGCAGAAGATTCTCCAGACGCAGATCACAGTGGGTGATGTGATAGGGTTTCAGGTGCTCTAGGCCAGAGCACAACTGTAAGAGTAGTAGGCACACTTGTCTCTCATACAAATCTGGGCAGCTAGAATGGTGATCTGAAGAGTTTTGCACAAAATCTGCCACTGATAAGTGGGGAACTTCCCGGGTAATAACAACAACTCTGCTGCGCTGCTTACTGATGGCTGTTTGCAGACCTGGCCTGTCCTTCTGTGAAACTTCCACAGTATAGAGACTCTCTTCATTCTTCTGCTCAACATCTTCCTCTTCATCAGGTGAACTGGGATCCTCCCACGGAAGGAGACGAACAGGTACATCTGCTAGGAAGTGGCCACAATCTTGCTGTATGTTAAAATGAATAGCCAAGCTCTGGCGAATGGCCAAACTGTGGTAATACTGTTGGGATTCTTTAGCTTTGCTCTTACAAATCTGGAAAAAAGGATAAAAAAACAGGTTTGAAATAAGATAATGAAAAGCTGTTATTTGAAATCTCTTCCACCTATTCCTCCTTACAAATAAAAGAAGTGTAGCTACTGAAAAATGATCCATAAAGGATCATTTTGAAGGTGCATGAGCAGAAAGGAGACCAAATTCAGAAAGAAGTAATATTTTCCTGAGGCTGATGGTATTAAGGCACTCATCTCCTTTATCTGCTGGTATCTATTCCCCCCCCCCGCCTTTAAAGTTCAGAGGGGTAAGATGGAAAGATCAAAAGCCAAGTCTCCTCCCAATTGAACTTGACTCCTGGAAACTTCATGGACATGCCACACAGTTTTCTTGTAAACATGGAGCTAAAAAGCAAAACAAAACAAAAACAGTAAAGCGAAGGAGCACCCATCTAGTTGCCAAAATTGTCTAGTGGAAGAACTAGGGAGAAGTCAAGAAAATAAGAAGTGGAACACAGTGAATTCAAAAAAGAAAGCACAGTAGGCTCTGGCCTCTTTTCTAACTAGTATTTTGGGATGCAAGTAGGTGAATGTCTCAACTGACTGTGCCCAACTTTTCTTGAAGGGAAAAATATGTATGTGTTCTACGGCATACATAAATCTCTTGACCTCATAGATTCCTTTAGCCAACTGTGGATATTTTTAACTTGGGAAGGAGATGCGAGTTATGGACCTACAGAGGGTAGTTCTTGAGTATATAAAATGGATAATTTTATTACCTGCTTTCAGAACAAGCTTGTCAAACAATTTTATATTACAGGTATATCTACTGGAATCTACAGAAGGAAATTGGCACTTTAATACAGAGAAGGACTTGCAAGCCCTGTTTGTTTTTTTGGACTGGCGCATCGCCTTGAAGCAGACTGCTCTGGCGATAAGACGACGGCTCTGCAATATGATGCTGCTTGGTAGAAGCTTAGCACTTAATTCATTTTTTCTTTATCCTTCTTTGTGTGTACCTTTATTTGCAACCGGTTTTAGCAAAATTCATATAAAATTGCAACAATCAATATCCATATTTTTTTTCTTTATGCTTTATTAGATCAGATTATGATCTAATAAGGGTGAATTAGCTGGTACAGTTATATAAGCAAATACTTAAAATACTATAGAGAAGTTGCTGCAATAGCATTATGTATCTTTTCATGTGACCTTGGGCAAATCTATTTCCGTTTCTAAGACAAATCAATGGTTATGGTACAGGATCGGTAATAACTTTCATCAAAGGAAAATATGGGTAGGACCATGGCATGTCCCTGAACCTGGGACTGCACACTATAAAATTCTGGAGACACCCCCACCTCCCTTTGATAGCAACACATTTTTGATAGTTTATTCTGGAGTGATCATGGTGGAAATGATTGGTTTACAATGTAACCTGGAGACAGGCCCCATGGCTAGCTAATTCTTTGTTAGCTGAAGTAATTTTGAGGTTCAGTTACCCTTGATATTACCGTATTTCTTGGATTCCATGCCAATGTAGCTTTTGGCTTGTACGTGGTTCTACAACCACTGCTGCATTTTCATTGAACTGATTTATTTCAAAGGTTTTTTCTTTCCAGAAAAATAAGTGTTTTCATTTACTACCTAATCCCCCATTAATGAAATCTACATAATTAGATATAGTCTTTAGAATTTTCAGATCCAAAACTTGTATTTAGTAGCTATTCTCGGTATGCGTCCCATTTTTCTCAGTCTTCTCTTGGGCTGGACATTTTTTACAGTCTGTGAAGGGCTACAACTCTGAGTGCTAATGTAAACCCGCGATCAATTAAAATCCTCCACATCATGGTGCATATTCCCTCCTTCCTACCCGTTTTTCCCCTAATAATTTGCAAAGAGCCTGTAACATGTCATTTATAATAATGTCCAGTATATCTTTCTAAACCTTGAAGAAAATAGCACTGTTTAGAATTCTGTATATTAGAATTTTAAAGTATTCTAACTTCCATCTGTAAAGTGAGAGAGAACAATCTATCATGTTATTTTGCTTACTGATGAAATGACATGCTCTGTTTCATTTACAGAACACAAACTGTGACTTGTTCATAAATTACTGTAGCCCTTTCATTTTAAGAAAGCAATGCATATTTTGTAGAAAGCAAATAGTGCTGTGTATGTAAAGTTCAGATCTGTTTTCTTTTAAGTAAAAAGAAAATATCTCTTTAAAAATAAATTGATAATAGAAATAAACAAAGCAGCTAGGAAGTCAATGTCAAATGATTCATATTAAAAAAGAAGGAACACATTTTTGAAGGCTTACTGGAAGACATTCTCCTAGGAACATCCTGGAAACATACAGAATGTCAAGTATAAAAAGGGTTTTACTGCATGAACTTAAAATTGCCACTCTAAGCCGATGTATATAGAAACAGGATGCTAACAAAAGGGGTTGAACCTAACCAGCAGACTGGCTCTTACTGGACCATCTTCATTACCTTGACTGCGTAATTGTTGAGTGAATCTTTTGCATAGGAAGCAGGGTAGTATACAGCATCACCTGCCTCACAGCATGGCTTGTCACTGGTTAATCTGAAGTCCGACCAACTGTCTACCCCAAATCGAAGTTGATCTTTCTGTCCAGCCATAAAAAGGTCTTCACACTTGACAGACAGTTTCTTCAGTGAATCTGTGTGAAGGCTTCTAATCTTGCTCACTACTTCTTCTCTGTTTTCAATTCCTCTATAAAGTGCTTGCCGCTGTGGCTTCTGGGCAGCTTTACTGTGCTCACTGTGGGTCACGGGCCTAACTGACAGAGACTCCATGCTGCTGGAATAGCTCTTCTTAATACTGACAGCAGCGAGGTTGGAAAAGCTGTTGGCAGATGAAACCGCCAGCCCTTTTTCTGGAGGTCTGCCCCAAGAGCCTCCCGATTCATTGTCCACTGCCTTGAATTCAGCGCTGACTGAAGAGCAGGCGCTGCTTCCTTCCCAGTTCGTATCGATGTCATAGGTAGGGTTAGCCATCACACGAAGGCTACTTTCAACAGCCTGCCTCTGGAGGCCTTTCGGAAGTGGTTCTGTGTGGGCTCTCAAAACAGTTTTCTTCGGCAGCGGAGGTGGGGATGGGTGTAAGATGGTAGATGTTTCTGGATCAGATATTCCCCCAAATGCAATGGCATCCTCCAAAGCTCCCTTGAGTGGCCGTGGCTGCTTTGGAGGCATCATGGCTGCTCTGGATTGCCCTGCACAGTAATAAGAAGGTGTTTTTGTGACTCAATAGTGTGCACAGGCACAGTATATATATCAGCATTTCATAGTAAGTAGCTGGTCGGGAAGTAAGTGACCTTTTTATAACAAACTTCTATGTTTTCCACCAAATGGAGAAAATCAAATGAGGTTGCAATTATTACCATGTGCTATTAAGTATTATTAATGCTTTGAAGACATAAGCATATTTGCTTCACATAGAACATAGCTAAAATGTAGGATATAAGTTATAAATGTCAACTGCCTCTCCTAGCTGTATTCAGCTACCCATCAGATGCCCCATGACACTCTAATATTTGGAACTGAAGGAATCCTGTAACACTGTTACCAAGTGAGTATCACATATCTCTACAATTTTGCCTCTTTCTAAAAATATGTATGTACTGCATTAAAAGGAAGAACCGTGGTCTTCACCCAGGATAATGCAGACTTTTCCCTTTACGCCTCACCCACAGGTATACTCTCAATTCAGCTGAAACTCTTTCCCTGACCTCATTGGCTTATGTGCTAGGCTTTCCCCCCTATACATTCCTTTCATGCCTTGAAAATCTGCCTTCCCCAAAGCAATTTTTTTGGGCAAGCCCCATCTTTTCAGTACTGACATTATTTTGAAGAATGTATTTTGCTGAACAGAGATTAACTGAAAGAAAGCCGTTTGCCTTGCTGACTGGGGATTCTAGAAGTTGCAATCCCGCAAAGCTGGTTTAGCAAATCACTTCTCAAACTAAAGCATGATACTCCACACAACCTAATTACTGCCACAATTATGTTTGCTTATACTGCATGCACTGTCCTTTTACAGAACACCAAAAGAATATCCCTGTTCCAGGAAGTTTACTACCAAAAGTTCAACACGGGAAGCAAGAAAGGAAGTAGAAGAACTGGATAATGAACAGTGGAATGTGCAATTATTTCAGTTACACCTGTTTTGCTATAACAGGGCAGGAGAATGAAGCATCCGTGGCTATAAAAGGGTTTAGTGACAAACTGGAAGATCTTGTGAAGAAGCAACACACTTACTTTGTGCTTTTAATTTAATTTTCTGTGGCTGTTTTATTGCTATACTGTATAACTGTTGTGAGCTGCCAGGAGTCATGAGTTGTGGGTGTATATAATCAAGTAGCCTGTGATTAATCTAATTTAGGCCAAGTGTTGTGTATGAACACAGCCAATAACCAAGCCACAATTTGTATTTTGCACAGCCACCAAATACTTACCTAAGTTACTATAGGTAACACTACAAACACTCCCATCAGAGGAGTCAGACATTGCTTCTCTCTCATCTTTCACCTGTAACATTTCTGGAGTGTGGAATGCAGCACTGCCAACGTCCTGCTTTTCAAACGTGGAAGTTGGAATTGAAGGGGACACATTTTCCACAGGTTTCTCTTTCTCATCAGGCACTTGGCTAAAATGAAAGCAAGATATAATTCACCAGTCTGGCAAGTATCAGTTATCTTCAATGAACTGTGTCAAAGGAAAAAAAACACACGCACACAGAATTTCTAGAATGCTTTAAAAGAATACATAAGGCAAGCATCCTAAACTGTGCAAACAGTAACAATAATTGTTATAGTTATTTATAATATCACACTTAAAAACTTAGTATGGAACAGAGACAAAGGAGTATCAATTAAATTAGAAGAGTTAAAGTGCCTTACATAAGTTAAACAGGACTTACAATAAAGAATATAGACCCCATCACTGAACACAACTGATCAGAGTTCCAGATTCCAGTTGAACATATTGCAGTATTAGAAATCAGTACTTAGTACCTCTCCAGATTCAGCCCAACACAGTAGCATTATAAAACATACACACATATCCATTACTACATTCATGGAATTTTATAATGCTGACATAAAGGTCATCCATGGAAGTTAGTACTGATAAAAAGGTGAAGTTAAAAAAAGAATCATCTAATTGTCAGTATTGATATTTTATTAACATGCAGCAGAACAGTGCAAACATAACAAATAACGCAAACAAGTGAAACCATTAAAAGGTTAGCCCAAGTAATTTTGCACACCAAAAAAATAAAAACTGAGAAGTTGTAAATTCACTTTGGGAACTGAAGGTGTGGAAAATGCTTTCTGCTTAACAAACCTTGCTCCTTGCTCTCATTAACTCTCCTACAGTTGCTCCACTCAAAACAACCCCTTCTAATAGTTGCTTAATTTGAAGTAAGAATTCCTGTTATGGAATAGTATCTCTACAAATTCGTACTGATTGATAAATACAGAACAGACTCATTTCCAATTCCCATATATGTGAATCTCTTTCATCTACTCCTTTTGAGAAATGTGCTACCAAAGTAAATTCATCAACTGAGAAGGTAAACAAAAAGGAGGAACTCACCCACTATACTCACTCACACAGTTCCCCATTAAAGGAAATTCTCTCAGAGCCTTCTTGAGCCTTTTAATCATGTCTCGAAACTCTGGTGAAGCATTTATTCCACTGGGGTCTGGTGAGCTATAAGTCGTGCAAAGCAGTGAGCAACAGAGACTGAAGTCTGCACAGAATGATATCACCTACTGCACCTTGATGTTTACCTTCAGGGGTAGGTCTGAGGAATGTGCCAAAACACCTTAGAAACCCTAGCATAAGCAAAGTGAAAGCTTGCTTTCTTAACCCTTTCCTTACTATAGAATACCGGACACACCTTACATATTTTTATTTTTCATTTGGAAAATGTTTGAAAAGATGAAGATGAATTCACTTTAAAATTATGGCAATTTGCCTATTTTAGAATTGGACCAATAAAGGAGCTGGGTTAATGAAAGAAACAAACATAATACTTTAACTGCTCACAGCTATTAAAAAAACAAAACAAAACAAAGGAGAGGTTCTGAGAAAGCAGCCGTATGACTAGTATGCAATTACTCAACTCCTATTGCACAACAGGAGAGAATTCTCTCATTTCCAATAAAACAAATTAAAGCAGGGAAAAATTTCCAAATATTTCTTAAGTTTCAGAATCCTTCTGAAGGAAGAAAATGAAAAAAGGAAAACCTAGAACATATTAAGCTGTTCTTTTCTTCTGCAGTGCAGCTACACAAAGAAAACTGAAGGAAAGCCATGTTTGCATCAAGACTTTCTACTGTAGTGTGTTCTACTCCGCTTCAAAGACCAGCAATTGCCCATCATGTGCAGGCCAAACAAATCTTTCTACTAAATCAATTGTAAACATTTTACTGTTTAGGTGCATATGGGCAGAACTGGGAAGCACATGCAAAGTGATTGTATTTTTTAGCTTCTATTGGTAAGAATATGTAACAGTTATCTTTCTCAACAATTCAGAAAATAAATAAATTGAGCTTTAATAAGTAGCTTTAACAAAAGAAACATTATGCATGGTTCTTGTTAAAACAACACAGCCAAGTCAACATCAAGCCTCAAAGTGACAAAACAATTACTTCCCAAACTGGATGTTCTGAAGTTAAAAGCCACTGGATGGAATGGGCAGAATGTCAATCTTCCACATTCCTGTTTAGCCACAAAGGTCCGGGTGCAACTGGGCCAGTCACCATCTCTCATCTTCACTTGGCTTGAAATGTGTTTATGAAGAGTGTGTGAGAATGCCCACAAATGCCATCTTAGCTCCTCATACCAAAGACAGAATAAAAAGCATTATTTTAGTTTTTATACCTGGGTGCTACAAAGGCTTGTACATTATAGAACAGAAAAATTATTTCTGAAATTACAAATTTTTGAGGTGCTTAACATAGTGGTTGGGGAAAGATATGGAGTTGCTTAGCTGATTTAACAAGTAAATTGGCTGTTTGGGTATCAGCAGGGCTAATGGCTGGTCATGGAAGGGAGCTAGGAAACTGAACACAAACTGAAGTCAAGGGCTGTAAAAAACAAGACACTTGTTTTCACCCTAATCATTGCTGGATGCAGAGGCAACAGAGAATAGTGTTGGTTTCATGCAAAGCACTGTTAGCATGTTGTGGGATTTTCAGTGAAGCAACATCTGTTATATGGAAGGTACAATTAAGAATATTTGGGTAGTTATATACTCATTTGGACCTAAGCCTTTATTCAGCTTTTGGAATAAAATCAAAACTACTAGTTGCAGCTTGTGTTTGCATCAGCATTTCTAAAATGAAGTTGAATCTCATTCAAACTTCTGGGTACTACACAAGATTTGCTGCAGAGTGTCTTTTTTTAGCAGCAGCAATTCTTCAGAAAGGGAAGAAATGGAATGAAAGAGAAAGTAGCAAGAACTAAGGAAAGGATGAATGGTTCTCCATTTCTAACTACAAAATATTTTGAAATATTCCAGAATACAGAATCTTCTGGAATTAAAAAAAATGCTTCCAGTTTTGATAAGGAAGTTGGAGGGCAGAACTCAATTGTTATTTTATACAATTTGCAAAAATATTTACTGCTCCATCAAGATGGATACCCACCCAGAAAAAACTAACCAAACCAAACCAAACCAAACCAAACCAAACCAAACCAAACCAAACCAAACCAAACCAAACCAAACCAAACCAAACCGACTAAATAAATAAATAGCTCAGCCTCAAGATTTTATTGGTTCCACAAACATGCAGCAGAGCATATATATAGAGACATTTTATCCCTTCTTTGACATAACCTCATATGTCCATCATATATATTCAGTGATTTGATCACCAAATTGATAAAGAGTCTTTCTTAGACTCATATTTGAAATTTGCCACCACAAATCTTTTTTAGGATCTCAAAGAATAGAATAGTTCAAACAATTCCTGAGTCTTGAAGCTACAGGATAGCTTTTGGGAAACTGCAAAGAGTAACTTTTAGGACAAAATATACCAATGTATCACAGTGTATCAATATCATCTGCTTCAGGGAAATATGAAAATCTTTCAGAGGTCTAAAAGCTTTCTCCTCCTCAACGAGAGGAGAAGAAAGGTATCAATAGAAAGCTGAGAGACTAGATGGTCACAGAGAATTAAAATCACACCGCCTTCTCAGGAACAGCACAAGAGTAAGCGTCTTGATGCAAATCTAAGTGCCAGTAAAGGAATAGCAAGATTCTTTATTTCAGACCCCATCTGAAAACGCTATGCTCCAAATGATATGGCATGGCAGATTTCAAGAAGTTGAATGTATTAAACTCACACACACAACAGGGTAAGTACTAAGTACAAAAAACTGAAAGGTTCAGAAGTTGGAAAAGTCATGTTTATCTCTGTGGTGGCATTAGGCACAGCAACTAAAGAAATAGGGCTCAAGCAGCAGCAGCAGCAGGAGTTTCTTTACATCCCCTCTAATGCAGAGACACTTCTAGGTAGTGACTGACTGACTATGTGCCATCAAGTTGTTTTCAACTCCTAGCGACCACGTAGAGAGATAAAGGTGATACCAGGAACAATATTTTCACTATTTTCCAGTTAAAAAGAATACACTTGACTCCCCCACTCCAAACCCAGTTCTAGAATTCTCCTCTTTCTGGGTTAGCTTTACAATGATGCCTGAACTCATCTGTTCTACAAGACCCAAGAATTTTTTTGGACAATGTAGGTATCCTATTTCTACTAGACCAATGAAGTCGTATTTATCACATCATATGACCCACATCAACATATGGCCTTGTTGTTACCACAAACCAGCATTCTCCTCCTCATATTCTAGCACAAATCAGCCAACGGTGAACTGGAAAACTGCAGTTTGTCTTTTGCCCTCAGCCAGACTGGTTCCCCCCGAATTGACTGCAACGTGCAGTTTTCGCATGACAGATACATCTAGGTTTCTTGGCTAGGCAGAATGTTTGGCAATTACTGCTCTGTAGCTTCAACACAGAACCAATCCTGCCACCCTCCGAGCTGAAGTGCGTATCTATTTCAGGTACTATTCTAGATCTTTGGTCGATGCACTGAGAAGTACCTATTACCTATTACCCCTAACGAGGGTCTGTGAAAGCGGCAAGTGTTTTCTAGGTGATTCAGAGTCATCAGCGGATTCACCCAGCCACATATAAAGATTGGGTGGCACTGGCACGTTAGAAAGGATGTCCATTAATGCTGCTTGTGGAGAAACCGAAAAAATCATTATCTGTAAGGGTTAGCTGCCTGGGATACTGTTAGGTATCAGCTTTAATTTGCATTAATTAATGCCTTGTCTTTGCTGCTCATGACACTGCAACATTATACCATAGGAAAACAAGTATAGATGCTGTTAAAACAAAACAAATATTTTACCCTACAAAGATGTATCATGATGTGCCTAAATGTAATCCTAATTTCCTGTGCTTTTCTCCCCCTTCGCTCCCCTGAATATATTAGCTGTTCTCAGCATATTTTTAAAAAAACATCTACGTGCAAATGTGCCTTTATTTGAAATATGGTTACATGAAAATAAAGTACTAGTCCTGTTGCTGTCTTCATTCTCGGAAAGCATTACACTTTCTGCCCATAATGTTGAGGATACAAGCAATAAATCCACATGCAGAAACAGCACTCCATTTCATCTAATATTTCTAATCTTGAGAAATCTGTCTGTAAAACTGTGTTCTAAATGAAGCAGTATTTACAGGTAGATCAGCCACCACTGAATATACAAAATACATTCCTAATCAAATTGAGGATATGTCATTCTGGACTTCTGTTTTACACCTGCATGCAGCCTGAAAACATCATCCGTATTTGTAGGAAGGTAGCACAATAAGTTACAGATTTTAAGTTAACCCCCCCTTTTTTCCTCCATTCCCAAAACTCCCTACCGGAACTGACCATATCTTTGGACAACTGCCCTTCTGATCTGCATTTTTCCACCTAAATAGATCCTTTCCCATTAGGAGAATAAATTGATACAAAACATCAGCTGCTTACAAAAGGATGACATTGTCTTTATGCCCCATGAAAGTACTCCAACAAAACCTGGTCAAGAGATACTTGAAGGTCCATCAACATCCCCCATCCCAAAAGGACTCTCCCAAAAATGGAATTACTAACTGAAGGTACTACGTTGTCATTTTGTTAGAAAGGGATGATAGGGATTGCAGGAATAGAAATTAACGATATTTCTATCTTGATGATGGATTATGGGCTGCCACTGAACATAGTTTTAACCACAACATCTATTCCAATTTAAATATTTCAAGCCTGTTTCTTCCTCACTACTTTCAATGATATTGTGACAAGTAGTTATGAAACTGAGTGTAATGGGTTGTCAAGAGCAGATGGAAAGTTCTGCCAACAGTATCAAGCCTGAAACATTTAAGAAATAGTGATATATAAAATGTACATTAATGTTTGTGAATTCCAACGCAACCGAATTCATATTATTGATCATTTGTTTGTGAGGATGTCATGGCAATTAGTTTTGATGCCAAATTGCTCCATTACTGTTTAGTCTACTTCACATGATTCTCAAATAGATCAATATTTTAGTTACTGGGGGGGGGTTACCCCTCTTTAAACTATCAATCTTAAAGTGCTAGGTTTTTAAATACGTAACAGCTTGTTACATTAAGAATTCAGTAAACCTTCTTTCTCAGCAAAGTACTTTGCAATTATCATAGGCAGCAATGGTACCTTGGCCAGGGTGATAATCTTGGTGGCTAAGCTTGAGGTATGACTAGGCCAATGATTTCCAAAGATCAGTGACAAAGTGGAGCAACCTAACACAACTGCATGAGCAATGGGACCTACTTCTGCATGTTAGTTTTGATTGAAGCCCTTCTGATTTAAAAAGGATCCCCACGTGATGAAGGGGGAGGAGAGGAGGAGCTTCAGCATAGATTCGTCCTATTCCTGAATTTTCTGAAATAAGCTCTAATTTTGAAGAATAACAGAACAATGATGAAATAGGAACTCTTGTTTCTTTCAAAGACTCTTGAACTCTACAGCGTCATTGTCCACAAAGGCCTTCTGGAAGAGCCATGTTTTTACCATCTTCAGGAAGACCATAAAAGTGGGGACCATTTTTGCCACTGAGAACACCCACCATCAGGCTCCCTCCCACAAGACCTCCTGGTAAGTGGGGCAGAATCTAACTGGGAGAGCTGGTCTCTGATACCCAGCATTGAGCCATACAGGTAGCAACTAGCACTGTGAATTGCTACTACACATCAGTAGTCAATGCATCTTTTGCCCTAGAGCTGTAATAGGGCAATACTTGGATTGACCAGTAAGCAAGCAGCTGCTGCATTCTGGGTTTCTGGGTGGTCTTTAAGGGTAGCCCCACGTAAACCTAATTATGGTAATTTAACCAAGAGATGACAATGGAATGAGTTCTCAGAACATTCCTGTTCCAGGTAAGACTGCATCTTGCATACCAGCTGAAGCTGGGAAAAGCCTTCCTG